>NC_142756.1:22620308-22923339 GCF_054948205.1 Urtica dioica subsp. dioica | reverse complement strand
CAAATCTTAGCCGCGGCGACATATTCTACAACGGATAATTATGCGTTGTAGGAAGGCGATGAATTTTTTTTTAAAAACTCGCCGCGGCGAAGAAAAAATCTCGCCGCGGCGAGACTAAGATTTCTAATTTGCCTGCTCTCGTTATCTTTTCTCGCCGCGGCGAATAATATTTCCCGCCGCGGCTCGAATTACTTGCCGCGGCGAGAAGTATAGTTCGCCGCGGCGAGAATCATTTATTTTCAATCCAAAATCTTTTTTTACACGATACTAGCACCTGAAAATAATCTTCAATACAAAAAATATATAATATATACATTCATCTTCAAATATCCTCATCTTCAAAACATTCAAAATCTAATATATACATCTACAACCAACCCATAATTCAATAAAAAAAAACTAGCTAATCATCACAGTTAATAAATGTTTGTACATAACTTACCCATTCTTCCCTAACTCTCTCTAAATCCTCCTTTGTATAGGATTTCTTATTTTCTAATTTTCCTACACCTCCTACGACTATATCACGCATATAAGAAATCACAAAATACCCGCATTCCGTGTTTCCCGTTTGGCTCGGAGCATCCCAAGCCTTGATGTACGTTGATTGCCCGTTACTATGGGCGTTTTGATGCTCGAGCTTGAAATCAACAAGAACCCTATATAACACGGAGATTATAAGAGAAAAAACATCTAGAACGATTTATAATAAAAATTATTTAAGAAATCAAAATATTACCTTTTTATCAATCGATTTAAATCGGTTGGGATTTTATTTCTCAATGGGTCAAAGAACATAGCGCTATTTCTCCAAAGGTCGAGGACAACGAGCATCCAATGCGCACCTTTGTTATACGGCATCAAAACTAATTCACCAAATTTGCAATCTCGTACCACGTTTCCAACGTCCTTGACTCGTTTTGACAAATAAGCCTCCTCGTCGTCATTTTCGATGTACGAACTTAAGCTCGGATTTATAAAACAATAATTTCGAGTCTTCTTCGCCTTTTCTAGCCTCGAGCGTAGATAGCTATGACAAACAAATATTTAGTTGATCAAAACACTAAATATTGAATATTGATATTAAAAAACGCATATAAAGAAAACTCTTACTCCATATAAACCGTTATGCTCCCCGCGCCAATTTCCAAGTATTGCAAAAAATCGGAAATGTCTTCAAATGACACCGGAATCGGGATAGCCGCGAGACTTGGACTAACATTGACCATAATCACATCCCCTTCCGGTAACATTACTTTGTTGGCATATTGGGCGAGCAATCGATACTTGGGATTAATCACCTTGTACGGAATCTTCTTAGCATCATCGATGCTAGCTTCACTCTCAATTCCGAGCTTTGAGAGTTGTTTGACAACCGGACCGCGACTCTCTATTCCCGTGTCCATTTCCATGAGTCTCTTCGGCCACGAGACAAACCCGCCTATAGCATCTTCAATGGTTTGAGCTTCTTCGGTGGGAATTGGCAATTTTGCTTTTTTAATCAAAACCCCCAAAACGGCCACGCGTAAATTTCCTTCCTCCAAAGGTGAGAAATGAACTACGCCTCCATTCATGTACGCTTGCCCATTTGCAACATGAATTGTGCCTCCGAACTCGGTGTCATCAATGAAAAGAAGACACTCGACGCTTTCATCCGAACTCGGTGTCACCGGCGTGGTTGGATTCAAAGAGCAACTAGCACGAACACTATTGGGTTTTTCCACAACAATAGGATCGATCTTCGGACGATCATCAACAATGATAGGATCGATCTTCGGACGATCATCAACATCGTCGTGTTCTAAGCGAATCAAGAATTTTATCAATAACTTAATACCAAATCATTTATCTTTAATAAATAGATAAAAAAATTAAACATACCTAAAGAGACCGCTTCATTGACGTGTTCTTCAACATTTGCCATCTCTTTATCATCAACAACCTTCGCGTTGAGATTCTCTTCCACTTGCTCGACACTAGGCGACTGGACATTAATGCTACCGTTTCCACCAAAGGCCTTCATCACCAAAGACTTTAACTCGCTCATTTCCCGACGCATCTTCATTACTTCTTCGTTGGGCGTTGGAGGAACAAAGTACTTAAAACGCGACGTGTGTTTGGATTGACCGCAAACTCGCGACGTTCCCAAAGCTTCTTGCAAAACACTCTTTCCCGATTCCGGCAACCATGTCCCTTGCGATGCTTGTTGTAATAACGTTTTCTACACATAAAATTATTTGAAAATAAAATTACAAGGTTAATTGTTATAACAAAGGTAAAGAACTTACGATTTTTTCTCCCATCAATTTGTCTTTCTCATCCTTGTAGTTATCTACGTCTTTCATTCGCGAGTCAATCCAAAGTTTCTCTTTCGTAGGCCATTCCCCCGTTTCGTCATGCTAGTAAGAAGTAATTATATAATAAATTAAAAAATAATTGCAACATTTGAAATAACTAAAAGAAAAAAATGAAAATAACCTTTTCTTGATCAAGCTTTCGATATCCATTTCGGCCCGTTCGAGATTTGTACACACTTTTTCCGATATTTGATTTCCCATGTTCCGATGTTTGTTTGAACATTTCGGTTCGTCTATACTCAATAAATGCTATCCAATCTTCTTCGGTGATACTTGTATAGTATTTCAAAATACAAGCCGGTCTCTTTAAGGCGATTGGTTCGTTGATTATGTCTTTGAGTAGATCGTTGTATATCTCATGGCGAAATAACCTTGCGGCTTCTCCGACTCTCATAAGGCAATCGTGGCTTTGTTCGATAGGAATCGTAAATCCTTCTTGCATTTCGTTCCAAATCCGTTCTTTAATTTGGGCGTTGTCTTTACATCTCCAATCACGCATCGAAAGTGGAACGTGTTCTCTTGCTAACACGCCAAAGTAACTCGACAACGCATCACCCTCTTTACCGATTGGTTGCCCTTTATCATCAAATTGTACCGGGATTTTTTTACCAAGTGTTTTAGCCTTATTAACCCGACCCATAAGAGTGTTTCTTCGTTTTCCTTGTTCATCGGAGTTAAGCGCTAGTTGTCTTCTAATTTTTCTTTTACCACTACCGCTAGAAGTAGTAGTAGTGGATGACATTGAATCTAATAAACAAAATTCAAAACATAATTTCAATTTTCAACTCAAATGTAATCAAAATTTCAACTCAAATGTAACAAAAATCCAATATAAACTCAACTCCAATCACAATATAAACTCAAATCCAATCCGATTCTAAACAAAAACACAATTTCAATCCCAATTCAATCTAATATCAAATATATTTCTCAAATCAAATCAATATCAAACTTAAATTCAATAAACTCAAATCCAATACAATATCTCCTAATTTCAAATCAATATCGAATTCACACTAAATAAGTCCATGTAAAAATGTTCAAAAACATTACCCGGAGTTGGACGAGCACAAGGGCGGCGAAGAGAATGTGGTGAGATGAGGGCCAGAGAGGTAATGGCCGAAGGCGGCGAGGTGAGGGCGCGCGGCGAGGGTGGGCGCGAGCGAGGTGAGACCGGAGGGCGCGCGGAAATGTGAGGGCCGGAGGGCGGTGTGGACGCACGACGAGGTGAGGGAGGGGGCGGGGGCGCCGAGAGAGATGAGTGAGGTGACGGTCGGAGAGAGGGAGAGAGCGCGCGGGGCGAGGGTGCGGGGCTCAGCGAGGTGAGGGACGGAGAGAGAGAGAGGGGCCGAGAGAGAGAGAGTGGTGGGGAGAGAGCGCCGGGGCGGCAAGAGAGTGGCAGAGAGAGAGAGAGGGACGAGAGAGATGAGTAGTGGAGAGAGAGATGAGAAGAAATGAAAGGAATGAGAAATGAGGGAAAATTGAAAAAAAAAACGCTAAGTATAGATATGAAATGGGCGGGTAGTTAAAAAAATTTGAAATTTTCAGATTTTAAGACGCTCCTACAACGCTGATTCTAAGCGTTGTAGGATATCACCGCGGTGATGTATATTTCTCGCCGCGGCGAGATGCTTCTACAATGCTTATAATAAGCGTTGTAGGAGCCTCGCCGCGGCAAAACCAAATTCTCGCTGCAGCGAGAGTTACCCAGAAAAGTCTCGCCGCGGCGAAAATGTGCCATCGCCGCGGCGAGGTAACCCTAGATGTCCTCGCCGCGGCAGTATACAATTTTTGCCGCGGCGACACCTTTCTACAACGCTTAAACAAGCGTTGTAGAATCCTCGCCGCGGCGAAAGAGAATTCTCGCCGCGGCGAGGAATACATTCGCCGTGGCGTAAAATGTATGATGCCGCGGCGAGACTATATGTCTGGAACATGGTGCTCTCGGTAAGATTTTCGCCGCGGCGACGACGTGTTCCCGCCGCGGCGCATGACTCCTGCCGCGGCGGGATTTGTACCTCGCCGCGGCGTGATTTGTCGCCGCGGCGAACACATATTTTTGCCGCGGCGAGGACATTCTACAACGCTTTTGGAAGCGTTGTAGAATGTCTCGCCGCGGCGAAGTAGAAATGTCGCCGCGGCGAGTGACACAAGACTGGTGATATAAATTCTCATTTCTGGTCTTTTTCACTTTGAACTCTCTCATAACCTCACTCGAAAAAATTCTCATAACCTCATTCTAGAGCGTCCTCGTTTACTAGTCTCATCTACACATTCAAATCTTGTAAGTTCTTCTTTAACTTGTTCTAATTGTTGTTCTCTTGATAGTTTACTAATTAGAATTGGCAATTTTTTGTATAATTAGGGTTTTTCTATGAATATGAGAAAGTGGATGTGGGAGAATAGATTGAATGAGATATATCGGAAAGGTGTAGATGAGTTTTGTGATTTTGCTAGACAGAACATGGTAGATGTGAAATCTATTCGTTGTCCTTGTATTAAATGTGGAAATCATAGACATTTTTTGATTGATGTCGTTCGGACCCATTTGTTTGCATATGGAATAATGACCTCGTATCAAAGATGGTTCTACCATGGTGAGGTTTTTCGTTCTACGACAAATGAGGATGATGTTGAAGATGATATTGATGATATGTGCGGAATGATGAATGATTTGGAGGACGATTTTGTTGAGCGACCGGAATTGTTTGAGTCCATGATGAATGATGCGGAGATACCATTATATGAAGGGTGTACAAGCTATTCGAAGTTGTCATTTTTAGTTACATTATTTCATTTGAAGGCGTCGGGGGGTTGGACAAACACTAGTTTTACTCTATTGTTGGAAACACTGAAAGAAGCATTTCCGAAAGACAATAAAGTACCTTTAAGTATGTATGAAGCAAAGAAGACTTTGGGTACATTAGGCATGAAGTACGAGAAATTCCATGCGTGCCCAAATGATTGTGTTTTATATAGACACGAGTATGAAGATCTAGATGAATGTCCGACGTGCAAAGAGTCACGGTGGAAGAAGGGTAAAATTCCATGTAACGGGGTTAAAGGAGTTCCAGTTAAGGTACGTACATTTTCATCACTTGATTAGGAAATACATGTAGCTCATATTCATTATTTATTACTGATTTTCGTTAAATATATTTCAGTCGTTATGGTACATTCCTCCAATGCAGCGCTTTCGTCGAATGTTTAATAGTGTCAAACACGCGAAGAACATGGTTTGGTACTCCGAAAAGCGTATCGATGATGGTATGTTGAGACATCCTGCTGATGCTGCACAGTGGAAATCATTCGATTTAGAGTATAAGGATTTCAGTGTTGATACTCGAAATTTGCGCCTTGGTCTAGCTTATGATGGAATGAACCCGTTCAGCATGATGAGCAGTAAATACAGTGTTTGGCCGGTTATACTTGTGAACTACAATCTCCCTCCAAAGCTATGTATGAAGAGAAAGTTCTTGATGTTAACGCTTTTGATTTCAGGACCGAATCAACCAGGAAATGATATTGATGTCTATTTGGCACCGTTGGTCGATGATTTGAAGATGTTATGGGAGAAAGAGATGGAAGTTAAAGACGCTTACCATGGAGATTCGTTCAACTTAAGGGCAATGTTAATGTGGACTATTAACGATTTTCCGGCCTATGGAAACTTGTCAGGATACTCTGTAAAATGCTCGATTGGTTGTCCGATTTGCATGAAAGACACATCTTCCATCCGTTTGAAGCATGGTAAGAAAACTGTTTTTTGGGTCATAGAAGATTCTTACCAAGAGATCACTCGTATAGAAGATTGAAACAAGCGTTTGATGGAAATTCAGAAGAACGACCCCTCCTAGAATTTTGTCTGGTGAAGATGTCTATGATATGGTTAAAAACGTCAATGAAGTGCTTGGGAAAAGAAAGCGGAGTGCTAGTACTAAAGAATCGTTCAAAGAGAATCCTTGGAAGAAGAAATCGATTTTCTACGACCTTCCTTATTGGAAGACACACTACGTCCGGCATTGTCTGGATGTTATGCACATCGAGAAAAATATTTGCGAATCGCTTATTGGTACACTTCTTGATGATCCAAATAAATCGAAAGATGGAATACAATCTCGATTGGATCTCAAAGAGATGAATATACGAAGCATTTTGCATCCCGAGGAGGGGGGTGGGAAAAAAACAAAATTACCACCGGCAAAGTACACTCTAGATCGAAAGGAGAAAAAGAAATTGTGTAACTGGTTTGCTTCTATTAAAGTCCCCGAAGGTCATTCATCAAACTATAAGAGGTTCGTGTCTTTGAAAGATTTGAGACTTACTGGAATGAAGACGCACGACTGTCATGTGCTGCTACAACAAATGTTGCCTCTTGCTTTGCGAGGAATTGTGCCAAAAGATGTGAGGTTTGCAATATCAAAGATATGTGTATTCTTTAACTCGATTTGCTCGAAGGTCATCGATCCAACTCGATTGGATTTAATGGAGTCAGAATTGGTGAAATCTCTGTGCTTGCTCGAAAAGATCTTTCCACCTTCGTTTTTCGACATAATGATCCACTTAACCGTCCACTTGGTACGTGAAGTGAAATTAGGAGGGCCCGTGTTTTTACGGTGGATGTATCCAATCGAACGTTATATGAAAGTGTTGAAAAGCTACGTGAAGAACTACAATAGGCCGGAAGGAAGCATAGTTGAAAATTACATAGCAGAAGAGTCGGTTGAGTTTTGTTCTGAGTATTTAGCTAAAACAGACGAAATTGGGTTACCCAAGAATACCAATTTTGATTCAAAAGCTCTATCTAAAGGTATTTTTTTAACACTTTATTTGTTTATTTAAATTATATATGAACATTATTTTTAAGTATTTGTTTCATTATAGGTACTTATTCGATCGTCAACCGAAAAGAATGGGAGCAAGCAAGTCTCCATGTGCTACACAACGTTTCCGAGGTCAAGCCATTTGTGGATATTCATTTGAATGAGTTGAGAGTGAATAATCCAAAGAAGGGTAGAAATGAAAAATGGTTGCAAGAAGAGCACAACCGTTTGTTTCAAAATTGGCTTGGAAAACGCATATTTATAGAGGCAGGACATTCATCTACGTTGAGTAAACTATCTGGCGGGCCTTCCTCAATGGTTACAAGGTACACTGCTTGGTCTGTTAATGGTTTTACATTTTACACAAGGGAACGAGACAACAAGCATCCCGTACAAAATAGTGGTGTTACATTGTTTGCTGAAGCTTTACATGTTTCGTCGGCAAAAGATAAGAATCCAAAACATGCTTTTATGAAGTATTACAGATACATTGAAGATATTTGGGAACTTGATTATTGCGGGTTGCGAGTCGCATTATTCAAGTGCAAATGGGCAGACAATAATCACGTTAAAGTTGATAATGAAGGAGTTACAATTGTTGACTTTAGACGGATTGGCTACGAGAATGATTCATTTATTTTGGCTTCGCAAGCAAGTCAAGTGTTTTATGTTTCGGATCCAGCAAATCCTGAGTTATCGTTAGTGGTTCATATGAAAGCGAGAAACGGTAACGAAGAAGAAGACGAAAACATGTCTAGCATTCCTCCGTTCACATCAGGATTACCGCCAATTGATCAAGAGGTGGATGCTTTTAATGATGACGATGTGTCACATCTACTTAGTAAGGATATAGATCCTATTTTTGTTTGATATTGAACATTTAGATAATGTATTTTCATTTTGGATTTTATGTTATTCTCCTGTGGGCAACGTTATTTTTCATTCAAAATTTCTCTATACAATGTCATTTACATTAAAATTACATTTCTCCAACATCGCCGCGGCTGAGTACAACTCTCGCCGTGGCAGGATAATCTCGCCGCGGCGAAATACAAATCCTGCCGCGGCGAGGACCCTTCTACAATGCTTAAACAAGCGTTGTAGAAACCTCACCGCGGCAACGTATATTCCATGCCGCGGCGTGGTTATTACGCCGCGGCGGGAATATCACCTCGCCGCGGCGAGACAAGTTCTTAAAAAACACAGACTCTCGGTATTAAAAAATCAAAATCTCGCCGCGGCGAAATACAAATCCTGCCGCGGCGAGGACCCTTCTACAACGCTTTAACAAGCGTTGTAGAAACCTCGCTGCGGCAACGTATATTCCATGCCGCGACGAGGTTATTACGCCGCGGTGGGAATATCACCTCGCCGCGGCGAGACAAGTTCTTAAAAAACTCAGACTCTCGGTATTAAAAAATCAAAATCTTGCCGCGGCGAAATACAAATCCTGCCGCGGCGAGGACCCTTCTACAACGCTTTAACAAGCGTTGTAGAAACATCGCCGCGGCAACGTATATTCCATGCCGCGGCGAGGTTATTACGCCGCGGCGGGAATATCACCTCGCCGCGGCGAGACAAGTTCTTAAAAAACACAGACTCTCAGTATTAAAAAATCAAAATCTCGCCGCGGCGAAATACAAATCCTGCCACGGCGAGGACCCTTCTACAACGCTTTAACAAGCGTTGTAGAAACCTCGCCGCGGCGAGACTATGTTCCATGCCGCGGCGAGGTCATTACGCCGCGGCGGGAATATCAACTCGCCGCGGCGAGACAAGCTCTTAAAAAACACAGACTCTCGGTATTAAAAAAATCAAAATCTCGCCGCGGCGAAGTAATATTTTAGCCGCGGCGTAGAGCACTCGCCGCGGCGGGGAATATACTGTGCCGCGGCGAGAATAGTCACGCCACGGCGAGAAAGGTACCTAGCCGCGGCGAAGAAGCACTCTACCACCTAATCATTCACTTTTTTCCAATATTTAACCTGTTCTCCAACTAAAAATGATCATTCAATTAAAATTTCTACAATCAATAAAACAAACCAAACTAGTCTTAAACTGAAACTTAAATTTAGTCATAAACATAAACAAACAAACCAAGCGAGTCTTAAACTGAAACTTAAATTTAAAAAGAGTTTGAAATTTATATGGAAGAGTTGGTGTTGTTGGTTATTGAAATTTACTCGTCATTCGGTGGTGGTGGTGGTGGGTTCGACGGATATTGAGGAGGTGCCATATGCGGTGGCCACTGTGGTGGTGCGTACGGATAGTCAGAGTACTGAGGATATGGAGGAAATAACACCTGATTCTCTTGGTTGATGTCCCACCTAGAGTAGAGATCGTTCAACTGATTGATGTGAGAGGCGCCATACTCCGCTTGTTGGTGCATGTACTGTTGCGTGTGTTGGAACCCGCCGACGAGATAGTTGGAGCAATGAGCAATGTAGTCGATGGTGGCGGGGTCGATTACCGGAGGCACTGGTAAGCGCAATAGGGGCTCCGCTTCCCCCTTTTCCCCTTCTTCCTCCGCTTCTTCCTCTTCCTCCGCTTGTGGATCCTCCCTAATCTTGTACCGCTCGATAATGGAATCCGTAATAGGCCCCATTGAACTGTGTATCGTATCCTTTTTCGAGCGTGGTACCCCCACATTTGTACAAAGGCCGGTAATGATCGCCGGATATGGCAAACCGTGTCGTTCATTAGTATAGTCGAGTTTCTTCATCCAATTATAGATGAATCGACCGACGTTAATGGAAAGGCCTTTAACAATGCAGAACAAAACCTGGATACGATCCTCGTCGAGAGTGGTGAAGTGCTTGATCGGATAGAGACGAGCGCAAACAAAGTAAATCCACGCTTTAGCGATCCTGGTGAGTTGGTCACGCTTGAGTACCCTTTTTCCTTTTTCAAAGACCCAATCCTCTCCCGGAATGCACAACACCCGCGACATGTCCTCATGGCTGCAACTTCTTAGCCATTCTCGATAGCCCTCGTTCTCGAAAGGCACATCTGGGGTCCCAAGAAGATCGTTGATAGCTTCGATACTCATATCGACCGGTTTCCCACGAACCGTCACAACATCACCTTGGGAGTCCGGCAAGTTTGCGTAGAATTCGTACACGAAGTTGACGTTCGAATCGAACTCGGGTACAACACAGTACATCCCCCAATCATGACCAACTATGCTGTTGCGGATTTGCTTTCCTATATCCGACGTATTGCTTACATTGAATCCTCTCTCATGGATAATGTTACGCGGCAAGATTTTGTCGTAGCGTTCCTGCGCGACCTTGCTAGTAAAGATACTCGAGTTGTATTCCTCTTCGGGAGACTGTTGACGAGGTCGCTTGCTTTTTCCTTTACTCTGACCTCTGGAAGAGCTCGGAGCCTTGGAGCCCACCGTGTTTTTAGTTCGACGCATTTTCAAGCTCCTACAAAACATAATCATAAACAATTCTACAATTAACATATAACAAGTTATATATCAATTCCAAGAATATATATTTAAACATGACAAATTAAAACAATTCCAACAATCACAAATAATTCATAAACAATTCGACCAATCACAAATTCATGAACAATTCGATCAATCACAAATTCATAAACAATTCAATCTCAACATTAATATACATAACCATTTTAACCACTAACCTATGTAACAATATGTCAAACACAATCCGGACATTTCAATTTAACTCAAATTCTCATTCAAATTCACTCATTCAAATTCCACTAACCTAAATTCACTCATTCAAATTCCACTAACCTAAACCCTAATTTCTTGTTCTAAAAAGAGAAAATCAAACAAAACCCTAAATTTGTGAATTCAAAAAATCAAACTATATGCAATTCGGGTAAACAACAAGAAATCCATATCAACAACACGAAATTAAATGAATATACACCTTAAAAAACTTTTAAAATCATACCTTACAATGAGGCGGCAAGAGAGAGAGAGAGAGAGGCGCGAGAGGAAGCACGGCGAGGACTCGGCGAGAGAAAAATGAAGGCGAGGACAAGGCGAGAGAGAGTTGGCGGCGAGGACAAGGCGACGGCGAGATTTTGGGGCGGCGAGGACGTGGCGAGGGATTTTGAAAGAAAAAAACTGGAGAGATGCGGCCGAAAATGGTTGTCTCGTGTGTGGGTATTGGAAAAAATGAGAAAAAAAACTGAAAACGGCCTTTTATAGTGAAAACCTAAAAACCCTCGCCGCGGCGAACATATGTCTTCGCCGCGGCGAGGAGTTCCTACAACGGATATTATAACCGTTGTAGGAACGTCTCGTCGCGGCGAGATTCCTCACTCGCCGCGGCGAGATAGTTTCTTAAAAAACTGCTTGGCCATGGTATCCACCTCGCCGCGGCGGAGGATATTTCTAGCCGCGGCGAAATTATGTAGCCGCGGCGAGAAATATTTATCGCCGCGGCGAATAGATTCTACAACGCTTGTAACAAGCGTTGTAGAAAGTGTCGCCGCGGCGATGTTGAAATTGTGCCGCGGCGAGGCCCATCCTTCTACAACGCTTCTACCATACGTTGTAGAAAGTTCTCGCCGAGGCATAAATCATGTGGTGCCGCGGCGAGGATTTTACAACGGATAGTGTAAACGTTGTGGAAAATCTGAAATTTATGTACTTCTACAACGCTTAACAAAAGCATTGTAGAATAACTAAGTTTCTACAACGCTTAGCTTTAAGCGTTGTAGAAACAATCAGATTCTACAACGCTTAGCCATAAGCGTTGTAGAAACACTATGTTTCTACAACGCTTATGTTAAGCGTTGTAGAATCCCTTGTTTCTACAATGCTTATGTTAAGCGTTGTAGAAAGTGGGTTGTATAATCCAACATTTGTAGTAGTGTCAACTCAAGGAGCTATGCGCAAAGTCGACATGATGACTAGTTAGTCGACTCGTGGATCATGAATCGAGTC
The DNA here is from genome assembly GCF_054948205.1 of Urtica dioica subsp. dioica. Taxonomy (NCBI): domain Eukaryota; kingdom Viridiplantae; phylum Streptophyta; class Magnoliopsida; order Rosales; family Urticaceae; genus Urtica; species Urtica dioica. The sequence continues at coordinate 22,911,226 of NC_142756.1, read as the reverse complement.
GAGGAGTGAACTCAACTCGAGGAGTTATACGCAAGGTCGACACGAGGACTAATCAGTCTACTCATGGATCGAGACTCGACTTGAGGAGTGAACTCAACTCGACGAGCTATGCGCAAAGTCGACATGAGGACTAGTAAGCCGACTCATGGATCGTGACTCGACTCGAGGAGTGAACTCAACTCAAAGAGCTATGCGCAAAGTCGACATGAGGACTAGTCAGTCGACTCGCGGATCGTGACTCGACTAGAGGAGTGAACTCAACTTGAGGAGTTATACGGAAGGTCGACACGAGGACTAGTTAGTCGACTCGTGGATCCAAGTTGTTTCTCTATGGGACCTCCGGCCTAACCATCGGCCCCTCGAGATTTTTCTATACTTCTGTTTTCTTTTTTGAGGTGGATGATTTGTTGTTTGACACTATCGTGTTTATCTTAGCCGTACTTACGTCGTCTATCATTAATTCTACCCCGACGCATCACATCTCTATAAATACGTCTAATCTCCTAATTTGAAGGTAAGTTTCTCATAACTTAAAAAACATATGCTTCTCTCTCATATGAGACTCTCTGTCTCTAGAACTATGAAGCATATCACTTGGACTAATGTTGAGCGTCGGAGTGCCCGCCGGAAGAAACCCCTCCGCGCCTCTTTAGCTCATGGTTCCCTCTTTTTCAGGTGAATAGCCGTCAGAAACCTCTTTCCGACGCGGTGGAGGCGAGAAGTGTTGAGACAACTTCCCCGTTCGACCACCGCGCTGTCATAGGGTCCGGCCGTAGACCGAACCGTGGACCGGTTTTAGTGTTGATCCATTTTCCGGCATTTACAATACTTTTATGCCATCGGAAGGTGTTGGTTCCATTGTCACATTTCATGTCACTCTTTCTTATATATATATATATATATATATATATATATATATATATATATTCATAGTGTTATATGGTAATTGAGATAGGCCGTGGGTTGGGGGAACTCTATGTCTTACACGAACTCAAAGAATCATATGTTACAACCTCTAGTGTGTATTTGTCCTATTTTAAGCTGAGTACTTCATCCTCTGTATTTTAGATATGGCATTCTCGTTTGGGTCATGTTTCTGGGTCTCGTTTTTGTTTTTTTTTTTTTGTATCTACGGGAGCTTTAGGAAATTTGCACACTCATGATATCTCTAATTGTAGTAGTTGTAAATTGGCAAAAATTTTGTGCCTTATGGTTTTCTAAAAGGGGTTTTAGGTATTATGTTTCTTTCATTGATGATTTCAGTCGTTATACTTGGGTTTACCATATGAAACGTAGGTTTGACTTTCTTCCCGTTTCTCACGGTTTTCAAGCTCTCATAAAAACATAATTCCATGCAGTTACTTTCTGTGGGAGTATAAGAAATAATTTTTATTTATTGGACCTCAGTTTGACCAAAAACCCAATAAATGATCCAGTCCAGCTCAAGGAGAAAGCCCAAGCCCAGTCTGCAGATAAGTGATCAACTTCGCCCGTGTTGACCCAGCCAAGTGACGATCGTAGTCAACCCGTAATGTTGCCAAGGAGATCGGATCTAAGACTTGACCAATGAACGTGTGGCGCAGACGAGCTGATCAACACGTATCAAATAGACGATCATTTTTTCGTCTATAAATAATAACCGTAGTATTCATTTTTCATACACAAGTTTTTGTTCTATAACTTGTATTTATTCAAATTCTCTTAGTCATTTGTTGAGCTCACCTTTTTTACTACGACACTTCGCCCATCTTGTAAATAGCTGATTTCAATAAAGATTACTTTTCTGATATATTTCGCATTAATATTTCTTTTAATTAAATATTGTCTGTTTCTTATACGAAGTCGTTCTGAAACCTACTAAATAAATCAAATAAATACGTACTAAATAGTATTTGTGAATGTTGAGATCCCGAAATCGACATCAACAATGTTATAAATACCAACACCGAAAGAAGCAAGCTTTCTATAAACAAAAATGAAATACCATGTCTCCCACTCGGAATCATTACACATCAGGAGAGGAAATCCCTGTCAGGGCAATCTTGGATATGCTAAAAAAAAACTTCAAAAACCAAGAGGAGACCAATCGGGGTCTCAATGCTCGGCTGGACTCTTTCACGACCCCTCTGAACACCCCAGATCCATAAGCTAGGTCCGGCGAAATGACCACCTCTATGTTGGCTCGGAACGCGGCGTCAACCGCACAAACGAGCCGAGCTTTTCCTCCAGGCACCCGGCTGGACTTCACCGAGATTCAGGTCTCCTGGGAAGCAGACCAAAGATCATATCCGAACTTTTATTTCAGCAAGACCTCTACTGAGCCTGCGAAGGAAGTTTGAAACGACCCGGTCGGGTCTTTTCCAGCAAACTCTGGACCTCGTCTCCTGATAACCTCGTCAACATTCATCGCCCGAATTCCAGGCGAACTGAATCAAACCACAAAATCACCGACCTGTCAAAGTTATGACCATCACACCGATGCGCAAACGTGACAGAAGTCGAAAAATTAAAGGAGTCCATGATGGCCAAACTGAAGGCTGTCCACTCGAAATTTTACAGTGCGACCAGTTCTACCCCTGAAATAGATCGACTTGTCACCGAAACAGGGAGGACTCGTTTCACAAAAAAAAATATTACCGATGTTTTCATTGTGATACCGAGAAAGTTCATCTCATGCGCTATAATGGCACACTCGAACCCGAAGGTTTATATCATGTCCTTTAGAATTGCTATGGGACGAGCTATGCTGACATAGAGAGAACGAGAGGTAGGTTATTACCAACTATTCGTCGACAGCCTCTTCGGATCTGCTTTAGAGTGGTTTTCCATATTAGAGGCCAACTCCATCGATAGTTTCACAATACTATCCGCAGCATTCCTAAAATATTATTCTATGTTCATCGAGGACGAACTCACGATGGCCGACCTATGGGGAATCCAACAAAAAGAAAAAGAGTCCCTAAAGGACTTTCTGGTCCATTTCAAGGATATCTTGTCAAAGATATCCAATGTCGACCATGAATCCGCTATGACCGCTCTCCATTCTCGAAGACGCAATCCATAGGGTCGCAAACTATACCAAGACCGTGGAAGAATTTACGTCATTGGCTTAGAGATATACGGCCGAAAAGAAGCCTCACTCGAACACCTGGGTACGACTTGGAAACGGGAGAAATAACCCTAGAAGGGCAAACCCCCATGACACTGGACCGCAAACTAGGAACCAACACGCCCCTCTGGGTTTTGATTTCAACATTGGTAACGAAAATAAGGAGGGAGGACCCCAAGCAAAAAAATTGGGCGAGGGATCGGAACGCGTATTGCGAGTTCCACCAAAGTAATGGTCATATGACGGTGAATTGCGAGACTATGCGAAAAGTCTTGGCCGAAAAATACGGAATCAATTCGAATAAATTAAAAAGGCGTTCTTATTCAAAACGCCTTGTGATCTTCAACCAATTTTGCGCTTCAATATAATTACCCGGGAAATTTTTAATGACAGTTCCAAAAAAACGGACTTCGATCTCAAAAAAACGTATTCGTAAAAATTTTTGGAATAATAAAGGTGATTTTTAATGGAAGTTCCGAAAAAATGGACTTCGATCTAAAAAAAAACATATTCATAAAATTTTTTTGAAAAATAAAGGATATTAGGCAACATTAAAATGGAGCGCTATCAATACATATTTGATGGTGAAGATAACTGTCAATGCAATTATTAATATGGTTTTTCCAACTATTAAACCTATATTTAGTATTATACGTGTAATGGTCATGGCGACGATCATTATTCTGATAACTATAAAAATAATTTTCTGGTTTACTTCGAAAAGAATTATTATTATCTAACAACGAAGCCGAGTACGAAGCACTAATAGCTAGGCTACGATTAGTTGCAGCCGTCGGAGCAAAGCAAGTTCAAGCTTTTTGCGACTCGTAACTCATAGCAAACTAATATTCCGGTGAGTATGAAACGCAAGAAGAGCGAATGGAAGCCTACTTAAAGTTCTTCAAAGACCTCAAGATGCAATTCGAACAATTCACTCTGACGTGAATCCCTCGGGGCGAAAATATCTCTGCAGACGCTCTCGCCGCTTTAGCATCCACTTCGGATCCAGACCTGAAAAGAATTATACCAGTCGAGACAATCAAACAACCTTCTATAGCCACTACTGCTAATGTAGTAATAACTATAGAAGGGGGATTGGAGAGATGAACTCATACATTACATCACCACTGGTACAGTCTCGACTGAAAATTGGCAAAACGCAGACTCATATTGAGAAGTGCGATATTTTGCATAATAAGTGGAAGCCTTTTCAAAAGAAGCTTTGCATGACCATACCTCAGATGCATCGGATTGGATGAATCTAAGCAAATCCTTGAATACGTACATGAGGGAGAATGCGGAAGCACGCATGAGGAAAAGCACTCACCAATAAGATAAAAAGATAGGGCTACTTCGGGCGTACAATGTTAGCCGACTATGAAGTGCACTCGCGTCACTGCGATCGGTGCCAACGATACGCCCCTAATATAAAATACCCACAAAAGAGTTGTCTTCCATTTCACCACCATACTCTTTCATGAAGTGGTCTATGGACATTGTGGGACCAATGCTAGCCGCCCCAGGCGGATTACGATTTCTCTTAATCTTGACAGATTATTTTTCAAAATGGATCGAGGCAGGTGCCTTTATCTTAATAAAAGACATCGACTTGGAAGCCTTTATCTGGCACGGGACACTTCACGAAATCATGGCAGACAACGGCTCGCAGTTCATATCCAAAAGATTAATTAAGTGCTATAACAACAACGTTGAACTAAGAATGTCGACACCACGATACCCTTAGGGAAACAAATATGCTGAGGCAATAAATAAGACCATCGTAAACTCCATCAAGAAAAGGCTTGCGGCTAAAAAAGGATGTTGGGCGGAAGAGCTACCAAATGTGCTTTGTGCCTATCGAACTAGCCTGCTGAGGCCGACCGGGGAAACCCTATTTTCTCTAATACGTCGAGTTGAATACGTAATCCCGATCGAACACCAGGTGCAAACTCTTAGGACAATGCATGCCCCTGAGGATGAACAAAAGAATGAGCAATCATTATACGACGCTTTAGATTTCATAGACGAAAAATGGGAATTAGCGTTAATACGTATCCCAATACAAACAGTCTATCGCCAGGTTCTATAATAAGAACGTAATTCAAGAAAGTTCCAAATAGGAGACCTAGTCCTCCAAAAAGTCTTTCAAAACACCGCCAAGGAACGCTGAAAAACTAGGTGCGAATTAGGAAGGCCCTTACAGGGTCACCAAGGTCGACATCTCGGTGTCTATGAACTCGAATCACTCAATGGAGTCTCCGTTTGGAGATCATGGAACGTGATAAATCTAAAAAAAAATACTACTGCTAGTTCAGTAAGAATCGAACTACGTCTGACTTGATCCCTACATAATGTTGTCAATGGTGCCCACAAGAAGAGTTGTAGTGTGTATTTATGTACATTTGATGTCATACAGTCTTACGAAGACTCTTGCTTGTAATTGCTTATTCATTAATAAAAAGTTGAAACGTTCATTCAATCTTCCTTGTTTGAAGCTTTATGATAAAACCTTAGTCTTTAGTCCATAAACAAACTAAACAACTTACGAAGAGACAAATGTAGATTTGCATGAACAAACTCTTCGTAGTTTGCTTAAAACGATATATTCGCAATCTAAGGGTCAAAGGACTATTGACCTCAGTATGATTGCTAGAAGAATCTATGATGTCTGGTTATGAGGCATTGAGAGTTGGAGACTCTATAGTTCTTCTAGGTATCTTCCGAAGGTACTGAATTGACCAGTGCACTTCTAGAGACAAGATAAGAACAAACCATTTAACCTCTTATGTCTCGAAGTCACTACGTATGAATTGCATCGTGCTTACCTTAATCCTGAAATGAGACATGTCATTTCACACCTTAGTATTCTCATTTGAGAAAGTCAGAGTTCAGACTCACTATGTGATTCCGAACAGGGCCTATTGGTGAAGTACTAAGTTGTGAGAATGTCATGAGTAACTTTGTGAAGTTCTCATAAATATGGAATTCATGTACAAGATTGCTGAAATGCAGTGTATGTCACCTCATGCTTTGTTCCTTGGAGTGTGAATAAATGAACTGGCTAGTGTCCAAATTGAGTCCTGACTCTTTTGGATGAAACAATGTGACTTGTTAGCTCCTTGTCAATACATTGTTTCTAACTTATTCACAAGCGACAAAGGAGTTGAGGAAACAACAGCTAGAAGGGTAAAATGGTAATTTAGTAAATCCCGACTAGCTGATGACATTCATGAAGGGTAAACATAGTTAATATTCAGTTGATCCGCTCATCATAATTAGGTTGCATTCTTGAGTAGAAAATAAATTCATTTGAACCGAGAGATTTTCAGTGTCAACTCTTTAGTGGAGTCAGTTGGCATTAAGCTAAACTTGGAAAAGGTTTGTGAACTTTTGAGTCCAAGTGTTTAGCTCAAGCTTTGTTCATTTGGGTCCATGAGGTCACTGTCACGAATCACATCGAGTAGGAATAGTTAAACTGGAAGCTAAGTCAAAACAAGAACGAAAATTGTCAAAAGGGTATTTTTGTCTTTTGAGACATAGCATGAAATGAATGTCAATAAATTTTTTTGACAAGGTCATTTGATGACTTGATTATACTCGGCCATGACTTGATCATTGGGCCTTGTGGATTAATTTCATTTCATATGAATTTTATTGAAAATTCTTAATGGGCCTTTTTCATGTTGTCATGAACAAATGGAAAAGCTTCTAGAAGCCTTTTCTAGAGTGTAATAGGCGCCCAAATACCCAAGGGAAAGAGAGAATATTTTGTGCATAAATGTATCATGATACTTGCCAAAAGAAAAAGAGGAAACAAATTTCCTCAAAGAGGAAAAGGGAAATTCGGCCAAGTGGATCAAGGGAGAAGCAAATAAAAGAGGAAACAAATCCAAGCTATGCATGGAACCTCTTGGCCGCCCAAAATGAAAGAGGAAATAAGGAAATTGGCTCATGAATATGTGATATTCTATAGAAGAGGAAACTACCTTATTGAAGGTAAGACCTCTCCTATAAATAGGAGCCTCATTCCACACATTTCATTCATTCCAAAGTTTTAGAGATTGAGAGCTTCTCTCTCTAGACTTGGCCGATCCTCTCTCTCCCTCTCTCTTCAATTTCGTTTTATTGTTTTGGCACCTAGGTCCTCATTTGACCTAGTGTTTAGCTCTGTGACTTCAAGACTCGTTCTTAAGTCGTAGTGTTTAAAAGTGCCCACTCACTAATTCCTTTTATTTCGAGTGATTTAGTGATAGAAACTTTCATGGTTGCTCGAGTCGCCGAGGAAAGAAAGAGAGACGTGATACGAGGAGACGAGCGTTGCAACTTTCCAAAAGCTTCTCAAAGTTCAAGCTTCAAGAAAGGTTAGTAAACTTCTATACTCATAATAGTTTTTAATTACATGTACTTGCTCTTTGTCTAGGTTAGTAAAAAAACTGTTTTTACTTGTAAAAGAAAATTTTTAAAATTCCGCCGCTTACCGAAGCGTTAATTATTTTCTTAATCCCTAGATCAATTCCAACAAATGGTATCAGAGCTATGGTCAAAGATATGCATGTACATGTATTTAAAAATATGAGCTTGAAAATCGTTTTCGAAAGTTTACTAATTTTGTGACAAGTTAGAATTGTTATCTTAGATTTTTTTTAATTTATTGCTCTTGCCTCTAAATTAAAAATCATGTTGATTTTCTATGAGTTTGGGATGTTATTAAAACACATTAGAATCAGTTCTAAATTTTTTTAATTTTTTATATTGAAAAACGTGTTTTAAAGGTTTGAGAAATTTCGAGTAAAATTTTGTGACTAGTTTTCTTGTCTTACTAGTTTCTTATTTTTACTTGAATCGTTTTATGCTTGTTGTTATTTCTTTTATGCCTTGTTATTACCTTGCTAATAAAACACAAATAAAAGCTTTAACAACCTTCATAAAACGTTCCGTTACACTCGATTCTTTTTCGCACCTAAAAAGGACCAAGCTTTAATTATTTCTTTTTCTTCGAGCTGGAGTAAACCCGAATTAAAAGTGGCATAACTCTCTGCTCAAAAATCTAAATTTAATGATTCTTGAATCAAATTAAATCTCTGTCTGTCCTCTGTCCAATGCTATCGGTTTCAGGTGAAAAGGACATCGGAACCGCCAGTTATGGCGATTTTACTTCGAGGTGCGCGGCTGTTCCGAAACTCCAGTTTTTTAGAATTCTGGATTTTCAGCCCCACTACCATGAGTTATAGAACTCTAATGAGAAAATTTTCTTGAGCAAAATTGTTTTTTATAAGATTATAAACATGATGTGTAAGATTAAAAAGTTTTGATTTTTGAAAGATTAATTGAAATTGAGTTTTTACAAAACTAGTTTGAATTTTGAAAAACCGTTTTCACTTTCAAACTTGAAAATATTTTGTCATCCAAATCAAATAAGTTTTCAAAATATTTTCAAAACTATATCTATATCACATATGTTCAAAATCTATATGCTCATGAAAAATTTGAGTGGGAGGTCTCCTTGTAGACAAGCCGAAAAATAAAAAGATGTGTAATCTCAAACTTTCAAGTGTTCGAGTCAGTTGAAGTTCACACTTCCCTCATGCACTTTCCCGAAATAGAAAATAGGAAAAGATCGAGTATGTACCTTGTGCCTTTATGCACTAATACTGCTCTGAACATGTCGATCTAGGATTCTCTTCTAGTTGTCCGCTCTGTTGCTCTCTAACTAGGAAATTTGTTTCCGAACTTATAAGAGCCGATGTACCAACTCCAAAAACTAAGTGGGAGGGTTATATTTGTTGTTTGTAACCCGCGATCCCCAACACTAATGAAAGAAGCAATTAACGTGGGACTAAGAGCCGCTCTTGCGACCCTCACTTAAATGGGAGTACTCCAAGGCGTTCTTGCTTCGATCATTGATCAATGAGCTACGTCCGATAGTGAGACGATGATGACAAGGCCTTCCCTTGGGGGATTGTTTTTCAAAGTTGACCTTTTGGACTAAGTGGTTGGTTGCACACTTAGGCTCAATCCCTAGTAATCCTCCCTTGAGGCTCTGGGAAAGGATGTGAGTGATCAAACTAATTTAAAAGGTGGCTAGTCAAAATTGATGTATTGACATCTTGGCTTAGCATTAATGATGTGTCATTTACTTATAAATGGAGATTTTTTGCGGCATTCTCTTGAGGGAGTAAATTATCGTTTGGTTTATAACACCTTTGGATTTTATAAAAGTCTTAAAGAAACTTAAATCCTAAACCAAAGACTAATCATAAACTTGTTTCAACTTATATAGGCAATATGTCTCTCCACCTTCTCTCGTTCATCCTTTCCTCGAACAAACTCGAAAACAAAAACTACGTAGATTCGAAACATAACCTCGACATAGTCTTTACCAAGCACAAATGGGTACTCACCACCCCGTATCCTCCTCTGACGAATAATGATTCAACTCAAGAGGACAAAGACGCCTTGGCGGCCTGGCTCTGCTCCGATAAGATTGTGAGGTGCTATATCTTAGCATCAATGAACAATGTGTTGCAACAACAACATCGTGACATCGAGACTGCCGCCGACATGCTCACCAATCTCCATGAGATGTTTGGAGGGCATAGGCGTCAAGCAAGGCAAAAAGCAGTCCGACAGTTTATGAACTGTCGCATGAAGGCTAGGACTCCTGTTGGAGAGTTTATGATATTGATCATTAGTCATCTGAGTAAAATGGAAATCCTAGGATCTGAGATTGATGGGAAGAATGTCATAGATCTGATCTTAGAAACTCTCCCCGCATCTCTTGATACCTCCGAGATGAACTACTCCATTAACAAGCTAGAGTACACTGTTACCAAGCTTACGGAGGAACTTCACACTGCTGTAGGTCTCACTAAGAGAAAGAGGAATAAAGGAGAGGCACATGCTACTGAGCACAAAGCCTCCGCCTCTCGAACTGAGAAGAGACCTCACAAGGCCGATAAAAAGAACTATCCTGCCTATCTCAAAGCAAAGGAACATAGTATTGTACTAGTTACCGAAGCATGCTTAGTAGCTGATAATGTATCAACCTGGATTCTTGACTCCGCTGCTACTAACCATATTTGTTGTTCCTTGAATGGTTTCAAGAAAACCAAAAGCTTAGAGGAAGGCGAGTTCTGTTTCAAATGAGGTGATAGGAGCCTAGTGTCTGCGAAGGCTGTGGGATCCGTGGCGCTGTCTTTTGAAGACCGCACTGTAAACTGGAATAATGTTTATTTTGTTCCTACCTTTGGGAAGAACTTAATATACGTTGCTTGTCTTCTTGAGCAAAATTATTGTTTAAAGTTCATTAAGAATGGAATTCGTATTTCGTTTCTTGATAATTCTTTGGTCACTGATGCATGTATGAAGAATGCTCTTTTCTACATCTATCCCACTCAACCTTCTCTTTTAGACATCGAAATAGATAATGATCTAATTAGGGAGCCAAAGAGGATCAAACTTTCTGAATCCTCCGATCTAACAAAATCAACATACCTATGGCACTTAAGACTTGGTCATATCAGTCTAGATACGATTAAGAGACTTGTGAGGGACGGTCCACTCCAAGCCTCTGCAATAGGTTCACTACCTACTAGTGAATCCTGCATAGAAGGAAAAATGACTAAGCGACCTTTCTCCGATAAGGGTCGAAGAGCCACTGAGTTGCTGGAACTAATACATTCTGATGTATGTGGTCCGCTCAGCCAACAGGCACGTGGGGGATACGAATACTTCGTTACCTTCACCGATGATTACTCCCAATATGGTTTTGTCTATTTGCTCAAACACAAATTCGAGACCTTTAACGTATTTAAGGTCTTTAGAGCTTTAGTGGAAAAGAAAACTGGCAAAGTGATCAAAACCCTTCGATCTGATCGAGGTGGTGAGTATATGTCTGGAGAGTTCGATGACTTTCTTAAAGAAGAAGGTATCGCTTCTCAGCTTACCGCACCTGGCACACCTCAACAAAACGGAGTGTCAGAGAGAAGAAACCGAACTCTTATGGAGATGGTTACATAAATGATGAGTTACTCATCACTCCCTCTTTCCTTTTGGGAATATGCCCTCGAAACAGCCGCTTATATTCTGAACCAAGTTCCGTCCAAGACGGTTCCTGGTGCTCCTTATGAACGATGGAGTGGCCGTAAAGTAAATCTTGGCCGCATCAGAATTTGGGGTTGCCCTGCACACGTGCTAAGGCAAAAGACTAGCAAGTTGGCTAGTAGGTCAGAATTGTGATTGTTTGTGGGATATCCAAAGGAAACCAAGGGTTTCATTTTCTATAGTCCCGAGGACGATAAGACTTTCATTAGCACGAATGCTCGTTTCCTTGAGGAGGACTTTATGAAGGATGCAATAACTAGAAGCAAAATTGTGCTTGAAGAAAAGTTGGGTGAGGAAGCTTCTACCACATATGTAAGAACTGTTCTTACCCCAACTGAAACACAACCTAACTCATCAGAATCTCGTCAAGTAGTACTTAGACGTAGTGGGAGGGCTACTCAAAAGCCTGACAGGTACATGTCTTATGGAGACTCTCTTGTAGCCGTCTCTGACATGGATGATCCTGTTTCCTATAGCCAAGCGATGGCTCGTTCTGAATCAAACCTTTGGCTTGACGCCATGAAAGTTGAAATGCACTCGATGTATGTCAACAAAGTCTGGAAACTTGTAGACCTTCCTGAAGGGATTAAACCTGTAGGGTGTAAGTGGATATACAAGAAGAAAAGGGGTCCTGATGGGAACGTCGAGACGTTCAAAGCACGACTTGTGGCAAAGGGTTATACCCAACAAGAAGGGATTGACTATGAAAAAACCTTCTCGCCAGTCGCGATGCTTAAATCCATCCGCATACTCCTATCCATAGCTGCAGCTCTCGACTATGAGATCTGGCAAATGGATGTCAAGACAGCCTTTCTGAATGGCAATCTTGACGAGCGCATTTACATGGCTCAACCAGACGGTTTCGTGGAAGAAGGTCTAGAGACCAAGGTTTGTGAGTTGCTTAAGTCCATTTATGGATTAAAGCAAGCATCTAGGTCATGGAATATCAGATTCAATGAAACTGTGAAAAGCTTCGGCTTTGAACAGTCAATAGATGAGCCTTGTGTTTACAAGTTAATGCACGAAGGCAAAGTTGTGTTTTTGGTACTATATGTCGATGATATACTACTCATTGGTAATGACGTGGGTAAGTTATCTGAGGTTAAGGTCTGGCTGGCAAAGCAATTCGATATAAAGGATCTAGGAGAAGCCGCGTACATTCTGGGGATCCAAATCTTTCAAGATAGGAAAAACCGGACTCTGTCGCTCTCTCAAGCATCTTATATTGATAAGGTGATGGATCGCTTCTCGATGCAAGACTCCAAGAAGGGTCAAACACCCTTTAGGCATGGAGTTTCACTCTCTAAGGACCAGTCTCCCAAGACTGCACAAGAGATTGAAGACATGAGGAAAATTCCTTACGCCTTTGCCGTAGGAAGCCTTATGTATGCTATGCTTTGCACTAGACCTGACATCTGTTTCGCCGTTGGCGTAGTTAGCCGTTTCCAATCCAACCCTGGACCCGAGCACTGGATTGCTGTTAAGCATGTTCTTAAGTATCTTCGGAGAACTAGGAACTTGATGCTTACATACTCAGGTACTGACCTGACTATGACGGGATATACCGACTCCGATTTTCAAGCGGATAAGGATTCCAGGAAATCCACTTCGGGATCTGTGTTTATCCTTAATGGTGAAGCTGTTGTGTGGAGAAGTATTAAGCAATCTTGCATTGCTGACTCCACAATGGAAGCAGAATATGTGGCTGCTTGTGAAGCATCCAAAGAGGCTGTATGGCTTAGATAATTCCTTAAGTATTTGGAAGCTGTTCCAAACGTCGACGAGCCCATGACCCTTTATTGTGATAATAGTGGGGTTGTCGCTAACTCGAAGGAACCTCGAAGCCATAAGCGCTCTAAACATATTGAGAGGAAATACCATTTGATTCGAGGGATCGTGCAGCGTGGAGACGTGGAGGTGAAGTAGATCTCTAGCAGATCCATTCACCAAGGTCCTAGCGAACAAGGTCTTCGACCAAGATCGAGAGGGATTAGGGATGAAGAACTACACACATCTTCTTTGAGTCAAGTGGGAGATTGTTGTCAATGGTGCCCACAAGAAGAGTTGTAGTGTGTATTCATGTACATTTGATGTCATACAGTCTTACAAAGACTCTTGCTTGTAATTGCTTATTCATTAATAAAAAGTTGAAACGTTCATTCAATCTTCCTTGTTTGAAGCTTTATGATAAAACCTTAGTTTTTAGTCCATAAACAAACTAAACAACTTACGTAGAGACAAATGTAGATTTGCATGAACAAACTCTTCCGAAGGTACTGAATTGACCAGTGCAATTCTAGAGACAAGATAAGAACAAACCATTTAACCTCTTATGTCTCGAAGTCACTACGTATGAATTGCAACGTGCTAACCTTAATCCTGAAATGAGACATGTCATTTCACACCTTAGTATTCTCATTTGAGAAAGTCAGAGTTCGGACTCACTATGTGATTCCGAACAGGGCCTATTGGTGAAGTACTAAGTTGTGAGAATGTCATGAGTAACTTTGTGAAGTTCTCATAGATATGGAATTCATGTACAAGATTGCTGAAATGCAATGTATGTCACCTCATGCTTTGTTCCTTGGAGTGTGAATAAATGAACTGGCCAGTGTCCAAATTGAGTCCTGACTCTTTTGGATGAAACAATGTGACTTGTTAGCTCCTTGTCAATACATTGTTTCTAACTTATTCACAAGCGACAAAGGAGTTGAGGAAACAACAGCTAGAAGGGTAAAATGGTAATTTAGTAAATCCCGACTAGCTGATGACATTCATGAAGGGTAAACATAGATAATATTCAATGAATCCGCTCATCATAATTAGGTTGAATTCTTGAGTAGAAAATAAATTCATTTGAACGAGGAGATTTTCAGTGTCAACTCTTTAGTGGAGTCAGTTGGCATTAAGCTAAACTTGGAAAAGGTTTGTGAACTTTTGAGTCCAAGTGTTTAGCTCAAGCTTTGTTCATTTGGGTCCATGAGGTCACTGTCACGAATCCCATCGAGTAGGAATAGTTAAACTGGAAGCTAAGTCAAAACAAGAACGAAAATTGTCAAAAGGGTATTTTTGTCTTTTGAGACATAGCATGAAATGAATGTCAATAAATTTTTTTGACAAGGTCATTTGATGACTTGATAATACTCGGCCATGACTTGATCATTGGGCCTTGTGGATTAATTTCATTTCATAAGAATTTTATTGAAAATTCTTAGTGGGCCTTTTTCATGTTGTCATGAACAAATGGAAAAGCTTCTAGAAGCCTTTTCTAGAGTGTAATAGGCGGCCAAATACCCAAGGGAAAGAGAGAATATTTTGTGCATAAATGTATCATGATACTTGCCAAAAGAAAAAGAGGAAACAAATTTCCTCAAAGTGGAAAAGGGAAATTCGGCCAAGTGGATCAAGGGAGAAGCAAATAAAAGAGGAAACATATCCAAGCTATGAATGGAACCTCTTGGCCGCCCAAAATGAAAGAGGAAATAAGGAAATTGGCTGATGAATATGTGATATTCTATAGAAGAGGAAACTACATTATTGAAGGTAAGACCTCTCCTATAAATAGGAGCCTCATTCCACACATTTCATTCATTCCAAAGTTTTAGAGATTGAGAGCTTCTCTCTCTAGACTTGGCCGATCCTCTCTCTCCCTCTCTCTTCAATTTCGTTTTATTGTTTTGGCACCTAGGTCCTCATTTGACCTAGTGTTTAGCTCTGCGACTTCAAGACTCGTTCTTAAGTCGTAGTGTTTAAAAGTGCCCACTCACTAATTCCTTTTATTTCGAGTGATTTAGTGATAGAAACTTTCGTGGTTGCTCGAGTCGCCGAGGAAAGAAAGAGAGACGTCCTGCGAGGAGACGAGCGTTGCAACTTTCCAAAAGCTTCTCAAAGTTCAAGCTTCAAGAAAGGTTAGTAAACTTCTATACTCATAATAGTTTTTAATTACATGTACTTGCTCTTTGTCTAGGTTAGTAAAAAACTGTTTTTACTTGTAAAAGAAAATTTTTAAAATTCCGCCGCTTACCGAAGCGTTAATTATTTTCTTAATCCCTAGATCGATTCCAACACATAAGGGTACGTAGGCAGCCTTTTTCAAAGGCACAACCCCTCCCCCACTATCGGAGCTTCGGAGCTCTCATCTCGACCAATAGTCTCGAGATTGGACTAGGTTTGCAGTCCAAATACCTCACAACGTCTATAGTGAGATCCAACATCTCACATCTTTATTTAGAAAAAAAAAACATCTGAGTTAGAGGTCACCCTTTTTCAAGCTCGACCTCGCCCAAGAGCCTTAAGGGAAACATTTTAGACCTCCGAAGATCTGAAAGACTTAGCAAGATCTTGGTAAAAATTCATTTGTTGACTTCGGCTTAAAATCATAAGGGAAACATTTCAGATCATCGGACGATCTGAAAGACTTGTCAGATTTTAAAAATTATGCCACTCAATGACTTCGACCTAAGGGAAACATTTTAGATCTCCGATGATCTAAAAGGCTTAAAAAAAAATTCATTGGAAAACATATCTATACGACTTCGCCCTAAAATCTTAAGGGAAACTATTTGGATCTCGATGATCTAAAAGACAACATATTTTACAAGTTCAAGCTGTTAAGACTTCGACTTAATAATACTAAGTGAAAGATTTTCAGATCAACTGAGCGACCTGAATGACTTAGTCAAAATCCACAAAAAAAAAAAAAAAATCATGCACATATAAAGGTCTAGACACCTGAAAGACGAAGAAAAATTCAGAAATAAATCGAGAGCATGGAATCAAAATAGATGAAATCCAAATAAATATTTAAAAAAGATACCGAAGCCCCGAAAAAGTTGTCACAAACGGGCCCGAAGCGATAGAAAATTATTCAAAATAAATTAAAAGACGTATCAAAATAAAACAAAAAATTTTGTTGGCTGATGGAGCAAAAAGGGCTTAGGCCTGATCTCAGGGCTCGACCTCGACATCTCTTCGCTCGGGAGTTGGAGTGAACATCGCCACACTTTCATTCCCCTCCGGAATTGAGCTCATGACCTCTTCAGTCTGGCCGAGCATGGAGCCGTGCTCGTCGACAACAGCGAGCTCGACTTCGGTCACGGGGAGGTCGACGAGAAATCAGTCGGATTAGGGAGTAAAAGGAACTTCCTCGACCTCAGGGATGGCGATGGCCATGTAGTCGGCCTCGTACTAAGCAATATCGGCCTCAGTATCCTTCATCTCGCCTGCCTAATTCGAGATCTCGCCCTTGAGGGCCCCCGAGATCAGCTCTCTGTTCCCCCGACATTGCTCAAGCTTTTCGTCGACGAGGATGGCCTCATCCATCTTCTCCTTTTGAGCGTGATACTTGAGAATATGCTCCCGGTATCGTAGTGAAGTCACCTTCTTCGCCGCGTGCACAGCCCGGTCCCAATCTGTTTTCGCCGTCCTCTTCGTCATGGCGAGCTCCTCGAGAGCATCTTTCAGCTCTTTATCCCGAGCAACCAGATTAACCTCGAGTCCCTCTTTCTCCCTCTTCAAGCCATCCGCAAAGGCGCCCCACTTCTTGATCTTCGCCTTCTTGTCGTCGAGGTCGATGAACACACAATGAGCCTTGCCGTAGAGCTCTAAGTTTCTCTACTTCGCCCTCTCTAGAAGGGCGTCCTTGGCGAGGAGATCATCATGAAGTGAGGAAAACTTTTCATTCATCGCCTTGATCTTGGCTTGAAGGGATTCCCTCCCCTTCAGAACATTGGCCAGCTGATCCCGCTTGAATTTAGCATCGAGGTTTTGTTTCTCATAACGAAACACACCTCGGTTCAGTTGGGTCAACAATTGAAATAAAAAACATTTGGTCAGCTCAAAATTTTTTCCAAGTATAAAAGTTCGACAACATAAAAAATTTAACTAAGTATTCAGCTCGACTTCTTGATAAATTTCCTTACCAAAATTTTACCAAGTATAACAGCTCGACTACTCAAAAATATATACGAAAAGATGCTTACCCCGATAATGGCTGAAGCCATCATCCTGTACCAGTCCGCTCGGCGAGCTCGGGTACTTTCGGGAGGTCCCATGTCGGGGCACGTCAAGTGACAAAGGAACCCCACTGAAGAATAAATGTCATCGCACAACATGTGCTCATGCGTGTAGTGGAAGTTGATGATATGTTTTTTCTTCCTTGACGAGGACGGAGCGGAGTCCGTCCACCCGCCAATTCGCGACATCAACAACCCTCGACTCCCCTCAACATCTCTTTTTTCCATTCTCGGCTCGATTCACCTCGGTCGCGAGGACTTCGGCGGCAGGCTCCTTTTCCTCCTCCACGCCAACCTCTGGGACTTGGTCCCCCTTCTTCTTCTTCTTCTTCTTCTTCTTCTTCTTCTTCTCTCCTTCATCGGGCACTTCGCCCTCCGGAATTAGACCCGCCGGTGCCTTTCTCTTCTTAGGAGCCACTGCGACCGTGGCACCCTCAGCGGCGCGCTCCCCCTCGGTCGCAGGGTTAGCAAACTCGGGGGCTTTGCCACCCGAAATGACCTTTTCCGCGGTCTCTGCTGCTTTAAGCACTTCACCTGAGTCTACCGGAACAATTGAGATCGAAGACAGCGATCTAACTGCCGTCACTTCGACGTCGGAGTCCTCAGCAGGCACCGACCGCGTCGGAGTCCCCAGCATGCACCGATGGCGTCGGAGTTGATGTCAAGACCGCGTCCCCCTTCTTGCTTCGCCTGGCCTCACGGGCACTCACTTACGTGTTCATGTTCTCTTCTACGTCTAAAAAGACTTAGTTAAAAAAAATAAAATAAAAAGACGAACTCAATTTTTATCGAACTAACCTTCTTCGACGTCCTCTAAATAGTAGGAGGATATGGCCAAAGTTTGACCGAGATAAACCTGTACGGGGTGAAGCTCGATCACTCCCTGCAATGCTCCTGCACACTTCGACGAGAAAGAACGAGCTCGGCTCCCGACGGAGTGCTTACTGACGGCAAAGCAAAACTATCATCATTGTTGTCGGTCGTTTTCGGAAAACCTGAGACGCCAAGAAGACACGCCATTCAAAGGGCCGATGGTCAGGCCGGAGGTCCTGAAGAGCGGCAAGCCTTCTGTCACGAGCGACTGACAAGTCCTCGTGCCAAATCCTCACGTTCCTCGAGTCGAGCCTCGAGTCATTCCTCGAGTCGAGCCTCGGGTCGCTCCTCGAGTCGCTCCTCGAGTCGAGCCTCGAGTCGTTCTCCTCGAGTGGAAACCTTCATATTTCACGTGGCAAGAATGGTATTCGGAGACCCCTAAAGGCCCACAAGAGTCCGGCAAGACGAGCCATTCGCCGCGCGCACAGCACGCCACATCGGCCAACCATGCAGCAAGCCGCGCGCCGCGCCAGGAAGGCAGGCGCGCGCCGCGCGCTCCATACGCCGCGCATCCTGCGCCGCGTCCAGTGACCCGCGCGCCACGCCAGACGACCCGCGCGCCGCGCCTCCTGCGCCGCGCGCGCCGTGCGCCTCCAGTTGACGGCGCGCACGTTCCTAGTCCCACATGGACGAAAAAGAAGTCTTCTAAGGCCCTCAAACACCTATAAATACCCCCTCTCATTGAGGGGAAAGCCATCCCATTCATTCTCAAGGAACTTGAGACTTCTCTCTGCTTCTCTGGATGCCATCCATGGCCAGAAGCAGATTCTCCTCGATTTCTCGTTCTCAGAGATTCTGAAGCGCTTTCCGGGGACTCCCGAGTGCCGCCTCTCTTGATCGAACGATTAATCTTGAGCCCACGAGTGCTCTAACAATTTTCGACTGAAAATCGCCTACGCGTCTAGCACCCTAGACGCGTCCACCATTTCTGACAAGAAATCGCCTACGCGTCCGGCATTTCCAACTAGGAATCACCTACGCGTCCGGAATCTCCGCCACAACAAGGAACTCTTGACTTAGAGTCTTCCACGTCTCCAAAAGAGAGAAAACACACATTTTCTCTCGCATACGCGATCTCCGAAGTTTTGAGACGTCGCCGAGGACTCCTCCGCGCCTCGTCTCCTTCGTTGAGCACGCCTCTCCGCCAAGGCTCCGCGCCTCATTCTGCGTCTCACACGCTTGAACTACGTTCTGACCTGATCCCACACACGGGTACGTAGGCAGCCGACTAACGGGAACCGCCGCACAGATCAAGGGTCAAATGAAAGACGACAGGTGACTCCTCCCGAACAGGGAGTTACTCTGACTACCGGTCTCGATGTGATCACTATGATCCACAATCTTCGAAATGAAATACGAGATCTCCGAGAACACGGAATAGGCGGAAGTGCCTATGGGGTCGTTGAGGAGAAGTCCTCGCCTTTCACGGCTCAGATATTGGCCGAGGTATGCACGGGAAATTTCAAACTCCCGAACCTTACTCCTTATGATGGAAAAGCAGATCCCGCTTACCATATCCAGCACTATGAAACCTGGATGACGATGCAGGGTGTCTCTCCTGGTGCTTTGTGCCAAGCTTTTAGTCTTACCCTCGCCGGACCCGGCTTCGAGTGGTTCAAGAACTTAAGGCCGGGAAGCATCCGCTCGTTCAAAGACCTGAAGGACATGTTCCTAGCACGGTTCGCTACGTCTATGGTCCAAAAGAAGACCAAGATGTACCTGTGGTCAATCAGGCAAGAGGCTGGAGAGTCTCTTAGACGATACCTCGCCCGATTCACTGAAGAATCGAATAAGGTCGACTGCTTTGACGACAAAGACGCAATCACTGCCATCACAGAAGGCTTGCGCACAAGTGACTTCCTTAAGTCCATCGTCGGCCGTGTCCCTTCTACTATGGCCGAGTTAATGAGTCAAGCCAAGACCTTCATGGGAGTCGAAGATTACCTCGATGGCCGCAAGGGCAATGATCAAAGCCCTCACCACCGAGACGAGCCTAGCAACGAGCAAGGAAACTCCCGTAAAAGGCGAAACAGAGGAGGTCAGACTTTTAATAGACGACCTCCGATGCCCCAGAAGCCGCGACTTGCGGAAAACTTTAAGGGCTACTCGTCGTTCACGCCATTGAACACGACGCCGGAGCGAATCCTAGCTTTGGCACGTGATAAATTCACTCCCCCGACTCCAATGAGCAAAGATCCCGCGACTCGCGATCGATCTAAATATTGCGAGTTCCATCAGGAATACAGTCACTTGACCTCCGAATGCTGTAGTCTTAAAAGGCAAATCGAGGCTCTGATCCAACGGGGTGAGCTAAAAGAGTTCGTGTTGCGCATGATTAGCGTTGCAGGCCCCACCTCAAGCAGACCACAGTCTAGCAAAGGAGGAGGAGCAACTGCTACTGCCGACCGAGCCACAGCAACTACTGTCGCCAATCCACAGCTCCACGTTGTAACCACCATACTGGGTAGCCTACAAGATGGAGATTTAGCCCGACAACGGAAAAAATTCCAAAGGGCCATGGCTCAGGAAGACGCTGTTGTGCACGTCAACTTTACGTATGAGGAACCTCCGTCCATACCTCACGAGACGATGTACTTCACCAACGAAAAGGCCAAGCGAGTTGTGCATCCGCACAATGACGCGATTGTGCTCAAAGCCTAAGTGGCTAATAACCTGGTGAAAAGGGTTCTCATCGACAACGGCAGTGCTGCCGACATAATTTTCAAGTGCACCTTAGAGCGCATGCAGCTCGGTGGGCTACGCCTAACTACGACCCAAACGCCTCTATTCGGGTTCACTGGGGAGAGAGTCATGACCGAAGGCATCATCGATTAGCCGGTCACCTTTGGGACACCCGGAGGCATTGAAGTTGTTCACATGGTCCCATTCCTAGTGGTTGATCAAGAGTCGCCATATAATGTCATCATTGGGCGACCCACGCTGAACCGACTAAGGGCTATTACTTCTACATACCACCTATTGGTGAAGTTCCCTACCAAGGATGGAATCGGCATCATGGCTGGAGATCAATCCCAAGCCAGAATATGCTACATCCAAGGAATCGATGGAAAAACCGCTAGAAAGACGGTTAACACGATCTCCAAAATAAGAGATAGCGTCGAGTCGACCAAGGTCCTCCGCGAAGTCCACGAAGGCCTTTGCATTACACCCAAGTGCAAGGTGCCGACGTCCTCATCCCAAATAGGGAGGGACTCCACAAAGTCTGCCAAGTCATACATGACGAGACATACTACATCAAATACACGGACGAGACACCGATCCGTCGCTTGTGGAATGCGGAACACTTGGGACAGTACTACCAGTAGCCAGCGCTTCCCCCATTTTATTTCTTTGCTTTCCAACATTCAATAAGGCCTACGAGCCAATGTTTTAGGATTTCAAATTTTTGCAATATTAATAAAGCTCGAGGTTTTTCTTTCAAAATCCACTTTTTCAAAGATTTTCGGTCATCAAAATACGATTGTAAACCCAAAAACTCGGGGGCTAGTGACATAGGCAACGGTAACTACACTCGAAATCCTCAAGAAAGTACGCTCCACCCAAAGAAAGCACGCTCCACCAAAACAAAACACCCGAACATAAACGGGAACGAGCGTTCAACTAAGACGCCTTCGCGGCGTGCCGTAAGACATCCAAGAGATGCGGGCTTAAGACGCCTCCGCGGTGCGCCATAAGACATCCCAGAGATGCAGGCTGAAGACGCCTCCGCGGCGCGCCATAAGACATCCCAGAGATGCAGGCTGAAGACGCCTCTGCGGCGCGCCATAAGACATCCCAGAGATGCAGGCTGAAGACGCCTCCGCGACGCGCCATAAGACATCCTAGAGATGCAGGCTGAAGACGCCTCCGCGGCGTGCCATAAGACATCCCAGAGATGCACGCTGAAGACGCCTCCGCGGCGCGCCATAAGATATCCCAGAGATGCAGGCTAAGACGCCTACATGGCGCACCTAAGACGCCTACATGGCGCAACCAAGTCGTCCCCCGTGACGCACCTAACACGCCTACATGGCGCACCTAAGACGCCTACATGGTGCAACCAAGTCGTCCCTCGCGACGCACCTAAGATGCCTACATGGCGCACGTAAGAAGCCTACATGGCGCAACCAAGTCGTCCCTCGTGATGCACGTAAGATGCCTACATGGCGCACGTAAGACGCCTACGTGGTGCGACCAAGTCGTCCCTCGCAATGCACCTAAGACGCCTACATGGCGCACTTAAGATGCCTACATGGCACATCTAAAACGCCTATACGTCACACCTAGGAAGCCTACATGGCACATCTAGGCCATCCCTCGCGACGTGCCTAAGACGCCTAAACGATGCACAGGACCGTCTCTCACGACGCGCTCTGAGTCGCCACAAGGCGTTGCATGTGATGACTAATCGCAATACACTTGCAGCCGCCACAAGGCGCACCTAAACCACCATACTAGGCGCAGTTTATGCCATCTTCGCCACCGCCAACTAAGCACGGTCACACTCGCCTTAGGAGACTCCCCATTCCACGCGAGCTAATTGAAGCTGCTCGTAAAGACTCGTGAACTCCGCCTCTAAGCAAGAACTTCGCTCGGCCTGAGCTAGCTGAGACTTCGCTCGAGCAAGCTCCTCCTGAAAGAGTCCCAGGTGACGAATGAGGTCGTGTAGAATCTTCTCGAGTCGATCCTTGCTCCTCGAGTCAAGTCATTCTCCTCAAGTCGAGTCATTCTCCTTGAGTCGAGCCTCGCTCCTCGAGTCTAGTCACTCTCCTCGAGTCGAGCCTTGCTCCTCGAGTGGAGCCATTCTCCTCGAGTCGAGCCTCGCTCCTCGAGTCTAGTCATTCTCCTCGAGTCGAGCCTCGCTCCTCGAGTCGAGTCATTCTCCTTGAGTCGAGCCTTGCTCCTCGAGACGAGCCATTCTCCTCGAGTCGAGCCTCGCTCCTCGAGTCTAGTCATTCTCCTCGAGTCGAGCCTCGCTCCTCGAGTCTAGTCACTCTCCTCGAGTCGAGCCTTGCTCCTCGAGACGAGCCATTCTCCTCGAGTCGAGCCTCACTCCTCGAGTCTAGTCATTCTCCTCGAGTCAAGCCTCGCTCCTCGAGTCGAGTCACTCTCCTCGAGTCGAGCCTTACTCCTCGAGACAAGTCATTCTCCTCGAGTCGAGCTTCGCTCCTTTTGTCGAGTCATTCTCCTCGAGTCGAGCCTCGCTCCTCGAGTCGAGTCATTCTCCTCGAGTCGAGCCTTCCTCCTCGAGACGAGCCATTCTCCTCGAGTCGAGCCTCGCTCCTCGAGTCTAGTCATTCTCCTCGAGTCGAGCCTCGCTCCTCGAGTCTAGTCACTCTCCTCGAGTCGAGCCTTGCTCCTCGAGTCGAGTCACTCTCCTCGAGTCGAGTCACTCTCCTCGAGTCGAGTCTCGCTCCTCGATTCGAGTCACCCTCCTCGATTCGAGCCTTGCTCCTCGAGTCGAGTCACTCTCCTCGAGTCGAGCCTTGCTCCTCGAGACAAGTCATTATCCTCGAGTCTAGTCATTCTCCTTGAGTCGAGCCTCGCTCCTCGAGTCGAGCCTTGCTCCTCGAGACGAGTCACTCTCCTAGAGTCGAGCTTCGCTCCTCGAGTCGAGTCATTCTCCTCGAGTCGAGCCTCCCTCCTCGAGTCGAGCCTTGCTCCTAGAGATGAGTCATTCTCCTTGAGTCGAGCTTCGCTCCTCGAGTCGAGTCATTCTCCTCGGGTCGAGCCTCGCTCCTCGAGTCGATCCACTCTTCCTGAGTCGAGCCTTGCTCCTCGAGTCGAGTCATTCTCCTCGAAAGCACCTGAAACGATTTGAAGAATAGGCTAGCCAAAACGAGACTATTGCAAAACAAAACAAACAAACAGAGGGAAACTTACCCTCTGGGCGTCAAAAGTGCCATGACAAAAGAAGTCCACGTCACTACTCATTACGATGTCCCTTCGCGTCTTTAACAGAGACTCGCACTCACGCCTGGGGAATAAGGGCCGATCTTCCGAATGCAGACGGAGAAGCGTCACCAAAGCTGGAATGGCGGATGCCCCGTGAGACCGACTTATGCTCGATGCATGATCAAACTTTGAGGATTGATCCCCGAGCAGTCGAAGCCCTCCGGTACAACAGAGTCTTCCACCGGGTACCACTTCGCCTTCTCGAAGCATCGGCCCGGAGCATCAACCTCCGTCTCTGAGACCTCGGAATGAGCACGCCTTTGCGAAATGCAAAAGTGCAGTCGCCTTCCAAGCTGGCCGAGACGGACGCCATGATCTTCCCCTAATAGGTCATGATTACACAATCATCGCCTTTCTAGTCACCGTCGAGTCCCATGGACTCCGGGTTGATGATATCATCAAACAAAACGCCATCGAAGAAAGACTTGGGCGTGACTTCGCCAAAAGATCAACAGGCCGCGACACGCCAGCACGCCTTTGCACAAACGCATGCCCTACTTGCGCGCGCATGTCCCCACTGCTCCAGGGCTAGAGCGATGGATGCAATCGCATCCGCCTCGCCCACGTTGAGCTACGCCTCCCATCCGCTTGGATCCTCCTCCACGTGTTGAACACACAATCATGTTGAGAGAGACGGAAAAGCGAAAGAGAGCACAGGCAATTATGAAAATCCCTTTATAATCACAAAGGCTTAGCGACGGCGAAGCCCTGGGAAATAAACTTTCCTCAAACACCCGGCGGAAACAACTAAAAGTTCACCGCCCGGGGCCTCCCGAGCGCTGAACTTGGGGGGCTAATGTTGTTGGTCGTTTTTGGAAAACCCGGAACGCCGAAAAGACGCGCTGCTCAAAGGGCCAATGGTCAGGCCGGAGGTCTTGAAGAGCGGCAAGCCTTCCATCACAAGTCGACTGGCAAGTCCTCGTGCCAAACTCTCAGCTCCTCATGTCGAGATTCGCCCCTTGAGTTGAGTCATTCTCCTAGAGTCGAGCCTCGAGTCATTCAAGTCGAGCCTCGCTCCTCGAGTCGCTCTCCTCGAGTCGAGCCTCGAGTCGTCCTCCTCAAGTCAAGCCTCGCTCCTCGGGTTGAGTCACGCTCATCGGGTAGAGACCTTCATATTTCGCGTGACAAGCGTGATATCCGAAGTCCACTATGGCCCACAAGAGTCCGACGAGACAGGCTGTGCACCGCGTACCCCTCAAGGAAATCGCGCGCGCAGCAGGCCGCGCCAGCCAGCCGCGCACAGCAAGCCGCACGCCAGGCCGCGTGCCGCGCGTCTCTCAAGGCGCGCCGCGCCAAGACGTGCCCGCGCCGCGCGCGTGTCATCCGAGAAGCGCGCCCCATGCGCCGAGCATCCCGCGCCGCGCTTGGTGTCTTGCGCGTTGTGCGCCGCGCGCGCCATGCGCCTCCACTTGAAGGGACAACGCCCCCTAGTCCCACATGGACCAGAAAGAAGCCTCCTAAGGCCCTCAAACACCTATAAATACCCCCTCTCATTGAGGGGAAAGCCATCCCATTAATTCTCTAGGAACTTGAGACTTCTCTCTGCTTCTCTGGATGCCATCCTTGGCTTGAAGCGGATTCTCCTCGATTTCTCGTTCTCAGAGATTCCGAAGCACTTCCGGGGACTCCCAAGTGCCGCCTCTCTCCATCGAACAATTAATCTCGAGCCCACGAGTGCTCTAACGGTTTTCGACTGAAAATCGCCTACGCGTCTAGCACACTAGACGCGTCCACCATTTCTGACAAGAAATCGCCTACGCGTCCTGCATTTCCGACTGGAAATCGCCTACGCGTCCGGAATCTCTGCCACGACAAGAAACTATTGACTTAGAGTCTTCCACGTCTCCAAAAGAGAGAAAACACACATTCTCTCTGGGGTCACTCGATCCTAGAGTTCTGAGACGTCGCCAAGGACTCCTCCGCGCTCTGTCTCCTCTGTCGAGCACACCCCCCAGGCTCCACGCCTCAATCTGCGTTACATCTGCCTCAATCTCTCTCTAGACCTTGTGGCCGCCCCTCTCTCTCTAACCATTTTCGTTTTTATTTTGGCACCTAGGTCCACATTTGACATGCGTTTTGTTTTAGCTCTTCGACTCTAAGACTTGTTCTTGAGTCGTCGTGTTTAAAAGTGCGCCCACACACTAAATCCTTCTTACCTCGAGTGATTCATGTGGTAGAAACTTTCGTGGTTACTCGAATTCTCGAAGAACGAAGAAAGGCGAGCTGCGTGGGGAGATGAGTGATTCAACCTCCACAAGCTTCTCAACGATCAAGCTACGTAAAGGTTAGTAAATGAGTAATTGCTTTTATATAGTTTTAATTTGATATAACATGTGCTTGCTCTTTGTCTAGGTTAGTAAAAATCGTTTTTACTTGTTTTAAAGAAATTTTTAAATTCCGCCGCTTGAAGAAGCGTTAAATTTTTCTTAATCCTATATCTATTCCAACATTTTTGGGGGGAAGCGATTTGTACTGCTACTTATGTCATCAATAGAATTCCAACCTCTCGCAATTGAAGTTTGTCACCTTTCGAGAAGTTGTATGAGAACGTGCTTGATTGTTCTTCGTTGTGTGTCTTTGGTTGTACTTGTTTTGTTTTCCGATCTCATGTTAAACGTACAAAATTGTGTCCTAAGCCTGCCTTGTGTGTTTTTTTTTTTTGTTTCGGTACTGATCAAAAGGGTTATCATTGTTTTAACCCGGTTAGTAAAAAATTGTTTGTCTCTTGTTAGTCGTATTTTTGGAGCATATTCTATTCTTCTCTATTCCCGATAGTTCACATCACATATGACACACTAAGATCTTATTTGTATCATCACATCACATCACATCATAAGCATCCATCATCGGAAATCATCATATTCATCATCAAATCATCATATTCAACTGAAGAACATCATTCATCATCATTAAACATCATAAGCATCATATTCATCTCAAGAACATCATAATCATCATATTCATCATCAAATTCTCATCTACAACATAAAAAAAACTCATATTCGGATTAAAGATCGATATTTTAATTCGGATTAAACCTAACAGTATATAGAAAACCATACAAAACAACCAATAAACTCATATTCAATGCTCAACCCCTTGAAATCATGGAACAAAGTAAAAAATTATAAAAAAAAAGGAAAAATTCCCAAAAATTGAGAAATCCACAAAACTTACCTACCGAAAACTAAGGAAAGTTGACAAAAAAGACTGAGAAGGACGAAAAATCACCGGAAAGCACCGGAAACCATCGGAACCCACCGAAAAGCACCGAAACCACCGGAAAGCGTTGGTAATTGGAATGAAAATGGTAACTAGCGAACCAGTACCGATCCTCTCTAGGCAGTTTCCGAGAGATTTCCGTGGTAAGTCAATCATTTCTATCATTTATTTATATAAGGAAGATAGACTTTTGTGTGTGGGCTATCATAGAGCATTTTAAATTATGTATGTAGGGATGTCAACACGATTTCCTGTAATGCTGTAAAATAGTTGGAAAAAAAGTGTTAGTTGCCTTTTGGTAAGCATAGGTTGTCATGTGAGCTGATGGCTCAAGCCAAGCTTTTACGGACCCAAAACTTAAAAATTAAAAAATAAAACTCCAGCGATTTGTTGACCACATTAACGCTGGAAAAATAGTCAAAATAATATAATTTTACACAAACACGAACGAAATCCGGCGAACATCGATAGAACAATACGAAAATGATGAAATCGTGTGGGAAAATGTGCAACATGGCATAAACTGGCCGGTTTCCATGGAATCACGAATGTTTGATTTAAAATCTTCGAAATAGCCCTACATTTTAATCCTTGTCTATAAAAAAATTAAAAGCAAGAAAATTAGTACATTCATGATCTTGCTTACTCCTATCAGAGTCATCATCACTCCAACTAACACCATAAAATTAGATATTCTTTCTTAGTGTATTGGCACATTTTTTCTGAATACGACCAAATCTTTCATACTCCCGGCATTAAATCCATTTGGATCTGTTCCCTATTGTCTTTTCCATTGTCACAAATTTTGTACTTTTTACTCTAGATAATGTTGCCTTTTCTGTTCTACACACAGAGGGTGGACTACTGTTATAGAGTCCAAATCAGCCCTCAGAAAAGGATAAAACGCGACGGAATACGAGAAATGTAATCATTACTCGCCGCTAAGAGACCAGTCTCCTATAGAGCTCGGGCGAGACCCAGACAAGCCCGCGAGCCACAAGCGAGACTCAGCGGGCTTCGAGCAGGGCCCAGTCGGCCATATACGAGATCCAGCCCGAAGGGGTAGGCACACAGTCTCCAAGCGAGGTCCAGCCCGCCTAGGTAGGACAAGCGAGCCGCGGACGAGGCCCAGCCTGAATGGGCAGGACCAACCTATTTTGGCAAACCTCGGGGGCCTCCGATTGCACCATATCGACGGCAACATGCCGTACTCGAAGAGTGTCTCTCATATCTGGTGCTTTTTCTTCTTTTCGATTCTTTTTGCACTTCTTTTCTAGCTCGGGATCTATTAGAAGAAGCTTCGTGGTACGGTCCTTTTGCATGCACCTTCAATAAGAGAAAGTGAACACAAAAGTTAGAAAACAAAATAAAAAGAAATCAAATTGCAAGAACAAGCTATTTCTATCGCTAAATTCTATTAGTCCCCGACAAATAAATCATAAACGCTAGCGCACATGTCGCCCAAGTAATATTGTGTACATGAATGTTGTCGCTCGTTTTTAGACAACGATTAAGAGACTTTAAATAGTTTAACCCAAGACCAGACCGAGTAATCGCGTTCGAGCCTGAGTGTCCTGAACTCGGTATCCCGAGTCCTTCCTAGTTGTGGTTAGTTATTCTCGTTCTTCGTCGATCACGTAGGAAAGGGAAACAATGAACTACAAAGGGGAAACATAGGGGTTGACTTTGTTTACCTCTCCGACGCTCAACTTTTTAATAGAATTGAGGTGAGAGATAACGGTCTAGGGCGTTTAGAGGCCAAAGATGAGTGAAACGAGTAACTCAGAGGTTTGCAGTATTTCAGGACTCAAATTCGGATTACCATGAAAATAGAGCCAATGCCTCTATTTATAGATTTGGAGACGGGGTGGCTGAGTGGATGACCTCCTAATGGTCGAGTGGCCGGGTCACCGCGCGAGCGATCGACCGTGCTGCCTACAATTGGTCGGCTGTGTATTTTTGGGTGGTGTGCTTATGGTCGGGCCTAATTTATGTACATCCGTTGATTGATTTTTGAGGTTTAAAATCAATGGACAACATGAGCCCCCGAATTTCCTGCCGAGCATAGGTAGAGGGAAAACTCAAGACAGAACTTCATCGAATTTGCACGTGGCGATGAGACGACATTAGTGCACCATGAGAAACAGCTTTAGGTGTGCCATTAGTGGCGGCTTTGGTGCATCGCGAGTGACGACTTTGAGGTGTGCCTTTAGGGGCTGCTTTATGCGTCGCAAGGGACAGCTTTGGGTGCACCATTAGGGGCGGCTAGTTGCGTCGCAAGGGACGACTTTGGGTGCGCCATTAGGGGTGGCTTGGTGCGCCACGCATGGCGGCTTAGGTGTGCCTTTAAGGGCGTCTTGGTGCGCTGTGTATGGTGGCTTAGGGGCCCCGTTGGGGTGTCTTTTTATTGTTTCTTATTTTCTTTATTTATCGCGTTGTGTATCACCAATTTGCACAGTATCGCCCCAGTCGAGCGAGAGGCACAACACTTAGTGGGTCGAGTTTCTATGGACGCTGGCCAAACCAGTTGATCGCCCTATGGACGCTGGCCGTTGTTTCCCAGCTATTTCATTGCCACTCGGCGTGGGAGTTGCGTTTTGCGTGACCCGTGCAAACGAGACCTGTAATCTAACGAATGCGGCGCCAACATGTAGGCGTGCTATGCCTTGGATCAGGTCTGGCAGTTAGAACCTTGTTCCCTGCGGGCGTGGCATCTGTCAACGCATGTGCCGCAGTTTGGGTTAGACTGGATAGAAGCAGCCTTGCTACCAGCGGGCGTGGCGTCTGTCGACGTGCGTGCCGCATTTTGGGTTGGGGGCCAAAACTCCTTGTTCTCTACGAGTGCATCGCATAGAAAGCTTTGGTGCTTCTCATGGATGGCTTACGGTGCGTCGCATGGATGCCTTCCGTGCGTTGCATGGGAAGGGTTTGGGTCGGCACAAGGACTGGAGATCTAACTCTTGGAAATGCATGGAATTGTCACGAGGACTTGAGAGTCAACCCGTGGACTACGCTCGACGTCGACAAGAGGACTTGAGTGTCGACTCGAGGAGTCTTTCTTGGTGTCTACTTGAGGTTGTCGAAATCTACTCGAGAACTTGTGAAGAGTCAATACGAGGACTCGGGAGTCAACTTGTGGATTTCAGACTTGACTCGAGGATTTGAGCATTGACTCGATAAATCTTTCATGGTGTCAACTCGAGGATGACAAAATCAACTTGAGGAATTTTTTAGAGTAAACACGAGGACTCGAGAGTCAACTCGTGGACTTGAGACTTGACTCGAGGAGTCGAGAATCAACTTGAGAGACTGACTTACAAAAAATTTGGATGACACTCTTATTATCACAATATAGCAGTGCATGATGATGAAGAGTAACACACAGATTATCAAGTAACCGGTGTAACCAAATAATCTCAAATTTAGTCATGGCCTCAGGGTGATACTCGACGTAACAATAAATTTCTTCTGACTTTTCAACGAGATGAGAGATTAACCAAGAAAAATGAAGAATCCAGTTGTAGAGTTTTGATTCGTAGGATCACCAGCCATATCAGAATCATAATAGGTGTGGAGCTCTAATGAAGACGAGGAAGACAAAAGTAGACTCTAAAACTAAGTACGACAAAGTTGCTTGTGAACGTGAAAAACTGGCAACCCAATGATTTGTGGTTGGAACAGTGAAAAGCTTATTGACAACATGAACAACATGAGTAATGTCGCGATGGGTAATAGTAAGATAAACCAAGCTCCCTTCCTCCGTGAAATACAAACTAAGATCAGGTAGATGAGACTCGTCAGATGGAGAGTAGAGAGCATTAGTTTCAAGTGGAGTGTAAACAATCCTATTGTTAGTGAGTCGAGATAATAAGAAAGAGTTGCTGACTTTGACTAAGATAGAAGGTAGCCCTTTGGAGAGAAGGCCCCCTCTATTCCTAGAAAGTAACGCAACAAAACCAGATCTTTCATAGCAAGGCACTGAGCCAAGTCAGACTTCAATGATTCAATACCATCACTATCATCACCGGTAATAATCATATCATCAACATACAAGGAAAGAAAGATACGACATGTACTTGTATGCTTGACAAACAAGGCAGAATCATGTTGATTAGGAAGAAAACCAAGGGAGGTTATCACGGTAGAGAACTTCTCAAACCAATCTCGGAGAGCTTTTCATGTAGGCCTCTTCATGACGATCACCATACAAGAAAGAATTTTTGACATCCATCTGAGATATCTTCCACCTACAAATAGCAGCCATGGCGATCAGAGTGTGGATGGTCATCATCTTTGCAACTAGAGCTAAGTCTCTTACCATACTCATGTGAATTTCCTTTTGCAACAAGACAAGCCTTGTATCGCTCCATAGACCCATCATATTTAGTTTTGATCTTATAGACCCAACAAGATTCAATGGCTCGCTTTCCTGACGACAACGGTTCGAAGTCCCAAGTATGAGTTTGATGTAGAGCAGTAAGTTCCTTAACCATAGCACTCTACCAAAAGGGGTGAACAACAGTCTCTCTGTATGAAAAAGACGTGGACATAGAGTGAAGAGACACAAGAAAAGATACAAATGAAGAAGAATATGAAGAATAAGCTATGTCGAGAAGTTTAGTGGACTTACAAGGACGGAGGGGAGGCCAGAGGTTTCTATGTCTTGAGAACCAAAGTATCAGAGTTTATGGGTGGAACCTCGTCGGTATCATGATCGAAAGGATTGATACAAATAAGGTTTCTATGTGATGTGATGTGATGTGAACCAAAGGCAATAAGGTTTCTATGGATTGATATCACGTATTCGTTGTATGAATTATGAAGTTTGAACTATGAAAATTATGTTTATTTTTGCAAAATATGTGTATGAATATCCCTCGATTTGCTACATTTTTTGTCGTTTTCCTCTACAGTTAGCGGTTTCCTACCGGTACTTATTGCCTTTTTTGTCTGAATACCAATTGGTTTCCCCTCTGGTAAGCAGTTTACGCCTAAAATTGAAGTTCCGGTACGGTAACGGTAACGCGAACCTTGGATATAATTTTGAATATAGTCTTCCTAAATCATCTTTATTAAGAGAATCAAGAGTAGATATGTATATATATATATATATATATATATATATATATATATATTTGTAATATATTATTTGTGTGTTTGTTTAATTATTTTGTTTTTTATTTAAATTTAAACTATATATACAACAAATTATTTTTTAAAATTAAATATTATAACATTATTTCAGTCCCAATTCTTGTGTTTTAGCGCGCGCAATTTCCATCGACAACTGCTATTTTCGTGGACACAATTTTTTCAAATTACCACATTATTTCCAACAAAAGGCACCACAATTTTTTTATTTTCTAGACCACCGACATTTTAAACATTGGTTATACTTATAGATGACAAGCCAACGGAGATTGGAGGATCAACAATATTGTCGACCGTTCTCGAAAAACCCGAAACATTAAATTTCACGCAACTTGCCTGGAACCCCGAATTCTAAAAGCCGAACAGGCCGAGTCACTGAAATACCCACCGAGGCTAAAAATGGCTAAAGCCCATTCAAAATGGCCCAAAAGTCCGAGCCCAAGCTCACACACGAAGCAGAGCTCACCATCGCCCGCTCCTCAAAAGGAGCGCGCGAGGCGCGCAGAAGACTTGGCAGCCATCCATCCGGTGCGCCATGCCGGATGCGCGCCTATGCGCTCACCCACTACGTACGTGCCCCAAAACTACCTCGCACGACTGGAATCCGCGGCGCGCTCCCCAAGGTACGTCCAAAGGTCCTCATACGCCTCCACATCCACTGTAAATACCCCCTTAGTGAGGGAGAGAGACACATTCGTTCCTCCTCTAGATTACTCGCTCTCAAGGTCTTGAAATGTTACTAGAGACTTTCTACGCACAATTTCCTCTAGTCGAGCACTTAATCTCATGCACATAAGCTGCGCCCGGGTTTCTCTACTTAAAATTCCATACATCTCCGATGCACACGGCTGCGCCTGGAGTTCTCTACTGAGAATCTCCCTCGTCAAAGAGAAAACACACATTCTCATTTGGGTCACTCGATTATAGAGTCATGAGACGTCACCGAGGACTCCTCCACGCTCCGTCTCCTCTCTCGAGCTCACCGTCTAGGCTCCACGCATCACACACCGTATACATACACCTAAACTATGTTCTGACTTGATCCCGCAGCGCGGGTACGAAGGCAACTAACAAGAACTGCAGTCACACCCCCTATTCACCTAGTTCTCTCTTCAGAGGACGCCTCCGACTGGAGGGACTTCAACTCGAGACTTACGAGTTCACACCGTTGGCTTGGTGCGGCCACTTGGTCTAGCCTTGGGTAGAACCGTCCAAAGCTTTAAATCGTTGTTCATTTTCATGCGACAATGTTTTGGCGCTAGAAGGAGGAGACATCCCAACTTATACAGTCGGAAATCCCTTCTAATCATCTTCTTCTTTTCTTAAAAAAGCTCCACTTTCTCAAACTTGAGAAAAGATGAGTAATCAACCACCCATGTGTTCTCAGGTCGTTAACAACCCCGATAATGCTACTGGGACCAAAAGATATTTCTTGTGCTCCCGAGCGCATGATAACGAAGAGTCGCTCCCTAAAGAGAGCTCGACCCGCTCACTATCTCCATCTCCAGATAGCCGGGACAACGCATCAGGGAATTGGAGGAGGATGTCCATCGACTAAAGGCGACAAATGCAAGGTACCACAGCCGACTGGTTGCAAAACGACCTATGCATAACACGGTAATTCCCAACGGGGAACCCGAAAACGTCAACGAGGAAAGTCGCGAACACGATCTTGATTCAGAAGGCCTTGATAATTCAGAGGATATCGAGACTTCTGTCACTAAGGACGGGGGACTCCCCGCCGTGAATGAAGTCGGTCCTTCGGACCCCTCACTTAAGACGAGGAACACCTGCAACCTCCCAAGAAGGGAACTCCCGACGTTCGGCCTATGACCGACTTGGTCAAAGGGAGAATGTTGCGGAAAGTCAGTGCACGCGAAGAGCGCGATGTCTTAGACGTAGCTTGCGCCTCCGTGCTGTAAACTCGGAATAAGAGGAAGCGCCTACAGGGTTATCTAGGAGAACTCCTCGCCTTTCACAACATTACGATGGAAAGCGGATCTAGCTTACCATACCCAACATTACGAAACTTGGATGACGATGCAGGGTGTCGCTCACGCCGCCATGTGCCAAGCTTTTAGTCTTACCCTGGCCGGACTCGGCTTCGAGTGGTTAAAAAACTTAAGGCCAGAAAGCATCCGATCGTTCAAAGACTCGAAGGACACGTTCCTAGCACGCTTCGCTACATCTATGGTCCAAAAGAAGACCAAGATGTACTTGTGGTCAATCAGACAAGAGAGTGGAGAATCTCTTAGACAATACCTCGTCCGATTCACTGAAGAATCGAATAAGGTCGACCGCTTTGACGACAGTGATGCAATCGCCGCAATCATTGAAGGCTTACGCACGAGCGACTTCCTCAAGTTCGTCGTCAGCCGTGTCCCTTCTACCATGCCCGAGTTAATGACTCGAGCCAAAACCTTCATGGGAGTCGAAGATTACCTCGACGGCTGCAAGAGCAACAATCAAAGCTCTAGCCGCCGAGACAAACCTAGTCACGAGCAAGACTTCAAGGGTTACTCGCCATTCACACCGTTGAACACGACGCCGGATCGAATCCTGGCTTTGACACGTGACAAGGTCACCGCCTCGGCTCCAATGAAGAAAGACCCTGCAACTCGCGACTATTCTAGATATTGTGATTCCATCAAGAATACGGTTACCTGACCTCTGAATGCTACAATCTCAAAAGGCAAATCGAGGCTCTGATCCAACGGGTGAGCTAAAAGAGTTCGTGTTGCGCATGATTAGCGTTGCGGGCCCCACCTCAAGCAGACCATAGTCTAGCAAATGAGGATGTGTAGCCGCTTCTACCAACTGAACCACAACTACTGCTGCCACTAAACCACATCTTCACGTTGTAACCACCAAACTGGGTGATCCACAAGGTGGAGATTCAGCCTGACAACGAAAAAAATTCCTAAGGGCCGCATCTCAAGAAGACGCCGCTAAGCACATCAACCTCACCTACGAGGAACCTCCATCTGTGCGTAATGAGATGATGTACTTCATCGACGAAGAGGCCAAGGGAGTTGGGCATCCGCACAATGAAGCGATAGTTCTCAAAGCCCAGGTGACGAACAACCTAGTGAAAAGGGTTCTCATCGACAACAGCAGTACTGTCGACATAATCTTTAAGACCACCCTAGAGCGCATGAAGCTCAAGGGGCTAAGCTCGACTCCGGCCCAAACACCCTTATTTGGGTTCACTGGGGAGAGAGTTAAATATAGATTTGCATGAACAAACTCTTCATGGTTTGCTTAAAACAGTATATTCGTAATCTAAGGGTCAAAGAGCTATTGATCCCAATATGATTGTTAGGAGAATCTATGATGTCTAGTTATGGGACATTGAGAGTATGAAGACTCTATAGTTCTTCTAAGTATCTTCTGAAGGTACTGAATTGACCAGCGCACTTCTAAAGACAGAATAAGAACAAATCATTTAACCTCTTATGTCTCGAGGTCACTACGAATGAATTGCATCATGCTTACCTCAATCCTGAAATGAGACATGTCATTTCATAGCTTACGTATTCTCATTTGAGAAAGTCAGACTTCGGATTCACTATGTGATTCTTAACAAGACCTATTGGTGAAGTACTAAGTTATGAAGATGTCATAAGTAACTTTGTGAAGATCTCATAGATATGGAATTCATGTATAAGATTGCTGAAATGCAATGTATATCACCTCATGCTTTGTTCCTTGGAATGTAAATAAATGAACTGGTCAGTGTCCAAATTGATTCATGACACTTTTGGATGAAACAATGTGACTTGTTAGCTCCTCGTCAATACATTGTTTCTAACTTATTCACAAGCGACAAAAGAGTTGAGGAAATAACAGCTAGAAGGGTAAAATTGTAATTTTGTAAATCCCATCTAGTTGATGATATTCATGAAGGGTAAACATAGATAATATTCAGTGGATCCACTCATCACAATTAAGTTGAATTCTTGAGTAGAAAATAAATTCATTTGAAACGTGAGATTCTCAGTGTCAACTCTTTAGTGGAGTCAGTTGACATTAAGCTAAACTTGGAAAAGGTTTGTGAACTTTTGAGTCCAAGTATGTTAGCTCAAGCTTTGTTCATTTGGATCCATGAGGTCACTGTCACAAGTCATTTCGAGTAGGATTAGTTAAACTGGAACCTAAGTCAAAACAAGAACTAGACAAGTTTTACGAAAATTGTCTAAAGGGTATTTTTGTCCTTTTGGACATGGGATGGTATGAATGTCAATAAATAAGTTTTTTGACATTGTCATATGATGACAAGAAATTTAAACCACACGGCCAAGATTAAGAGATTTCGGCCTTGAGGATTAATTTCATTTCATGGAATTTTACTTGAAAATTCTTAATGGGTTTTTCTTATGTTGTCATGAACAAATGAAGAAACATCTAGAAGCTCCTTCTAGAAGCATGCAAACCGTCCAATTAAAGAGAGAGAGAGAGAGAGAAAGAGAGAGAGAGAGAGAGAGAGAGAGAGAGAGAGAGAGAGAGTGTGTGTGAGTGAGAGAGAGAGAGAGAGGAAAGTTTATTTTGTGCATTAATGTATGAAGATACTTGCCAAAAGAAAAAGAGGAAACAAATTTCCTCTATGAGGAAAGTGACATGGACGGCCTGTTGGAATAAATCTAGGGTTTAAGAAAAAGATTAAATGCTTCGGGAAGCGGCGGAATTTTAGAAAATTTCTTTTAAAGTAAAAACAGTTTTTACTAACCTAGACAAAGAAGCAAGTACATGTAATTAAAAACCAATATGAGCTAGAAGTTTACTAACCTTTCTTGAAGCTTGAACTTTGAAGAAGCTTTTGGAAAGTTTGCAACGCTCGTCTCCCCTCGCAGCACGTCTCTCTTCCTTTCCTCGGCACCTCGAGCAACCACGAAAGTTTCTATCACTAAATCACTCGAAAAGAAGGAATCAGTGAGTGGGCACTTTTAAACACTACGACTTAAGAACGAGTCTCGAAGTCGCAGAGCTAAACACTAGGTCGAGTGAGGACCTAGGTGCCAAAACAAGAAAAATCGATAATAAACTAGAAAGAGAGAGAGAGAGGAGTTCGGCCACAATGTCTAGAGAGAGAGTCTCTCAATCTCTAACTTGTGTGGAATGAATGGAATGAGAAGAATGAGGCTCCTATTTATAGGAGAGGTCTTACCTTCAATAAGGTAGTTTCCTCTTCTATAGAATATCACATATTCATGAGCAAAATAACCCTTATTTCTTATTCCATTTGGGCGCCCAAGGCAGCCTTCTAGAAGGCTAGGATTTGTTTCATTTTTTGCTCCTTGGCTTGCCTATTACTCTCTTGGCCGAAATACCTTGTGCATCCTTATGCAAATTTGTTTCCTTTTTTTCTTTTGGCAAGTATCTAAATACATTTATGCACAAAATAATTTCCCTTTCTCTTTGGGTAGTGGGCGCCTATTATGTCTAGAAAAAGGCTTCTAGAATTTTCTTCACTTGTTCATGACAACATAAGAAAATGCCCATTTAGAATTTTCAATAAAATTCTTATGAAATGAAATTAATTCACAAGGCCCAATGATCAAGTCATGGCCGAGTGACATTAAGTCATCAAATGAACTTGTCAAAAAATTTATTGACATTCATTTCATCCTTTGTCTCAAAAGACAAAAATACCCTTTTGACTATTTTCGTTCTTGTTTTGACTTAGCTTCCAGTTTAACTATTCCTATCGATGTGATTCGTGACAGTGACCTCATGGACCTAAATGAACAAAGCTTGAGCTAAACACTTAGACTCAAAAGTTCACAAACCTTTTCCAAGTTTAGCTTAATGCCAACTGACTCCACTAAAGAGCTGACACTGAAAATCTCTCGGTTCAAATGAATTTATTTTCTACTCAAGAATTCGACCTAATTATGATGAGCGGATCCACTGAATATTATCTATGTTTACCCTTCATGAATGTCATCAGCTAGTCGGGACTTACTAAATTACCATTTTACCCTTCTAGCTGTTATTTCCTCAACTCCTTTGTCGCTTGTGAATAAGTTAGAAACAATGTATTGACGAGGAGCTAACAAGTCACATTGTTTCATCCAAAAGAGTCAGGACTCAATTTGGACACTGGCCAGTTCATTTATTCACACTCCAAGGAACAAAGCATGAGGTGACATACATTGCATTTCAGCAATCTTGTACATGAATTCCATATCTATGAGAACTTCACAAAGTTACTCATGACAGACTCACAACTTAGTACTTCACCAATAGGCCCTGTTCGGAATCACATAGTGAGTCCGAACTTTGACTTTCTCAAATGAGAATACTAAGGTGTGAAATGGCATGTCTCATTTCAGGATTATGGTAAGCATGATGCAATTCATACATAGTGACTTCGAGACATAAGAGGTTAAATGGTTTGTTCTTATATTATCTCTAGAAGTGCACTGGTCAATTCAGTACCTTCGGAAGATACCTAGAAGAACTATAGAGTCCCCAACTCTCAATGCCTCATAACCAGACATCATAGATTCTTCTAACAATCGTACTGAGGTCAATAGTCCTTTGACCCTAAGATTGCGAATATATCGTTTTAAGCAAACTACGAAGAGTTTGTTCATGCAAATCTACATTTGTCTCTTCGTAAGTTGTTAAGTTTGTTTATGGACTAAAAGACTAAGGTTTTATCATAAAGCTTCAAACAAAGAAATAATGAATGAACGTTTCAACTTTATTAATGAATAGATAGGCAATTACAAGCAAGAGTCTTCATGAGACTTTATTACATCAAATGTACAAAATAAAGACTACAACCCTTCTTGTGGGCACCATTGACAACACGGCCAACTAAGAGAGAACGAAAGAGGAAACAAATCCAAGGCCTTCTAGAAGGAAGCTTGGACGTGTGAAATGAAGGAAGGGGAAGCAAATATTTGCTCATGAATACGTGATATTCTATAGAAAAGTGGAAACTACCTTTTGAAGGTAATCATCCTCCTATATATACCCCACCTCATTCACAACTCACAACACACAATTTTGACATTGAGAGCTTCTCTCTCTTCATTGTGGCCGCCCCCTCTCTCTCTTTCTCTCTCTAGATTCCCTTTTTTGTTTTTTTTTTGGCACCTAGGTCTACTTTATACCTAGCGTTTTGTTTTAGCTCTTCGACTCTAAGACTTGTTCTTGGGTCGTCGTGTTTAAAAGTGCCCACACACTAAATCATTCTTACCTCGAGTGATTCATGTGATAGAAACTTTTGTGTTTACTCGAATTCCTGAAGAACGAAAAAAGGCGAGCTGCGTGGGGAGACGAGCGATTCAACCTCCACAAGCTTCTCAACGATCAAGCTATGTAAAGGTTAGTAAACGAGTAATTGCTCTTCAATAGTTTTAATTTAAAATAACATGTGCTTGCTCATTGTCTATGTTAGTAAAAATCGTTTTACTTGTTTAAAGAAATTTTTTATATTCCGCCGCTTGCTATAAGCGATAAATCTTTTCTTAATCCTAGATCTATTCCAACAGACGAACGGATTTGAGTGGACCGACGACTGCGAGAAAGCCTTCCAAGATATAAAGGCCTACTTAAGGTCCCCAACATTCCTTTCCAAACCGACAAAAGGCGAGATGCTCTACATCTACCTCGCCATCTCTAAAAGAGTAGTGAGTTTTGTTCTGATCCGCAAAGAAGATAAGGCCCAATGGCCGATCTACTACGTGAGCAAGGCCTTACTTGACGCTGAAACATGCTACACTGAGATTGAGATACTTTCTCTTGCTCTTGTGATGGTAGTTAAAAAGTTGCGCCCATATTTTCAGGCTCACCCTATCGCGGTTCGAACTGAGCACCGGATCGGTAAAGCTCTTCAAAAGGGAGCATCGACCCTCCTGGCGATCTGGTTCCAAGAATTGAGCGAGTACGGGATTAAGTTCCACCCAAGAATGGCTACAAAGGGTCAGGCCTTAGTCGACTTCGTGGTAGAATTCTCCTACACTCCCGACATGGGAAGAACGGAAAATGACTCGACCAACGACTTGTTGGTACGAAAGAGAAAGACGGGTCCTATCTGGGAATTGCGCGTAGATGGAGCATCTAATGACCGGGGGTAGGCGCCGACATCATACTATCTAACCTCGATGGAAAAAAAAGTTACAGTACGTACACCACTATGGATTCCAGGCCTCTAACAACAAGGCCGAAGATGAAGCCCTTATCATAGGGATAGAGATAACACAAAAGCTCGGCGCCAAAAACCCGTGAATACACTGCGACTCGCAGTTGATCGTAAACTAGGTTAAAGGCAATTATACAGCCAAGGAGCCCAACATGGTCGCCTACCTGGTGAAGACAAACTCTAGGCTCGATGCCTTCTCTTGGTTCGTGATCCTCCAGATCCTTAGAGAACAGAAATCTGAGGCCGACGCTCTTGCTCGCCTCGGGTCTGGCATCGATGAAGTCAGATTGGGGATTGTCCCAATCAAATCTCTATCACAACCATCCGTCTCCTGAGACGAAGTCGGAACCATAGAAGATACACCTCAGCCAACATGGATGAGCCCGATTATCGAATTCCTGTGAATAGGGGAACTCCACGCATGCAGGAAGCCAACAAATTAAGAGCCCTAGCATCCAAGTACACGCTTCGAGATGACATACTCTGCAAGCGCGGTTACTCAACGCCATTGCTTTGATGCCTCTATAGCGTCGAGTCGACCAAGGTCCTCCGTTAAATACACGAGGGCATCTGCGGGAACCACTATGCTGGAATCTCCCTCGCACTTAAAGCACTCAAGCAAGGCTATTTCTGGCCTACATTAAGAAAGATGCTTGCGAATGGGCGAGGCGCTGCGACAAGTGGCAACGCTTCTCCGACTCCAAGATCAAGATGCAAACCTTCGCCATCGGAAGCCTTGTACTCTGGCGAGTGATTTAAAACACCCAATTACAAGGCGCCAACGTCCTCGGCCCAAACTGGGAAGGACCCTTCAGAGTCCGCCAAGTCATATATGATGAGACCTATAATATCGAGTACACATACGGGACCCTGGTCCGTCACCCATGGAATGCGAAATACTTGAGGTAGTACTATCAATAGCCAGCGCTTCCCCCCATTTTATTGCTTTGTTTTTCCAAATTCAATAAGGACTACGAGCCTATGTTTTAGATTTTAATTTTTCGCAATATTAATAAAGTTTGAGGTTTTCCCTTCAAAATTCACTTTATCAAAGTTTTTTGGTCATCAAGATAGCACTTGTAAACCCAAAAACTTGGGGGGCTAGTGACAAAGACAACGCGTAAGAAGATTCTTAAGAAAATACGCTCGAATCCTCAAGAAAATATGCTCCACCAAAAACAAAACCTTAGGGCTCAACCCGAAGACAAAAGGGAACAAAGACCCAAGTCACCGTACACGGTGCA
The DNA here is from genome assembly GCF_054948205.1 of Urtica dioica subsp. dioica. Taxonomy (NCBI): domain Eukaryota; kingdom Viridiplantae; phylum Streptophyta; class Magnoliopsida; order Rosales; family Urticaceae; genus Urtica; species Urtica dioica. The sequence goes on along the minus strand of NC_142756.1, from coordinate 22,869,403 downwards.
TCCATAAAGGCCTCCGCGGCGCGCCGTAAGACATCCCAGAGATGCAGGCTATAGTCACCATACCCGGTGCATCCAATGATGCCTCCGTGGCGCAATGTAAGACATCCGATAGATGCAGACTAAAGTCACCATACACGGTGCATCCAAAGACGCCTCTGCGGCGCGCTGTAAGACATCGCAGAGATACAGGCTTAAGTCACCATACACGGTGCATCCAAAGACGCCTCCGGTGTACTGTAAGATATCCAAGGATGCAAGCTAAAGCCACTATACACGGTGCACCCTAAGACGCCTCCGCAGCACGCTGTAAAGAGATGTAGACTAAAGCCACCATACACGGTGCACCCTAAGACACCTCTGCGACGCGCTGTAAGACATCCAAGAGATGCAGGCTAATGCCACTATACACGGTGCACCCTAAGACGCCTCCGCAGCACTTTGTAAGACATCCAAGAGATGCAAGCTAATGTTAGGAATTTTTTCCCACGAGAAGATACTTTTATAACTTCTCGCTGAAATATTAATAAAATAAAGTTTTGACATTTATAAGTTATTCGAATCGAAAGCGTTATTTCTTATATACTAAGATTTATCAAACATTCATCAACCCATAGTCTCCGTATCGAACTGAGTCACATGCACAGCATCTGAGCTTGGGCGGTGAACTAAAACTGGTCGATGATTGATTCAAGCCTAGGTAACTGAATCTGAAATCATAAATGTGGAACAAAAGTGAAGGTTGATCACTTAGTGGGAGCATTCTATGCTTGTGGTCAGTGTACGACCCGGACATGTCTTGGTTGTAGATGTATCGTTTAAGGACCATTACGACACACTAACCAAGGTCGTAAATGATGGTCACAGTGAGACTTGATCTAAATTTTGAAGCGATCATGGACACTGGATCATGTCACCACACTCTTTGACTCATTCGCTAAAAGGCCATTATCATGTTAATCACAGCTTATGTCTTGGGAGCATTGCGGAACATAGTTCGAGTGGGAAGTGATTTACAGAAATGGAATCCAGCCTTCCTGAAAGAATGTAAATGTTCTCTCACCTAAGGGTTGATTCCAGAACCGATAGATTGCGCGCACTTCCGAATTTTGTATGTTCGGAAGAATCTTTCGCTGGGGAAGCAACAATGCTTAGGGCTTATAGGTGTCAAGAAAAGTATAATGGAATAATTGACTTTTCTCGACACAGATGGAACCTGGAGGATCTTGATCACGAACTAACTATATTAGTGGACACTCGTTATGATGAGTAAATATAATTCTATTACCAAGGAGGATTCAGTCTTGGCTTGCAAGGTGGAGTCTGACCAAGATTAGACAAATCGATGTAGAAAAGAGAAATGACTTTTTCGTCTTTTCATCGGATTGGTTAAGCTTCTAATACTAGGTCCATAGTCTCCGATTCGGCTCTGATAAAGGCGGATATGAACTTTCGAATAATAATGTTTTCATTATTATAATCTCACTAGCTGTAATTGTGATTGATATCATCAATTATGAAATATGGGTATTTGCATAATTAAATAATCATTTATGGTAGTATTAATTATTTATTGTTTGATCAAGTAAATAATTAATCAATTACTTATTTTTTTTTATTGTTGGACCACGTAAATAAATAATTAATTGGGCTTTAAGCAATTGGACATTGCACAAAATGAGGTGCACGAATTTTAGGAGACCTTGGCACATGATTTGCGCAAATCCTCCCTTTGCCGAGGGGTAGAAATTCGTCCATGCCATTATTGGTACTTACCAATATTTTCTCTTTAGTTGTTTAAATAAAGGAGAGAGAAAAATATTTAAAAGGAAATAAGATATTGTTCTCTATTCCCTCTCATGAATATTAGGAGAGAATAATATTTAAAAGGAAATAAGATATTGTCTTTTATTCTCTCTCATGAATATTAGGAGAGAATAATATTTAAAAGGAAATAAGATATTTCCTTTATTCTTCATTAATAAATATTCTCTATTTAAACAGGAAATAATATCTCATAGATATTGATCTGATGGCTAAGAGAGAAATGAGGATTCATGAGATGAGATCCAATGGCCACACTTTGATTCACTAGTGTGAACATAATAAAAGGAAATAATATATTTTAGAAAGTACCAAGAATATATCATTTCCACTACTATAAATAGGGGTTCATGAGAAAGCAACAAACACACTTTTCGTGCTTCAGAAAATTCGACCAAGAGAGTCTATCCCTCTCTCTCTCGGCCGACTCTCTCCCCCTCCTGGAACTCCGTGATTCCAATCCCATAAACATGGTGCTATCTAAATTCCTATGTGTAGATCGTAGTGATATAAAGATTGTGCCCATTCATCTTTCTATTCATCTCGGAGATTACGTTTCGGAAGATTACGGTGTCATCACTGATGAGTTCAGAGCATCGAGGAGCTAAAGCTTGAAGAAGGAGCTAAAAGCTTCAAGATAGTCTTTTAAGACCGAAGACGGAGGAGTCAATGCTTGAAGATTCAGTAGCTGATCCAAAACATGTAAGTATTACTGAATCTCTGAACTTAGCTCTTATTGGTTGCTTGACATTGCTTTCATGAATAATTAATAAGTAAATCTAAATCTTGTTAGATAACCATAATATTAATTAGCTCTTATTAGTGTAATTAATCTTTTCCCCACTTAATCGTCTCCGTTATTGGTTATCAATGTGCATTAATCACCAATAGCCAAAGCCACCATACACAGTACACGCTAAGACGCCTCCGCGGCGTGATAAGACATCAAGAGATGCAGGCTAAAGCCACCATACACGGTGCACCCTAAGACGCCTCTGCAGTGTGCTATAAGACATCCAAGAGATGCAGGCTAAAGCCACTATACATGGTTAAGACGCCTCCACGGCGCGATGTAAGACATCCAAGAGATGCATGCCTAAGTCGTCTAACCACGAGGCACCTTAAGCCATCTAACCACGATGCATACTAAGCCTCCATAAGGCACACTTAAGCCCTCTAACCACGATGCACCCTAAGCCGCCATAAGGCGCACCAAACCCATCTAACCACGACGCACCAAAGCCGTCTAACCACGACACACCTAATCCGTCTAACCAGGATGCACTCAAGCCATCTAACCACGATGCACCTTAATCCGTCTAACCAAGACACACTCAAAGTCGCCATAATACGCACCAAAGCCGCCATAAGGTGCACCAAAATCGCCATAAGGTGCACCTAAGCCACCATCAGGCACACTCAAGCCGCCTAACCACGACGCACTCAAAGCCATCATAAGGCGCATCTAAGTCACCACACTAGGCACAACTTAAGTCATCTCACACGAACAACAAGTTTCCAAGGGCGACACGGTCAAAGACGCGAAACACGATGCGTGTAAGGACAAGCTTTTGCGTCACTCGTATTGGAGATTTGAAAATGATAAATGAGCTTCCGGTGTTACAACTAAATTTTTGAGTGAGTTATGGTCCTATTAGTTTATCGAATTGATCAAAATATATTAAGGTAATGATAAATCTTGGAATAAATAAAGGAATTATCGAGTTTATCTCGAATAAATTATTTCCCGAGGAAATGTTCCGAAAATTAATTTAATAAATAAATTCTTAGGAACGAGAAGTATTTCCTAGAAACTTTAAATATATTTAAATTAATCAAGAGCGAACGAGAAACTTATCGGTTCGAATCATATGAATATAATCTATTCAGTTATGGATATAATTAAATAATTATATGAATAAGGACTTAGTTGTAATAATGTTTTTCAGGACCCATTTGAGATAAAATTTGAGCTCGGGGTCAGTTTGAGTCGGTGAGGAAATGGGGGGATTTAATGAGAAGATATGAAACTCTTGCTTCATATATATAAAAAAAAAGATCTCATTTTATCTGTCTTCACTCCACCTCTTCGATCTTCTTCTTCTTCCCGCTTATCTTCTACGCGACCCACCTGCGAGAGAAACAGAGAAACCAGGAAAGAAGAAAGAGAGAAGAAAACCAAGCAACCACTACCTTCATCTTCTTCTTCGCCATCCACCGCGAACCCAGACCGCTGAACCACTTCCTGGCGCGACCTCAAACTCCAATCTCGCGCGCGTGCTCCGTCGTGAAGAGTAAGCCACCGCGAGTCGCCGAGGGCGCCGGGCCAGAGGAAAGCGCCGGAGAAGGAGGAGAGAGACGGGGACGGAGAAGGTAACCTCGTTTCCGAATTTCTCTTCCTCTATTGCTCGGATTTGAGAAAAAATATATGGCTAGGGTTTGGAATTTGGGGATTTTCAATTTTGAGCGAGTTTGATGATGTTGACATGTTTTGGAGTGGTTTTGGTCTTGTTTATGTTGAGAAATTGGTTCGGTTTTGGATTTTGATGGATTTTGTCTCTGAAATTCTGTTTGGTCGTGTACGGATTCGCGTTTCTCCGCAATCAAATATTTGTTTTTCGTACGACGTGGTCCTTGATAATAATGCTTTTAGTTCTTGAATAATGCGAATTGACTGAGTTTTTTGCTGTTTTGCTTATAAAATGAGCATTTTCATTTCTTTAGCAGTAATGGTGGAGTAAAGCTTCAAACTTTCTATGTGTACCAATAGTGTATTGAGTTTGTGCTTAGGTACTAATCGACTGAGGATTTTGATGATATGTAGCTTCATATGATGTGTTTGTTTGTATTAAATAAATTAATACTCGGAAGAGTACTGAGATTGGAAGTAGTTAATGAGAGAACAATACAGTCTCAAGTCGAAAATCGTTGAAAATTTTGATTTAATTGAATTTAATTTGGTAAGTAAAATAGAAATGGCTTATATGACTTATAGTCTGATATGCAAGGACTTCAAAATGTTACAACGCTTAAAATGATCGCGTGATACATTTTTAATAGCCAAATCTGATATAAGTTTAACCCGATTTGTGCTATGAACTTGACCTTCCTTCTATTGATTTGTTTTAAGCTGTAACGTAATACTCGATTGATCTTTTGTTTACTTGACCTTTCCAGACAAAGTATTGTGTTATTATTTATATTTTTTTAATACTTTTATATGTCTGAACTATTTGTTAACTTATTTAGCTAAGGAAAATGGACGGATCAAGTCGAGGAGGTGGCAATGTGGACATGTTTTTACCGAATTACAAACTTGGAAAAACACTTGGTATTGGTTCCTTTGGCAAGGTCAAAATTGCAGAACACGCATTAACCGGACACAAAGTGGCTATCAAGATCCTTAACCGACGCAAGATTAAGAACATGGAGATGGAAGAAAAAGGTAACACAACCAAACATGAAGATCAATCGCAGACAAAAAAAAACATTGTTTTGTTTTTATAGCATATTCCCAGCCAAAATATGGTACACTCTAGAACGTTACAACCTGTCGGGCTCATGCTTGTAGTTTTTCTCATTGTTTTAACGCTGTTTCCTATGACATCACAATTAGTGAAAATAAGTTCTTTATTAGTCTCTGATATCCTTCTATTCACTATGCTTAAGTACAGATGATCAAAAGTGTAGTATTTTCATTTCTCATTTTCTCCCATTAAATTTGGTGCAGTGCGGAGAGAAATTAAGATATTGCGACTATTTATGCATCCTCATATTATACGGCTGTATGAAGTCATAGAAACAGCTTCGGACATTTTCGTCGTTATGGAATATGTCAAATCTGGAGAGCTATTCGACTATATTGTGGAGAAAGGTAGATTGCAGGAGGATGAGGCGCGTAACTTTTTCCAGCAGGTATGAAACTTTGGATTTATTCAGACTTGATCAAAAGTCATGGTGATATCAATGAATCAGTGATTATCAAAATCATTTTTCCGGCTCAGATAATTTCTGGCGTAGAGTACTGCCACAGAAACATGGTGGTTCACAGAGACCTTAAGCCTGAAAATCTGCTTTTGGATTCCAAGTGCAATGTGAAGATAGCTGATTTTGGTTTGAGCAACATAATGCGCGATGGTCATTTTCTGAAAACTAGTTGTGGAAGCCCAAACTACGCTGCCCCAGAGGTATGGAATCTTTTTTCGCTTTCAACTTTCATTGGTTATTTGTTGATTTGAGCATATTATTCATGTTTCTTTTTCAAATGAATTTTGAGGTTTCATTTTTGCTGTTAATTACAGGTCATCTCGGGCAAATTGTATGCTGGACCGGAAGTAGATGTGTGGAGCTGTGGTGTTATATTATATGCTCTTCTCTGTGGGACTCTCCCTTTTGATGATGAGAATATTCCCAACTTATTTAAGAAAATAAAGGTACTACTGATTATTTTTTATTTTATTGTATTTAATCTGGAATTACCATTCAGTTCTGTATTCTTTTTTTTTTCCCTTGTTAAATGTTATCGATTTGTTCCCTCTCTATTGTCCAGATTTTAAACGCCAAAGCTGCATAATTGTTTTGTACTCAGGGTGGAATTTACACTCTGCCTAGTCATTTATCACCCGGTGCAAGAGACATGATCCCAAGGATGCTTGTGGTTGATCCCATGAAACGAATGACCATCCCCGAGATTCGCCAGCATGTTTGGTTCCAGGCTCATCTCCCTCGTTATTTAGCCGTGCCCCCACCAGACACTATGCAACAAGCGAAAAAGGTCCAATAGCCTAACATGTTATTTGTCTGTTTTATAATGAGAATTATTAATGTATATCTGTATCAGTGAACTCTCTGTAGTTCTCACTGTTTCCATGCTTCATGTAGATTGACGAAGACATCCTTCAGGAAGTAATTAAGATGGGATTTGACAGGAACCAGCTGACTGAGTCTCTCCGCAATAGAGTGCAAAATGAAGTTTGTAATTTCGAAACTCGTTATTCATGCTGATTCAAAAAAAAAAAAAAAAAAAAAAATCCCTATCTTTTCCTTCTAATAATTACTTTTTGTAAAACATATATCAGGCTACTGTTGCATACTATTTGCTATTGGATAACAGGTTCCGTGTTTCCAGTGGCTATCTTGGAGCGGAGTTTCAGGAAACTATGGTATTGTGTGTGTGTGTGTATATATATATATACATTTACTTCTTACAATAAGAGGATCTCTCTATAAAAGTTCTCTATGTTACTTTTTTTTTAACCTCAGTATATGTATGTGATGGTTGTTCTCTTTCATTTTGGCAGGATAGTGGCTTCAACCGGATGCATCCGAGCGACCCCGTTGCTTCACCTGTGGGGCATCGGGTTCCTGGATATACCGAATATCAGGGAGTTGGTATGCGACCTCAATACCCCGTTGAAAGAAAATGGGCTCTTGGACTTCAGGTTTAATTCTTATATTATATTTTATTTTCAAGCGCTTGCTAACGCCTCATCGAATTTCTCTAGTTTGTTTTTAGTTATTTTATATTCAATCTAAATGCTCATCCTCGTCGCCATTTGGCTCAGGTAAAGTGTAATATTGTAAACTCGAACTGACCATATCTCGTTTTCAACAGTCTCGAGCTCATCCTCGCGAAATCATGACAGAAGTCCTGAAAGCTCTCCAAGAACTGCGTGTGGGCTGGAAAAAGATAGGGCACTATAACATGAAGTGTAGGTGGATTCCGGTGCAGCATGACGGCATGGTCAATGATTCCGTGCACAACAATCACTACTTTGGCGACGATTCAACCATAATTGAAACCGACGGTGCTATGAAGTTGCTCAATGTGGTCAAGTTTGAAGTGCAGGTAATTACTATGCTTTAGAGAAAAAAAAACAGTTTATATTTCCTCAATAGTCTATTATGTGAGTAGCATTTTTGTCCTTGAATTATATTTTTGAGCAAAATGGTAATTGTAATCGAACTATATATTTTGTAGCATAAAAGACCTAACACTTACTAGACTTACATAATTACAGATTTGAATGAGTTTTTGTGATCTAGAAAACTATTATTGAAACAATTTTTTAACAAGTTACTTGAGTTTGTAAATATGTTAATAAATCAATAGTTCGATCGGTTTTCAAACTAAATAGCCAATTGATATACAAGAGTTTATATTTGTATACAAGCGTAAATAATATAATTGGCAATGTCAAACTTTGGCTATTTTGCTTTAAAAAACATAATTTTGGCTGTTTTGATATAAGAAACATAAATATTGGCTAGTTAGTTTTGAATGGCTATTTTGTATAATTTTTTCATAGTGTGAGGACCATTTTGTCATTAAAAAAATAGTTTTAGAGACCAAATATGTCCCGCATAATAATTCAAAACTACTTAAACTATAGAAAGATGTATAGGGACAGAAATAGTAGTGTTGACTAACCTTTTTGTGTTGTTTCTTCAAACAGCTTTACAAAACCCGCGAAGACAAGTATCTACTGGATCTGCAGCGGGTTCAGGGACCACAGTTTCTGTTCTTGGATCTCTGTGCAGCCTTCCTTGCCCAACTTCGAGTCCTATAAAAAGGTAGAGCAACGCTCCCTCTCTTTTTCTCAGCGGAAACTACTGTCACAGGTGTTTATAATAAGCGTCTGCAATGTGAATATTGTTGTTATTGTTATGATTAACATGTTTTGTTTTCTGTTTTGTATTACCTATTTTATGTGGTAATATAGTTGCAAGTTGGAATTCCGTTTTCTGACTATTTTAGAACTTTATAGCTTAAACGCGACTCTCTCGGTTCTGGCTTAGTTTGTAACTTTTTCTGGCTGATTTGGAAGTTAATTTCTTTCGGGGAGGAGTCCCATGGTGATATTTACATGAATCGTTCGCTGAATTTTCAATGTCATGAATGGCGCTTGCTAACAACTGCTTTCAGTTCAACTTCAGCATTATCGTCCAAGAAATTTGGATTGTATAGGAATAGAAACGTTGACGACCATTTTCAATACCGTCCAAGAAATTCGGATTGTATAGGAATACAGACATCGACGACCTTTTAGAAAGAAAAATTTCCCAAAAGTACAAACGTAAAAATTTCAATCGCTACGTCATTCCCAAAAGGACAAATGTAGAAATTTCCCTGACTTGAGATTGTCCATGAATTGAAAATCCATTCCGGTCAATCCTCTCTTCTTCCATCTGCCTTCAAACACGACTTGGGGCTCGACGCCATGGACTCAATACTTTCGGACCTAATACCCAATTTCTGTCCAAGAAATCCATTTTCCCTCCTTTCCATAAAATCCATTGAGAAAATCAAATCAATTGCTGTCAGAGAAACCCGGTTACTCTCTACCTTGTTGTCGCTTTCTCCATGTTCCTTTGAGTTATTGATGGTCAATGAATAGCACAAATCGCCACCGCCATCGAAAAAGACATGATTGTTGGTGATGTTGTAGCTCACTCTGAGCCGTTGGATTAGAAGGTTCGTAATCTTTGTGGAGAGAGTAGGGAAAAATGGGATGGAAGAGCAAGGCTAGAAGTTGGTACAAGTACCGAGGCCACAGAGGATTCGTCCTTGGTCCGAGCACACTTGTGTCTTTGATCTCCGCGTCCCAACGGCCTTTGTCGCACTCCCATGCTTCAATGTGATCATTGTGACGGATTTTCTTTTCCTTACGTTTTTAATTGTGTCCTTTTTCACATGGATATCTATGTAGTGGGAATTGGGTGTTTTAATATGCATTGACAGTTAAGTTGATGCGCGAAGATCATTCAAGTATATTGCAGATGAGGACTTCAACGCTACCTTACCTGACAATATTGTTGAGAGAAATGAAGCTAGAACTTCAAACTTTGAAAAGCTTCCACGAAATTTAAGCTCTTTGAAACTGAGGCCTTTTAACTCGTCATAGTAAAATTAATTCATCATTAGTATGGCTGAACAACAGTACCGCCTTATTTTATGCTACATACTACTGACTCAATAGGCATTGGCTGATATTTGAACCGGCCATTCAGGTGGTATCAGTCTAGAATGCGATGGCCATTAAAATAGGTGAAAGATCAATCTGGGACGTAATTTTGAAAAAAAAAAAAAAAAACATTAGATGACAAACAATAATCATTTCGTTTGTCATCAGGGAAATAAGACGAAATAATGTGAGATGGTGGAGAGAATGAAGAAATAAAGACGACTCATATTAAGGCATATACAAAGAGAAATTTCATTAATTGGGCTTAATAATCCATTAAATATCTAATTTGGACCTTAACTTAATGAAATATATGAAAATGGATTTTTGGGTCAAAACCGGACAAAAATACCCTTAGACCATTTGAACATAAAAGAACCGATATCTCTCTCTCTCTCTACTCCCGCGAAAAAAACGAAATCAAACCCGTACGATCTCATATGATTCCAAACGATATACTACGACCGTGTACAATTCAATACGATATACTACGATGGCGTACGATAAACAAGCTTCAATCTCCGGCGGCGGTGATGTTCAGAAATCCCGAGCTCTCAAAACGTCGAAAAAGGTGAGTTTTTCAACTAATTTCTTGTTAAATCGCATCGAAAATAGTCAGAATAGGTATTAGGACTTAGGATTTATCTGATTTGTGGTTATTTGAGCTGTTTTTGATCGGATTTAGAAAGTTAGGGTTAAAAATTGGGGGCTGAAATACGATGAGAATCATGCATCGTACGGTGTCGTACGATACTGTACGATGCCGTACGATGAAATTCATAGATCTGTACGATGCGATACGATGGTGTACGATGGGTTTAATTTTTTAAAAAAAAATTGTCGTACGATACCATACGATGTCGTACGATGCCATATGATGTCGTACGATAGTTTAAAAAAAATTATTTTTTTCCATACGATGTTATACGAGTCTGTACAATGCTGTACGATAGTTTAAAAAAAATTGATTTTTTTTGCCATACGATGCTAAATGAGTCTGTACGATGCCATACGATGAAAAATGATTCTGACCTAATTTTGTCGTTCTTTTAAGACAATTTGAACTACATATACAACGTCCCATTCCCGGGTCGTATCACCTACGGTGGGACGGGGATCTTGAAGCTCGTACGAAGGAGATTCGATGAGCTCGGGATAAAAGATCGAATCCTGGAGACTCCGCTCGAGCAATTTTTTTTCGGAGAGCGAGCTCGCTTTCTCACCGGTCCTCGTACATATTTTCCTCCAGAAGAAGATCGAGGCGACGGTATGGGGGGAGATACATTTTGGTATCGGAGGCAAACGAGTAAGATTTGGACACCTCGAGTACGCACTCGTCTTGGGGATGAGTTATGAAGACGGTCCGACTAAAGCCGAAGAAGATGAGCGAAACAGCGACCGAGTGATCACAGATTACTTGAACGGCGTCGTCGGAAGCAAGTTGAGCGCGTTGATCAACGCGTTCACGATATGTCAGAGCCATGACGACGCGTTCAAGATCGGGCTTCTCGTATTTGTGTATGAACAAATCATTTGACACTCTTCAAAGTGTCAATATGAGAACGTTCAGGAAGTAATGGTACGTGGACTTATTCTACAACCACCTTATCCTGTGATTTTGTATTTTCGGATGTTTTTTTTATTTATCTTTTTGGTTTTGTATGTAATAGTACCTTATAAACATATTATCGAGATGGTTTGTTGACTATTGATTGAATGTGTTTTTTTTATTGTACCTTATAAACATGTTTAGAACTCGAGACATTTGTGGACGAAAACGAGTCTTCATAAGCTATACATTTCAAACTAAACTCGGAGTCAATAGTTTTTTTTTCTTCAGATTTCCATGTCATCATTTGACAACTCAAGTCGTAAAACTCAAACGTTAGACCCACCGCTACTACTTCCCTTGCAATACAAAAATTCATGATGTGATGAGAAGAGAAATAGATAATTAACCTTAACCTTGAAACTCCATTAAACAAAATAAACAGGTAACTCAAATAAACATTAAAGTTTTAAACTTAAAAATAAAAAGTAACACCAGGTCTAAAGTTTTAATCCCTCCTCCAAGTGCATGTTTTTCTGTTATGTCCCATACCACCACATTTCCCGCATTTTCGCTGGATAACAATCTTTTCGCCTTGAGATGGCTATCGATTAATCCTTCTTCTTCCTTGTTTACTTTTCTTTGGTCGACCGGCTTGCTTCTTTTCAATGGGTTCCGAAACTTTCATGTTTTTTATCTCATCCAGGACATCCCATTGATCTTCATTTCCAACTGAATATATGGCTTCCTTGTACATCTCAATCCACGTCTCCTTCAAATAAAAGTCACTGCATAACGAGTACACGTCCACGCTTCGATGTTGGGCTGCTGCGATAGAATGCCCGCACGAGATATTCAATTGATGTGGTAGTCCGCAAGTGCATGTCTTCGCCATAAGGTCTACATCGAAATCACCTCTTGCGTCTTTGACATGACATTCATATAGACCAAGCCCGTACGCATTGACGAACTGTGCCTTATTATTTAGCTGTGCGAGATCATTTTGTCACGTTGGTGTCAATTTTGTGTTCAACTTATGCGCTATCTATTCTTGTTCGAAAAACCAAGTTTCGAGTGTGAATCGAATAAACTCGAGCAACGTCGTAATGGGAAACGTCTTAGCATTCCTTGTTTTGTTGTTGAAGCTTTCTGCGTTGTTGCTCGTCATTAGGTCGTACCTATATAAAACCAACGACGTTTATATAATCAACGACATTAAAAATTCAGTACAAAAGAAGTTCTAGACTTTTACCGTTTTCCAGGAAAGAAAGCTCTGGCCCACCGATCGACACCAACTTCTTCGAGATACTTTGCCATCTCGACATCCTTCCGTCTCAACTGTCTAAAATTAGCTTCGAATGCTGTTTTACTGAAGGCGTAAGCAGCATCGTAAAGTTCACAGCGACAATGGTCTGTCTTAAACTTGTGTTGGACATTCAGTTGTAAATGATGGTAACATGCTCCGTGAGGGATACCAGGAAACACAACCTCGACACCATGTATGATGCTAACGTGGCGATCGGATATGAACGCCAAATTAGGTACGTCTTCACCGATAGCTTCTCGAAATCTTCTCAAAAACCAAATACAAGAAGCATGACACTCGTTATCTACAACTCCAAATGCAAGTGGATATAATTGTGAATTCGCATCCATTGCAATTGCGCAAAGCAACTGTCCGCCGTATTTTATCTTCAGAAATGCACCGTCCAATGCTATGACCGGCCGACATGCTTTGAAGCCTCTACGACACGCCCCAATGGAAAAGAAAGCATACTTGAATTTGTCACCATCTTGCACAAAGTCTGTTAACGTCCCAGGATTCTTTTGCTTCAACATGTACAGCCAAGACGGTAACTTCTGGTACGATTGTTCCGGCGTACCCCGCACGTACCCAATAGCTTTCTCCTTGGATCTCCAAGCTTTCAAATACGATATGTTCACACCCCATCTTGTCTTCACTTCTTCCCTGACGTTATGCGCCGAATACTCCGCCATAGAGTTAATTGAGTACTTGTCTTTAAATACGTGACCGATGACCCATGGTGCCGCTCCTCGATGGCCCTCTGTTCGAACAACACGCGCACATGAGTGTTTACCCTCGTACGACGTAACCTCCCACATCTCAGACCACTGCACGACACCCCTCCACCTCCATGTGCATCTCTCGTCTTTGCATAGAACATACCATCTCTTTTTCGAAGAAGATTTCACTCTAAATTCGAAATTATGTTTCAACGCGTACATGTGGACATATTTCTTCAGTTCATGCTTGTTTTCAAACTGTTGCCCAATATATATTTCTTCTGAGCTACCTGTTAGTTTCAAAGGTTAGTTAAACAATAGGTGGTTTCAGATCATATTTGAATCTCATTTGAATCCACTTAAATTACCTGTAGAAGATTGACTTGGATAATGACTCGGTTCTTCCTTCACAACATCATCGGCGGTGAACTCAGGTGCTTTCCATGAATAAGGAACGATAGGTGATCCGATCATCGGAGGCTCACGCTGACATTGACCCGATGGTTCACAATGACCCGTTGGTACTGTAAACGTTTCCACAAAGTCTTCATATTCTTCTGCATTGGCGAATTCTTCAAATTCTTCACCTCTACCATTGTTATCTCCATCATATCTGTCACTATTCTCTTCATCACCTTCGCCACCTTCGTATTCATCACCTTCGCCACCTTCGTATTCATCACCTTCGTCACTATCGTGTCTATCATATTCGTCACTATTGTGATTACAATCTCTATCACGCCTGTATACTTCGTCACCGTTTTCGGCACCCTTGTACTCGTTAAACAAGTCCTCGTCATAGCCACCATCTTTGTTTTCAATTCTAGGATCATTTAGTCGATCCTCGATAACAAGTGTATTCCGTCTCTTCTTCGGTTCATTGCGAGACACCCTTTCAACTTCCACATCTTTCCCTTTATATACTCCTCGATACGCAATAGGTGCAATGATCTGTTTCGGTACCAAACTTACACAAAGTGGAAATCTATTACGATATTTGTGCTTCATAAAATGCGAAACATCACCATTGTCCTACAATACGGCAAGACCCAGCGGAATTGTACCAATTGTGTACGGGACTTCGAGTTTTAAGTCGAACGCGAATCTGTCTAACTCTAACTTCTCGTATAAAAAATCTACTAACTCCGTGTACGTTACCTCTTTCGGAACTACGAATGCACGCGTATCTGCATTGGTGAAAACCCATTGGTGTCCTTCCTTCTCCCAAGTGCCGTTAACCATGACAAAAACTGCAAAAAAGAGTCAAACTATACAAAATTAGCTTATCTATCGTACATCATCGTACAGCATCGTACGGCATTGTACAACATCGTACATAGCGTAATTTTTTTATTCTAAATTTCATCGTACAAAAAAGTTAAATCTCATCCTACCATATCGTATACCATCGTACAAACAAGTTAAAACTCATATTTTGGACTATGTTTTCAGATCTGATCGATTTTTATTGCTACATTCTATCATATACAATAATAAAGTTTGTAAAAATGATTAAGTTAGTTATCTTACCCATGATTCTTTTGAAACCCGCTTAAGTAGAGAGGATTTGAGTGGATTTGAGTGTGATTGAAATGATAAAAATGAAGAGTGAGAGATGTATAGGGTTGAGAGGGGTATTTTTGTCCGATTTTGGGTCAAAAGTCCATTTTTAGATATTTTTAAACATTAGGGTCTAATCTTGATATTTAATGGATTATTAAGCCTAATTAATGAAATTTCTCTATACAAATTCTTCATATTAAAACAAAACGTAAGATAAACAAAAATATCGAATAGCATTACATAGTGTTTTGGTGCTGTAAATGAAGAGACATGTATAGGAAAGGGATTGTCCACTTGTGTTTCTAAAGAAATTCAATAGGATATTGACACTAATAATACCAAATGAATGTGACTGACCAAATGTAGCTCAAAACTCAAAAATTAACATCAGTAATACTAGAAGCAAGTGAGATAATTTGTTTTTTCCTCAACTACCCTCAAGACACATTAAATGAGTAAACCAATTAGTTTTTTTTTCTTCAGTACATTCTTCTCCGACCGTTTTAAGAAAAACACTCCCTCCTTCTCCGCTTGTGGGTCGCCGGAGGTTTCTTCATGAGGGTCGCCGGAGTCCTTCTTCACGTGGGGCGTAGGGTCGTCGGAATCTTGCTCGCCATAATCAAAAGGATGGTTTTTTTTCTTCTGTAAATCGTAATTTTGAATCCTAAACCTATTTTAAAAGTCCGATCTCCAAAATAAATATGCTTATCTTCTTCGTTGGTCATTGACTCAGCGTGGGTCGGGGTTGAGCTCGTCTTCTTTCTCGTTGTGGAACCTTGAACTCGTCTTCTTCGTTGCTGAGGAGGTTTGTGTCAAGATCCAAAATTTCTTCAAACATATTTTGGTTAGTTCGTCGTCTTTTTTTAATAAATAAGAACAGGTTTAAGTGATTTCATTCATTTTGAAAGTGGTTCCAATGCATTTGTGAGTGATTAGTTCGCCAAAATGGAGTTTTTTTTTTGTGTTCGCGACTTTTCCACATCCACTTCGTGACACTTTTGTCACGAACTCGATGCACTTCACGACACATGTGTCACGAACTGGATGTATTACAATGTTTACAACCTTGTTTTAATATTTATATCTAATGTGACTGAATGTATACAGTGATGGCGGAAATATGTTTATATGCTAAACATAGCGGGAAGTGGGTAAAACCAGGCGTTTACCAAGAGGGTGGTACTCTTACGCTTTTACTGCCTACCAACTTGAATTACCCAAGCTTGATGCAAACATTGTACGCTCGGTTGAACGTGACCCCTGAAACGCATTTAATCATCGTCAAACACGAAGCTGACAGGCTCATACCGCCAACCATAGACGCCAATGAAAGTTTGCGATGTTATTTGCATTTGAGGAAGAACGAACTGAACCGGATGAAGTTGAATCTTGTACTTGAGATTAGTCAGGAGCCATTTGAGGATAAAAAAAAAGAGTGGATGGAACCTCTTCTCCACGATTTGGATCCACTCCAACACCAAACACAAGCGAGCGTGGATTCGTTGGCAATCGAACCAGGATCATTCCAAACATGGCGAGTCCTATATTCGAGTCACATGAATGGGACTTACCAAGTCCGGAGGCTTTCATCAATGATACTGTTGGGCAGGATGACATCAATACTTTTAGCCAGGCGACACCGACATCCCAACCTAGAGGGTCTCCGCTTTCATCAATGATACTGTTGGGCAGGATGACATCAATACAATGAGTGAGGGTGAGGACCGGAGAGAGAGGGGCGGGGAAAAGAGAGTATGAGGGCCGGCGAGAGAGGGGCGGCGAGAAGAGAGGGTGGTGACCGGAGAGAGAGCGACGGCGAGAAGAGAGAGGGGCGGAGAGAGAGCGACGGCGAGAAAGAGGAGTAGAGAGAGAGAGTGGTGGCGAGAGAGAGAGAGTGGTGGCGACAGAGGGGCGGGGCGGCAAGAGAGTGGCGGAGAGAGAGAGAGAGAGGGACGAGAGAGATGAGTAGTGGAGAGAGAGATGAGAAGAAATGAAGTAGAATAAGGAATGAGAATGAGGGAAAATTGAAAAAAACGCTAAGTATAGAATATGAAATGGGCGGGTAGTTAAAAAAATTTGAAATTTTCAGATTTTAAAACGCTCCTACAATGCTTATAATAAGCGTTGTAGGAGCCTCGCCGCGGCGAAACCAAATTCTCGCTGCAGCGAGAGTTACCCAGAAAATTCTCGCCGCGGCTAAAATGTGTCATCGCCGCAGCGAGGTAACCCTATATGTCCTCGCCGCGGCAGTATACAATTTTCTCCGCGGCGACACCTTTGTACAACGCTTAAACAAGCGTTGTAGAATCCTCGCCGCGGCGAAAGAGAATTTTCGCCGCGGCGAGGAATACATTCGCCGTGGCGTAAAATGTATGATGCCGCGGCGAGACTATATGTCTGGAACATGGTGCTCTCGGTAAGATTTTCGCCGCGGCGACGACGTGTTCCCGCCGCGGCGCAGGACTCCTGCCGCGGCGAGATTTGTACCTCGCCGCGGCGTGATTTTGTCGCCGCGGCGAACACATATTTTTTCCGCGGCGAGGACATTCTACAACGCTTATGGAAGCGTTGTAGAATGTTCTCGCCGCGGCGAAGTAGAAATGTCGCCGCGGCGAGTGACACGAGACTGGTGATATAAATTCTCATTTCTCGTCGTTTTCACTTTGAACTCTCTCATAACCTCACTCGAAAAAATATTTCCAGTACCTTTCCTACTCATTCTAGAGCGTCCTCATTTACTAGTCTCATCTACACATTCAAATCTTGTAAGTTCTTCTTAACTTGTTCTAATTGCTGTTCTCTTGATAGTTTACTAATTAGAATGGGCAATTTTTTGTATAATTAGGGTTTTTCTATGAAGATGAGAAAGTGGATGTGGGAGAATAGATTGAATGAGATATATCGGAAAGGTGTAGATGAGTTTTGTGATTTTGCTAGAGAGAACATGGTAGATGTGAAATATATTCGTTGTCCTTGTATTAAATGTGGAAATCATAGACATTTTTCGATTGATGTCGTTCGGACCCATTTGTTTGCATATGGAATAATGACGTCATATCAAAGATGGTTCTACCATGGTGAGGTTTTTCGTTCTACGGCAAATGAGGATGATGTTGAAGATGATATTGATGATATGTGCGGAATCATGAATGATTTGGAGGACGATTTTGTTGAGCGACCGGAATTGTTTGAGTCCATGATGAATGATGCGGAGACACCATTATTAGAAGGGTGTACAAGCTATTCGAAGTTTTCATTTTTAGTTACATTATTTCATTTGAAGGCGTCGGGGGGTTGGACAAACACTAGTTTTACTCTATTGTTGGAAACACTGAAAGAAGCATTTCCAAAAGACAATAAAGTACCTTTAAGTATGTATGAAGCAAAGAAGACTTTGGGTACATTAGGCATGAAGTACGAGAAATTCCATGCGTGCCCAAATGATTGTGTTTTATATAGACACGAGTATGAAGATCTAGATGAATGTCCGACGTGCAAAGAGTCACGGTGGAAGAAGGGTAAAATTCCATGTAACGGGGTTAAAGGAGTTCCAGTTAAGGTACGTACATTTTCATCACTTGATTAGGAAATACATGTAGCTCATATTCATTATTTATTACTGATTTTTGTTAAATATATTTCAGTGGTTATGGTACATTCCTCCAATGCCGCGCTTTCGTCGAATGTTTAATAGTGTCAAACACGCGAAGAACATGGTTTGGCACTCCGAAAAGCGTATCGATGATGGTATGATGAGACATCCTACTGATGCTGCACAGTGGAAATCATTCGATTTAGAGTATAAGGATTTCAGTGTTGATACTCGAAATTTGTGCCTTGGTCTAGCTTCTGATGGAATGAACCTGTTCAGCATGATGAGCAGTAAATACAGTGTTTGGCCGGTTATACTTGTGAACTACAATCTCCCTCCAAAGCTATGTATGAAGAGAAAGTTCTTGATGTTAACGCTTTTGATTTCAGGACCGAATCAACCAGGAAATGATATTGATGTCTATTTGGCATCGTTGGTCGATGATTTGAAGATGTTATGGGAGAAAGGGATGGAAGTTAAAGACGCTTACCGTGGAGATTCGTTCAACTTAAGGGCAATTTTAATGTGGACTATTAACGATTTTCCGGCCTATGGAAACTTGTCAGGATACTCTGTGAAATGCTCAATTGGTTGTCCGATTTGCATGAAAGATACATCTTCCATCCGTTTGAAGCATGGTAAGAAAACTGTTTTTCTGGGTCATAGAAGATTCTTACCAAGAGATCACTCGTATAGAAGATTGAAACAAGCATTTGATGGAAATTCAGAAGAACGACCCCCTCCTAGAATTTTGTCTGGTGAAGATGTCTATGAGATGGTTAAAAACGTCAATGAAGTGCTTGGGAAAAGAAAGCGGAGTACTAGTACTAAAGAATCGTTCAAAGAGAATCCTTGGAAGAAGAAATCGATTTTCTACGACCTTCCTTATTGGAAGACACACTATGTCCGGCATTGTCTGGAGGTTATGCACATCGAGAAAAATGTTTGCGAATCGCTTATTGGTACACTTCTTGATGATCCAAATAAATAGAAAGACGGAATAAAATCTCGATTGGATCTCAAAGAGATGAATATAAGAAGCATTTTGCATCCCGAGGAGGGGGGTGGGAAAAAAACAAAATTACCACCGGCAAAGTACACTCTAGATCGAAAGGAGAAAAAGAAATTGTGTAACTGGTTTGCTTCTATTAAAGTCCCCGAAGGTCATTCGTCAAACTATAAGAGGTTCGTGTCTTTGAAAGATTTGAGACTTATTGGAATGAAGACGCACGACTGTCATGTGCTGCTACAACAAATGTTGCCTCTTGCTTTGCGAGGAATTGTGCCAAAAGATGTGAGGTTTGCAATATCAAAGATATGTGTATTCTTTAACTCGATTTGCTCGAAGGTCATCGATCCAACTCGATTGGATTTAATGCAGTCAGAATTGGTGAAAACTCTGTGCTTGCTCGAAAAGATATTTCCACCTTCGTTTTTCGACATAATGATCCACTTAACATTCCACTTGGTAAGCGAAGTGAAATTAGGAGGGCCCGTGTTTTTACGGTGGATGTATCCAATCGAACGTTATATGAAAGTGTTGAAAAGCTACGTGAAGAACTACAATAGGCCGGAAGGAAGCATAGTTGAAAATTACATAGCAGAATAGTCGGTTGAGTTTTGTTCTGAGTATTTAGCTAAAACAGATGAAATTGGGTTACCCAAGAATACCAATTTTTATTCAAAAGCTCTATCTACAAGTATTTTTTAACACTTTATTTGTTTATTTAAATTATATATGAACATTATTTTAAGTATTTGTTTCATTATAGGTACTTATTCGATCGTCAACCGAAAAGAATGGGAGCAAGCAAGTCTCCATGTGCTACACAACGTTTCCGAGGTCACGCCATTTGTGGATATTCATTTGAATGAGTTGAGAGTGAATAATCCAAAGAAGGGTAGAAATGAAAAATGGTTGCAAGAAGAGCACAACCGTTTGTTTCAAAACTGGCTTGAAAAACGCTTATTTAAAGAGGCAGGACATTCATCTACGTTGAGTAAACTATCTGGCGGGCCTTCCTCAATGGTTACAAGGTACACTGCTTGGTCTGTTAATGGTTTTACATTTTTCACAAGAGAACGAGACAACAAGCATCCCGTACAAAATAGTAGGGTTACATTGTTTGCCGAAGCTTTACATGTTTCGTCGGCAAAAGATAAGAATCCAAAACATGCTTTTATGAAGTATTACAGATACATTGAAGATATTTGGGAACTTGATTATTGCGGGTTGCGAGTCGCATTATTCAAGTGCAAATGGACAGACAATAATCACGTTAAAGTTGATAATGAAGGAGTTACAATTGTCGACTTTAGACGGATTGGCTACGAGAATGATTCATTTATTTTGGCTTCGCAAGCAAGTCAAGTGTTTTATGTTTCGGATCTAGCAAATCCTAAGTTATCGTTAGTGGTTCATATGAAAGCGAGAAACGGTAACGAAGAAGAAGACGAAGACATGTCTAGCATTCCTCCGTTCACATCAGGATTACCGCCAATTGATCAAGAGATGGATGATTTTGATGATGACGATGTTTCACATCTACTTCGTAAGGATATAGATCCTATTTTTGTTTGATATTGAACATTTAGATAATGTATTTTCATTTTGGATTTTATGTTATTCTCCCATGGACAACGTTATTTTTCATTCAAAATTTCTCTATACAATGTCATTTACATTAAAATTACATTTCTCCGACATCGCCGCGGCTGAGTACAACTCTTGCCGCGGCAGGATAATCTTGCCGCGGCAGTATACAAATCCTGCCGCGGCGAGAACCTTTCTACAACGCTTAAACAAGCGTTGTAGAAACCTCGCCGCGGCAACGTATATTCCATGCCACGGCGAGGTTATTTCGCCGCGGCGGGAATATCACCTCGCCGCGGCGAGATATCTTCTTAAAAACCCCAGACTCTTGGTATAAAAAAACAAAATCTCGCCGCGGCAGTATACAAATCCTGCCGCGGCGAGAACCTTTCTACAACGCTTAAACAAGCATTGTAGAAACCTCGCCGCGGCAACGTATATTCCATGCCGCGGCGAGGTTATTTCGCCGCGGCGGGAATATCACCTCGCCGCGGCGAGATATCTTCTTAAAAACCCCAGACTCTCGGTATAAAAAAACAAAATCTCGCCGTGGCAGTATACAAATTCTGCCGCGGTGAGAACCTTTCTACAACGCTTAAACAAACATTGTAGAAACCTCGCCGCGGCAACGTATAGTCCATGCCGCGGCGAGGTTAGTTCGCCGCGGAGGGAACATCACCTCGCCGTGGCAAGACAAGTTCTTAAAAAACAAGGACTCTCAGTATTAAAAAAATCAAAATCTCGCCGCGGCGAAGTAATATTTTAGCCGCGGCGTAGAGCACTCGCCGCGGCGGGGACTATATGGTGCCACGGCGAGAATAGTCACGCCGCGGCGAGAAAGGTACCTAGCCGCGGCGAAGAAGCACTCTACCACCTAATCATTCACTTTTTTTCCAATATTTAACCTGTTCTCCAACTAAAAATGATCATTCAATTAAAATTTCTACAATCAATAAAACAAACCAAACTAGTCTTAAACATATAACATCAAGTTTCAAACATATATGAAATAAAACACACCAAACGAGTCTCAAAGAAAGACTGAAGTCTCAAACACACAAATAAAACACAGTAATCTAGTCATAAACATAAACAAACCAAGCGAGTCTTAAACTGAAACTTAAATTTAAAAAGAGTTTGAAATTTATATGGAAGAGTTGGTGTTGTTGGTTCTTGAAATTTACTCGTCATTCGGTGGTGGTGGTCGTGGGTTCGCCGGATATTGAGGAGGTGCCATATGCGGTGGCCACTGTGGTGGTGCGTACGGATAGTCGGAGTACTGAGGATATGGAGGAAATAACACCTGATTCTCTTGGTTGATGTCCCACCGAGAGTAGAGATCGTTCAATTGATTGATGTGAGAGGCGCCATACTCCTCTTGTTGGTGCATGTACTGTTGCGTGTGTTGGAACCCGCCGACGAGATAGTTGGAGCAATGAGCAATGTATTCGATGGTGGCGGGGTCGATTACCGGAGGTGCTGGTAAGCGCAATAGGGGCTCCGCTTCCCCATCTTCCCCCTCTTCCTCCGCTTCCTCCGCTTGTGGATCCTCCCTAATCTTGTACCGCTCGATAATGGAATTCGTAATAGGCCCCATTGGACTGTTGATCGTATCCCTTTTCGAGCGTGGTACCCCCGCATTTGTACAAAGGCCGGTAATGATCGACGGATATGGCAAACCGTGTCGTTCATTAGTATAGTCGAGTTTCTTCATCCAAGTATAGATGAATCGACCTACGTTAATGGAAAGACCTTTAACAATGCAGAACAACACCTGGATACGATCCTCATCGAGAGTGGTGAAGTGCTTGATCGGATAGAGACGAGCGCAAACAAAGTAAATCCACGCTTTAGCGATCCTGGTGAGTTGGTCACGCTTGAGTACCCTTTTTCCTTTTTGAGTGACCCAATCCTCTCCCGGAATGTACAACACCTGTGACATCTCCTGATGGCTGCAACTTCTTAGCCATTCTCGATAGCCATCGTTCTCGAAAGGCACATCAGGGGTCCCAAGAAGATCGTTGATAGCTTCGACACTCATATCGACCGGTTTCCCACGGACCGTCACAACATCACCTTGACACGAATTCGAACTCGGGTACAACACAGTACATCCCCCAATCATGACCAACTATGCTGTTGCGGATTTGCTTTCCTATATCCGACGTATTGCTTACATTGAATCCTCTCTCATGGATAATGTTACGCGGCAAGATTTTGTCGTAGCGTTCCTCCGCGACCTTGCTAGTAAAGATACTCGAGTTGTATTCCTCTTCGGGAGACTGTTGACGAGGTCGCTTGCTTTTTCCTTTACTCTGACCTCTGGAAGAGCTCGGAGCCTTGGAGCCCGCCGTGTTTTTAGTTCGACGCATTTTCAAGCTCCTACAAAACATAATCATAAACAATTCTACAATTAACATATAACAAATTATATATCAATTCCAACAATATATATTTAAACATGACAAATTAAAACAATTCCAACAATCACAAATAATTCATAAACAATTCGACCAATCACAAATTCATGAACAATTCGATCAATCACAAATTCATACACAATTCAATCTCAACAGTAATATACATAACCATTTTAACCACTAACCTATGTAACAATATGTAAAACACAATCCGGACATTTCAATTTAACTCAAATTCTCATTCAAATTCATTCATATCAACAAAACCCTAATTTCACTAAATTCACTCATTCAAATTCCACTAACCTAAATTCACTCATTCAAATTCCACTAACCTAAACCCTAATTTCTTGTTCTAAAAAGAGAGAATCAAACAAAACCCTAAATTTGTGAATTAAAAAAATAAACTATATGCAATTCGGGTAAACAACAAGAAATCCATATCAACAACACGAAATTAAATGAATAACTACCTTAAAAAACTTTTAAAATCATACCTTACAATGAGGCGGCAAGAGAGAGAGAGAGAGGCGCGAGAGGAAGCATGGCGAGGACTCGTCGAGAGAAAAATGGCGGCGAGGACAAGGCGAGAGAGAGTTGGCGGCGAGGACAAGGCGGCGGCAAGGTTTTGGGGCGGCGAGGACGTGGCGAGGGATTTTGGAAGAAAAAAACTGGAGAGATGTGGCCGAAAATGGTTGTCTCGTGTGTGGGTATTGGAAAAAATGAGAAAAAAAAACTGAAAACGGCCTTTTATAGTGAAAACCTAAAAAACCTCGCCGCGGCGAAAATATGTCTTCGCCGCGGCGAGGTGTTCCTACAACGGATATTATAACCGTTGTAGGAACGTCTCGCCGCAGCGAGATTCCTCACTCGCCGCAGCGAGACAGTTTCTTAAAAAACTGCTTGGCCACGGTATCCACCTCGCCGCGGCGGAGAATATTTCTAGCCGCGGCGAGATATCTTTGTTTAGTGTTGTAGAAACCACCCGCAGCGGCGAGGTATGAATTTCGCCGCGGCGGATTACATTTTTCTACAACGCTTTCACTGTGCGTTGTAGTAAGTTCTCGCTGCGGCATAAAACACATGACGCCGCGGCGTGGATTCTACAACGGATTTTTAAAGCGTTGTGGGAAATCTGAAACACCAAGTTTCTACAACGCTTAACTATATGCGTTGTAGAATCTCCAAGTTTCTACAACGCTTAACCATATGCGTTGTAGAAACACAAAGTTTTTACAATGCTTATCCATAAGCGTTGTAGAAACACGAAGTTTCTACAACGCTTATCCATAAGCATTGTAGAAACACCAAGTTTCTACAACGCTTGTCATAAGCGTTGTAGAATCACTAGTTTCTACAACGCTTGTCATAAGCGTTGTAGAAAGTGGGTTGTATAATCCAACATTTGTAGTAGTGATGGTCCTTTGGTGACTTTCGACAATGGTAGTGTTATCAATCGTGCCCACAAGAAGATTAGTAGTCTTTACTTATGTACATTTGATGTAATAAAGTCTCACGAAGACTCTTGCTTGTAACAGCTGAATTATTAATAAAAGTTGAAATGTTCATTCATTCTTCCTTGTCTATTTGAAGCTTTATGATAAACTATAGTATTTAATCCTTAAACAAACCTAACAACATATGAAGAGACAAATGTAGATTTGCATGAACAAACTCTTCATGGTATGCCTTAAATAATATATTCGTAATCTAAGGATCAAAGGACTATTGATCTCAGTACGATTGTTAGGAGAATCTATGATGTCTGGTTATGGGGCATAGAGAGTTGGAGACTCTATAGTTACTCTAATTATCTTCTGAAGGTACTGAATTGACCAGTGCATTCTAGAGACAAAATAAGAACAAACCATTTAAATTCTATGTCTCGAAGTCACTGTTGTCGCATGAAAATGAACAACGATTAAATACCTCGGGCGGTTCGATCCAAGGCCGGACCAAGTGATCGCACCCGGGTCAAAAGTGTGAACTCGAAAGTCTCGAGCTAGGCTTTCTCCGAACAACCCGCCTCTCGGAAGAGGGAAGGCGTAAGGAGGAGGAGTGACCGTGCCTTGTGTGTCGGCTGCCTACGTACCCGTGTGTGGGATCAGGTCAGAACGTAGTTCAGGCGTGTAGGACGCAGTGTGAGGCGCGAAGACTTGGTGGAGAAGCGTGCTCGACGAAGGAGACAAGGCGCGGAGGAGTCCTCGGCGGCGTCTCAGAACTTCGGAGATCGCGTCCGCGTCTAGCGTGTTAGACGCGCAGGGGGACTCTAGTCGAGAACCCTAGGAGCGTGCTTGAGCACCGGGGGGGGGAGGGGGGGGGGGCGTTCGGTCAGAGGGAGCGACATCCGGGAAGTCCCTATGAGTGCTTCGGGACCTCTGAGAACGAGAGAGACTTTCGAGAATTTGAGCGTATTGATAGGAGATAAAAGGATGGATTCCCCCTTAGTGAGAGGGGGTTTATATAGGTTTTCGGGGACCCTAAGAGGGTCCTTCATCGCCCACGTGGGACTCGAGGCGCCCACCTTTCCAAGAGGAGGCGCGCAAAGGGGCAGCGGCGCGTGACCCGCGGCGCGTAAACCGTGGCACGTGACCTGCGGCGCGCAAACCACGGCGCGCGGACTGCGCCGCTCAGCACGCGGCGCGACCCTGTCCGGGCGCGGCGCTCGCTGGGCCGTGTCTTCGTGGGCTTTTCGCGATCGTCGTCCTTCCGGGCCCGTTGAGCTATTGTGGGCTTTGCATTTTGGGTTTATGACACTAATGCATCTATTCGACGGATAGAATCCGAGTCGAGGCTCGACTCGAGGAGCAAGGCTCGACTCGAGGAGACCGACTCAAGGCTCGACTCGAGGAGTGAGGCTTGACTCGAGGAGACCGACTCGAGGCTCGACTCGAGGAGACTGACTCAAGTCTCAACTCAAGGGACGAGGCTCGACTCGAGGGGCTAGGCTCGACTCAAGGAGTCAAGAGTTTGGGCGAGGGTTGAAGGCTCGCTGCTCTTCAGGACCTCCGGCCTGACCATCAGCCCTTTGAGCGACGCGTCTTCTTGGTGTCCCGGGTTTTCCGAAAACGACCGACTACATTAGCCCCCCAAGTTCGTCGCTCGGGAGGTTCCTGGCGATGAACTTTTTTTCTTTTTTGTTGGGTGTTTGAGGAAAATATTTTTAAAATCCCGTCACCCAAGGAAACTTTTTCTTTTCCTTTTTTTTTTTTTTTTTGCGTAGCCGCCCGGCGCGCGGCCTGTGCGAAACGACCCGCGTGGCGCGCGGTCTTGGTGCCCGGCGCGCCCCGTGCGCGGGGCTGGTCAGCTTCGTGCGGGGAAATTCGACTTTTTTTGGAGGTTTTCCTCCGTTTTTCTCCTTGTGGGAGTAGGATTTGGACTCCTACCCCCCTAGGAGTCTATAAATAAGCCCCCCGCTCTCTCCCATTCTTCCACTTTATTTTTTCTCTCTTTCTCTACACTTTTTTCTTTTCTACCGCTTGCATTATGGATGTTCCTTCCCTTTTCTCAACTGAGGATCCCGAGATTGATTACTCTCTCTTTTTTCAGGATTCTGAACATGTAGAGGATGACCTCTTCGTGGGATTGAGGGGAGTTCCTCTGCACGTGGAAGAGAATCCAAGTGGAGTGGAGCAGTGGCTCGAAGGAGGCGAGTCGGGCGCGACCGTGCCCGTCCCTCAGCCTTAGGAGGAGTGTGCGCCAACTGGGCGCGGCACAGGTGGGTGGGTCAATCATCCCGTGTCCGGGGATCCTGCTCCTCGCCTCGTGATCAACTTGGTTGGCAAGGGGGCTCGTGGCAAGACTTGCCTCGACGTGCCAAAGTCCGACTTGGATTCTCATGGCACGCCGGGAGATATTGCGGGCGTGGATGCAGCGACTCCGCTAGAGTCGGTCCTCGACGAGATTGACTGCGTGGACGATTTCGGTCCCGAGTATGAAGATCCCGGAGGTGATTCAGAGGCATGTCCGGGGGCCGAAGGCCTCGCACCGGAACGTCCCGAAGGGCTGTCGACGGCCGCCGCGGCCGTGCCAGAGAGCAGAGGCCCTTCCGTGGAGTCAGGGGGTGCTCAGCCCAAGACCCCTGACGTAGAGGCGATAGTGTCGGCGATGTCGCTTGCTAAGATGGAGTGGTATCCCGAGGAGGGCTTTTCTGCTCCTGAGGTATTCGATTGTTCGGGGGTCGATGCTTCGAGCTCGCTCACCTACTGAACATTCATCGGTCTCAGGGAGGCATTTGCCATTCCATCGTTCGTGGCGCTCCTCCCTCCCTTACAGGGCGACCATCCTTTTCGTCCTCGCCGTGGATTTGCCGCAGTTTCGGTCGCGAGTCTCAACTACGGGTTGCGGTTGCCGTTCCAACCCATCGTCCAGTAATTCCTCGCCCGACTGGGGGTGCATGCTGGTCAGATGAGTCCGGCGTTTTACCGCATTGTGGCGATGTGTCACATGGAGTGGCATTGCCAGACCGAGCGGGTGATGACCGTGAGCGACTTTCGCAATCTCAGCGCGGTCTTCCCTGCGCCCGGGTAACCCGATTTCTTCATGGCCCGCGATTGCCGGAACACTAAGCTGATCATGGACTCGGAGAAGTATAATCGAAGACCATGGGTGTGGGTCTCGGCGGAGGCTTTTGGCGACGCGCCGCTTCGGTTCGGTCCCTTGACCGAGTTTTCTGCTGACTCGGGGGATGATGATCTTGACTTCGTGTAGGAGATCCGGGGAATGTCGGAGGCTCGGAAGGCCATCGAACGATTTTGTTCGCATGAGCTGATGGCTTCCACCGGGTGGTTCCGCCCTTTCCTCCTGGCCGTGGCGACAGTCAGCGGACTGAGAGTGCTCCCAGTGCCGCGTCATCTCCCTCGAGCGGCGGTCTTCCAGGTAGTTCGACTTTCGCTCTTTTTGTTGTTTTTTTTGCTTTAAGTCTATGGTTTTGACTTTGTCGCTTTTGTAGCCTCCTCGGCTAGGGCGAGGGCTCGGGCGCGCTTAGCGAAGGCCTCTCGGGACCCAAAGTCGAACGGTCGGGAGAAACCCGATACCGGTCATGCGACGGAGAGCGGCCCTCGCGCTTCTTTGAAGCGACCCTCCTCCTCAGCTCTACCAGACACGTCTTCGGACTCGAAGCGTGTAAATTCGATGGTCGACGTGGAGGCCGCGGAGGTTAGAGGGGAATGTTCCCTGGGTCTCGCTCAATCTTTGATGAAGATGTGGAAGAGCGTCGTGGCCAGCAGTGACGTGGAGTTCTTTCGTCACGGTGTTTCCGATGCACATAGAGTAAGTTTCTCTTGATTTGTTTGTTAGGAACCTATCTTTTGCTGAATTGTCTTTTTGCCTTCTCAGGTGCTTGCTCGAGCGACCCGGGGCGAGAAGATCCTTCATGACCTCATCCGTCAGATGAACCATGCCCAGAGTTTGCGAGTCTCCGCGAGCAGCTTCAAGAGGCTCGCCTGGAATTGGGGGTTACCCGCGGAAAATGCGACCGTGGCGAAAATGGCTGAGGAACTAACGACGGAACGTCAAGCTCTCGAGGTGGCAACTCGATCGACGGAACTCTTCCGGAGCGAGGTGCGGGACCTTCGACGCCAGTTGGAGTCGCACACAGAAGAAATAGGTATTCTTCAGGGCCAACTTTCATTGACCGAAGCTGCCCGTGTTCGAGCGGAGTGTGAGCGCGATTCCTTGGCGGAGGAGGTGGCTCGGGTTACCGCGGAGAATGCTACGGCGGAACAGCTCGCATCCGACCTTCAAGACGACTTCGACCTCGGGGTCGAAGAGGCGAGGCATGCGGCGGCGGTAGAGTGTCGGGACGCCACAGCTACCGAGAATGCTTCTCGGGGGGTCACCTTCCACTTCTTCGACTCACTATGTCCACTACTCGACGGGGCCGATCCTATTGGCGACGATCCCGCCGAGTGATATATTTATTATTTTTCCCGCGCAAGTGTTTAGCGCATGCTTTCTTTTAGGTTTTTCCTTTCAGCGCAGTTGTTTTAGCGCTTGCTTTCTTGTAGGTTTTTCCTTTCAGCGCACTTGTTCTAGCGCTTGCTCTCTACGATTTTTGGGGAAGTTGCCCTTTTCTATAATGAGACGTTATTTATTTTTATGAACGCTTTTGCTCATTCATTTGTCATGGCACGTTTTGATAGGCAAGTGTTTGTGTCAATGGTCTTGCCAGTTCTTTTATCTCAGCAGGATCTCACTTCAGACGCGCCGCTCGCTTGGATGGTTTGCGTTATGCAAGTTTTTTCAACTGCGAGTCGGCCATGCTACGAAGGCACCTTATGTGTGCCGGGTAGGTGTCTCGATCACGCCATATAGACGTCTTAGGTTGCGCCATGTAGGCGTCTTAAGTGCGCCATGTAGGCATCTTAGATGCGCCGTGTAGGCGTCTTGGTTGCGCCATGTAGGCATCTTGGTTGCGCCATGTAGGCATCTTGGTTGCGCCATGTAGGCGTCTTACGTGCGCCATGTAGGCATCTTGAGTTGCGCCATGTAGGCGTCTTAGGTTGCTCCATGTAGGCATCATAGGTTGTACTACCTCAAGTGTTCCGCATTCCACGGGCGGCGAATCGGAGTCCGTCTGTGTGCTCAAAATAGTATGTCCCGTCGTGAATGACTTTTCTGACTCTATAGGGGCTTTCCCAGTTCGGGCCTAGGACGCCGGCGCCTTGGACTTGCGTATTCTGGAAAACTCGTATGAGTACAAGGCTTCCGACGGCAAAGGTTCGCCTTTTGATCTTGGAGTTGTAGTATCTTTCGACCTTGCGTTTCTGTGCTGCGAGGCGGCTGAATGCTTCTGACCTCTTTTCGTCGATCAAATCCAACTCCAGGCGCATGGCCTCGTCATTGTTTGCTTCGTCGAACGTATCGACTCGGAACGTGGGTATCTCGGTTTCGATCGGAACCACGGCCTCGATCCCATATGCGAGGGAGAATGGCGTTTCGTGTGGTCGTCCTGTAAGCCCATAGGACGAATGGAAATTCCTCGGCCCAGGCGCCTTTTTTGTCTTTGAGCTTCTTTTTAAGATTGCTCTTGATAGTCTTGTTGACAGCTTCGACCTGGCCATTGGCCTGAGGATGACGCGGCGAGGAGAAGGTCTTGCTGATCTTTAGCTGATCGCAGATATCTCTTACTCGTGCGTTGTCGAATTGTGCGCCATTTTCGGTCACAATTGAGGCGGGGATACCGTGCCTGCATATGATGCTTTTCCATATGAAGTTCGTCGTGTTTGCTTCAGTTATTCTGGCGAGCGGCTCGGCCTCTACCCACTTAGTGAGGTAGTCAATGGTGATTATGGCATATTCGTATTGCCATGGCGCTCTAGGGAGCTTGCCAATGATGTCTACGCCCTATTTAGCAAAGAGACGTGGGACGACGATGCTGCTTAATGGGGTCGGAGGCTATCACGGAATTTCTGCGAAGCGCTGGCATTTGTCGCAACGCCTTACCCATTCGCAAGCATCTCGCTTCATGGTAGGCCAGAAATAGCCTTGCTTAAGCGCTTTGAGCGCGAGGGAAGTTCCAGCGGCGTGGTTCCCACAGATGCCCTCATGAATTTCGCGGAGGACCTTGGTCGACTCAACGCTATTGAGGCATCGGAGCAACGGTGTTGAGTAACCACGCTTATAGAGTATGCCTTCTCGGAGCGTGTATTTGGATGCTAAGGCCCTCAGCTTATCGGCTTCTTTGCGGTCTTCGGGAAGTTCCCCTCTTCGTAGAAACTCGACAATTGAGTCCATCCAAGTGGGCTGAGATGCCCCCTCTATGGTCCTGATTTCGTCTCGGGAGACGGATGGCCGTGGGAGAAAATCAATGGGTACGGTCCCCAATCGTCTTCGTCGATGCCAGATCCAAGGCGAGCAAGTGCATCAGCCTCTGAATTTTGTTTTCTCGGGATTTGGTGGATCTCAAACTAAGAGAAAGCATCGAGTTTGGAGTTTGTCATAGCCAGGTATGCAACCATGTTAGGTTCCTTGGCAGTGTAATCCCCTTTAACCTGGTTGACGATCAACTGCGAGTCGCAGTGTATTCGCTTGTTGTGAGAGCCAAGCTTCTGCGCCAGCTCTATCCCCACAATGAGCGCCTCATATTCGGCTTCATTGTTGGAGGCCTGGAAGCCGTAGTGCAGGGCGTAACGTAACTTTTCCCCGTCGGGGTTAATCAGGACTATTCCGGTGCCAGCCCCCCGAGCATTAGATGCTCCGTCTACGTTCAACTCCCAGATGGGACCCGTCGGGTCAACCTTTCTTTTCCGAGTTAATGCGTCCTCGTTTAGGTCATTTTATGCTCTTCCCATATCGGGAGTATAGGAGAATTCTGCCACAAAGTCGGCTAAGGCCTGCCCTTTTATAGCCATTCTTGGGTGGAACTCAATCACGTACTCGCTCAATTCTTGGGACCAGATCGCCATGCGAGTCGATGTTCCCTTTTGAAGAGCTTTACCGATCGGATGCTTGGTTCGCACCGCGATTGGGTGAGCTTGGAAATACGGATGTAGCTTCTTAGCTGCCGTTACGAGAGCCAGAGAAAGTTTCTCTATCTCGGTGTAGCGCGTTTTCGCGTCGAGTAAGGCTTTGCTCACGTAGTAAACCGGCCATTGGACCTTGTCTTCTTCGCGGAAAAGAACAACACTTACAGCTCTTTCAGAGACGGCGAGATATACGTGTAGCATCTCGCCCTCTCTTGGTTTAGAGAGGAATGGTGGGGACCCAAAGTAAGCCTTCATTTCCTGGAAGGCATTTTCACATTCGTCCGTCCACTCAAAGCCGTCCGTCTTCTTTAGAGCTTTGAAGAACGGTTGACACTTGTCGGTGGCTTTAGACACGAAGCGTGTCAGAGCGGCAACCTGACCCGTCAGGCTTTGCACCTCTTTGACTCGTCTTGGAGACTTCATTTCAAGGAGTGCCTTGATTTTTTCAGGATTCGACTCTATCCCTCATCGGCTGACGATATATCCGAGGAATTTCCCGGATTCAACCCCGAACACGCGTTTGTTGGGATTGAGTTTCATTTTGTATCGGCGGAGGATCGTGAACATCTCCCTTAGGTCGTGTACGTGATTGGTTGCCAGTAGAATTTTAACGAGCATGTCGTCCACGTACACTTCCATTGTCTTGCCGATTTGATCGGCGAAGATCCGATTTACCAAGCGCTGGTACGTTGCTCCCGCGTTCTTAAGGCTGAAAGGCATGACCTTATAACAGTATAGACCTCGATCGGTGACAAAAGTTGTCTTAATTTGATCGGGCTCGTGCATCCGAATTTGGTTGTAGCCCGAATAGGCGTCCATGAAGCTGAGAAGTTCATGGCCAGCCGTGGCGTCCACCAGTTGTTCGATGCGCGGGAGTGGAAAGCAGTCCTTAGGGCAGGTTTTGTTAAGATCTTTGTAGTCTATACAAATTTGCCACTTCCCATTAGGCTTTTTCACCATTACCATGTTGGCGACCCACTTGGGGTACTTCGCCTCTCGGATGACGTTTGCGGCGAGGAGTTTCTCGACCTCTTCATTTATGGCTAGGTATCGTTCTAGGTTGAACGTTCGTCTAGCCTGCACCTTTTCGGCGACCTTTGGGTCGTCGTTCAATCGGTGCACTATTACCTCGGGATCAATTCCAGTCATGTCCGCATGAGTCCATCCAAAAACATCTTTGAACTCCCGGAGGAAGGCAGTGAGCTGAGTTTTGATGGAGAGTGGAAGCCGGATGCCGACCTTTATAACCTGATCAGGCTTAGATTCGTCCAGGACGATCGGTACAAGATCATCAGAGGATTCCACCTTGAGTCTTTCGACTTCATCCCGGGGGTCAAGTTCTCTGAACTTCCTTGCGTCCCTTGGGTCGCATGGGTAATCGTCTTCCAGTTGGAAGATTGTGTTGACCATTTTTCCTGCAGATTTACCATCAACTCCTTGCACGTAGCATATTCTGTCTTGGGATTGGTCTCCGGCCATTATGTCAATTCCCTCTTCGGTGGGGAATTTCACCAGTAGGTGGTACGTGGAAGTGATTTCCCTTAGCCGGTTCAACGTGGGTCGCCCAATGATTAAGTTATAGGGCGACTCCTGATCGACCACTAGGAATGGGACCATGTGAACGGCTTCAATGCCTCTAGGGGTCCCGAAGGTGACCGGCAAATCGATGATGCCCTCGGTCATAACCTTTTCTCCAGTGAACCCAAACAAGGGTGTTTGGGTTGGCGTCGGGCGCAGCCCCCCGAGCTTCATGTGCTCTAGGGTGGACTTGAAAATTATGTCGGCAGCGCTGCCGTTGTCGATGAGAACCCTTTTCACCAAGTTATTGGCCACTTGGGCTTTGAGC
Source organism: Urtica dioica subsp. dioica (assembly GCF_054948205.1). NCBI lineage: Eukaryota > Viridiplantae > Streptophyta > Magnoliopsida > Rosales > Urticaceae > Urtica > Urtica dioica. The sequence continues at coordinate 22,835,562 of NC_142756.1, read as the reverse complement.
ACAATTGCGTCATTGTGTGGATACACAACTCGCTTGGCCTCTTCAATGGTAAAATACATCGTCTCGTGAGGCACGGACGGAGGTTCTTCATATGTAAAGTTGACGTGCATAGCAGCGTCTTCCTGAGCCATGGCCCTAAGGAATTTTTTCCGTTGTCGGGCTGAATCCCCTTCTTGTGGACCTCCCAATATGGTGGTTACCACGTGGAGCTGTGGATAGGCGTTAGGAGTAGCCGTGGTTCGGTCGGCAGAAGCGGCTGTTCCTCCTCCTTGACCAGACTGTGGTCTGTTCGTGGTGGGGCCCGCATCGCTAATCATGCGTAACACAAACTCTTTCAGCTCACCCAGTTGGATCAAAGCCTCGATTTGCCTTTTAAGGTTGTAGCATTCCGAGGTCAAATGACCGTATTCCCGATGGAACTCACAATATCTAGATCGATCGCGAGTTGCGGGATCCTTTTTCATTGGAGCCGAGGGTATGAACTTGTCACGTGCCAAAACCAGGATCCGTTCCGGCGCCGTGTTCAATGGTGTGAATGACGAGTACCCTTTGAAGTTTTCCGCAAGTCGCGGCTTCTGGGGTACAGGGGGTTGGTTATTAGAAACCTGATTTCCCTTGTTTCGTCTTTTACGAGGTTCGCCTTGCTCGTGGCTGGGTTCTTCTCGACGACGAGAGCTTTGATTGTTGCTCTTGCGGCCGTCGAGGTAATCTTCGACTCCCATGAAGGTCTTAGCCCGAGTCATTAACTCGGGCATGGTAGAAGGGACACGGCCGACGACTGACTTGAGGAAGTCACTTGTGCGCAAGCCTTCTATGATAGCGGCAATTGCGTCATCGTCGTCAAAGCGGTCGACCTTGTTTGACTCTTCAGTGAATCGGGCGAGGTATCGTCTAAGAGATTCGCCACTCTCTTGCCTGATTGACCACAGGTACATCTTGGTCTTCTTTTGGACCATAGACGTAGCGAACCCTGCTAGGAACATGTCCTTCAGGTCTTTGAACGAGTGGATGCTTCCTGGCCTTAAGTTCTTGAACCTCTCAAAACCGGGTCCGGCGAGGGTCAAACTAAAAGCTTGGCACATGGCGCCAAGAGAGACACCCTGCATCGTCATCCAAGTTTCGTAGTGCTAGATATGGTAAGCAGGATCTGCTTTTCCATCATAGGGAGTGAGGTTTGGGTGTTTGAAATTCCCCGTACAAACCTCGGCCAATATCTGAGCCGTGAAAGGCGAGGAGTTCTCCTCAACGACCCCATAGGTGCTTCCACCTATTCCGTATTCTCGGAGATCTCGTACATCATTCCGAAGATTGTGGATCATAGTGACCACATCGAGACCGGTCGTTGGAGTAACCCCCTGTTCGAGAAGAGTTACCTGTCGCCTTTCGTTAGACCCTTGCCCTGCGCGGCGATTCCCGTTAGTTGGGGCTGCCACCAGGATGTTGGGTTTAGAGCTTAGTCGCTCTCTCAGATCATTACCACGCCCAATGCGTTGAGCAGTGAGGTGGTCCCTAAAGTCAGGGCTGGTCGTACGGAGGCGCATGCTTCGTCTGCGACGACGCGCTCTCCGCGTGCCCTGACTTTCCGCAACATTCTCCCTCTGACCTAGTCGGTCGAGGGCTGAACGTCAGGAATTCCCCTCTTGAGAAGCTGCCAGCGCGTCACCTGTCCGGGGTAGGGGATTCGATGGACTGGCTTCAAACACGGCGGAGGGTCCCGCGTCCTTCGTGAGAGAAGTCTCGATATCCTCTGAATTTCCAGTACCCTCGTAATCTGGGTCGCGGTCGCGGCTTTCCTCGTTCAGATTCTCAGGATCCCCGTTGGGGATTACCCTGTCATGCGCAGGTCGCTTCGCAGCCAGTCGGTTGTGGTACCTTGCATTCTTCGCCTTTAGTTGGCGGATATTCTCCTCCAACTCCATGATGCGGTTGTCCCTGCTATCCGGAGATGGAGATGGTGAGCGGGTCGAGCTCTCTTCATGGAGCGACTCTTCGTCACCATGCGCTCGGGAGCGCAAGAAGTATTTTTTGGCCCCAGTGACGTTATCGGGGTTGTTCACGCCCTCAGAACATACGGGAGGCTGACTACTCATCTTTTCTCAAGCTCGAGAAAGTTCAGTTTGTAGAGGAAAAGAAGAAGATGAACATAAGGGATTTCGGGCTGAACAAGTCGGGAAGTTCCCTCCTTTTAGCGCCAAAATGTTGTCGCACGAAAATGATCAACGATTGAATACCTCGGGCGGTTTGATCCAAGGCCGGACCAAGTGATCGCACCCGGGCAAAAAGTGTGAACTCGAAAGTCTCGAGCTAGGCTTTCTCTGACCAACCCGCCTCTCGGACGAGGGAAGGGGTGAGGAGGAGGAGTGACCATGCCTTGTGTGTCGGCTGCCTACGTACCCATGTTTGGGATTAGGTCAGAACGTAGTTTAGGCGTGTAGGACACAGTGTGAGGCGCGAAGCCTTGGTGGAGAAGCATGCTCGACGATGGAGACGAGGCGCGGAGGAGTCCTCCGTGGCGTCTCAGAACTTCGGAGATCGCGTGCGCGTCTAGCGTGTTAGACGCGCAGGGGGACTTTAGTCGAGAACCCTAGGAGCGTGCTTGACCACCGGGGGGGGGGGCGTTTGGTCAGAGCGAGCGACGTCCGGCAAGTCCCCATGAGTCCTTCGGGACCTCTGAGAACGAGAACCACTTGCGAGAATGCTTCAGGCCAAAGATGGCATCAAGAGAAGCGAGAATTCGAGCGTATTGATAGGAGATAAAGGGATGGATTCCCCCTTAGTGAGAGGGGGTTTATATAGGTGTTCGGGGATCCTAAGAGGGTCCTTCGTCGCCCATGTGGGACTCGGGGCGCGCACCTTTCCAAGAGGAGGCGCGCAAAGGGGCAGCGGCGCACCACGCGCGGCGCGCGACCCGCGGCGCGCAAACCGCGGTGCGCGGACTGCGCCGCTCAGCTCGCGGCGCGACCCTGTCCGGGCGCGGCGCGCGCTGGGCCGTGTCTTCGTGGGCTTTTCACGATCGTCATCCTTACGGGCCCGTTGAGCTATTGTGGGCTTTGCATTTTGGGTTTATGACACAAATGCATCTATTCGACGGATAGAATCCGAGTCGAGGCTCGACTCGAGGAGACCGACTCAAGGCTCGACTCGAGGAGACCGACTCGAGGCTCGACTCTAGGAGACCGACTCGAGGCTCGACTCGAGGAGCGAAGCTCGACTCGAGGAGACTGACTCAAGTCTCAACTCGAGGGGCGAGGCTCGACTCGAGGAGCCGACTCAAGTCTCGACTCGAGGGGCTAGGCTCGACTCAAGGAGTCAAGAGTTTGGGCGAGGGCTTGAAGGCTCGCCGCTCTTCAGGACCTCCGGCCTGACCATCAGCCCTTTGAGCGACGCGTCTTCTTGGTGTCCCGGGTTTTCCGAAAACGACCGACAATAGTCACTTTGTATAAATTGCATCATGCTTACCTCAATCCTTAAATGAGATATGTCATTTAATAGCTTACGTATTCTCATTTAAGAAAGTCGGAGTTCGAACTCACTATGTGATTCTAAACAAGACCTATTGGTGAAGTACTAAGTTATGAAGATATCATGAGTAACTTTGTGAAGATCTCATAGATATGGAATTCATGTACAAGATTGCTGAAATGCAATGTGTATCACCTCATGCTTTTTCCTTGGAATGTGAATAAATGAGCTGGCCAGTGTCCAAATTGAGTCATAACTCTTTTGGATGAATCAATGTGACTTGTTAGCTCCTCGTCAATACATTGTTTCTAACTTATTCACAAGCGACAAAGGAGTTGAGGAAATAACAGCTAGAAGGGTAAAATGGTAATTTTGTAAATCCCATCTAGCTGATGATATTCATGAAGGGTAAACATTGATAATATTCAGTGGATCCACTCATCACAATTAAGTCGAATTCTTGAGTAGAAAATAAATTCATTTGAACCAATAGATTCTCAGTGTTAAGTCTTTGGTGGAGTCAGTTGACATTAAGCTAAACTTGGAAAAGGTTTGTCAACTTTTGAGTCCAAGTATGTTAGCTCAAGTTTTGTTCATTTGGATCCATGAGGTCACTGCCACAAGTTATTTCGAGTAGGATTAGTTAAACTAAAAGCTAAGTCAAAATAAAACTAGACAAGTTTTACGAAAATTGTCTAAAGGGTAATTTTGTCTTTTGGACATGTGATTAAATGAATGTCAATAAATAAGTTTTTTGACATTGTCATATGATGGCAAGGAATTTAGTTCACTCGGCCATGATGAATAATTGGGCCTTAAGGATTAATTCCATTTCGTGGAATTTTACTTGAAAATTCTTAAGGAGAGAAAGAGTTTATTTTGTGCATTAATGTATGAAGATACTTGCCAAAAGAAAAAGAGGAAACAAATTTTCTTTATAAGGAAAGTGACACGGGCGGCCAACCAAGGGAGAGCAAAAGAGGAAACAAATCCAAGGGCTTCTAGAAGCTTGCCTTGGACGTGTGAAATGAGGAAGGAGAGCAAATATTTGCTCATGAATATGTGATATTCTGTAGAAAAGAGGAAACTACCTTTTGAAGGTAATCCTTCTCCAATAAATAGAGCCCACAATCTGATTCTTTCTCATCCAAAAATTTTAGAGCTCTCTCTCTCTTTCTAGAAAGCCGCCCCTCTCTCTCCCTCTCTAGTTGCTCGATTTTGTTTTGGCACCTAGGTCCACATTTGATGTAGCGATTTGTTTTATCTCTTCGACTCTAAGACTTGTTCTTGAGTCATCGTGTTTAAAAGTGCCCACACACTAAATCCTTCATACCTCGAGTGATTCATGTGATAGAAACTTTCGTGGTTACTCGAATTCTCGAAGAACGAAGAAAGGCGAACGGCGTGGGGAGACGAACGATTCAACCTCCATAAGCTTCTCAACGATCAAGCTACGTAAAGGTTAGTAAAAGAGTAATTGCTCTTAGAAAGTTTAATTTAAAATAACATGCGCTTTCTCTTTGTCTACGTTAGTAAAAATCATTTTTACTTGTTTTAAAGAATATTTTAAATTCCAGTTTTTACTCCGAGGTGTACAGCTGCTCCGAAAGTCCAGTTTTTAGAATTTTTGAATTCCGGATTTCGGACTCCACTCCTTGAGTTATAGAACTCTAATGAGAAAATTTCCTTGAGCAAATTTTTTTTGATAAGATAATAAATATAATGTGAATGATTAAATTTTTTTTATTTTTGAAAACTTTACTTGAATTGAATGTCTTTAAAAACTAGTTTGATTGTTGAAAATCGTTTTGACTTTCAAACTTGAAAATGTTTTGTCATCCAAATCATATATTTTTTTCAAAATATTTTCAAAACTATATCTATATCACATATGTTCAAAATCTATATGCTCTTGAAAATTTGAGTGGGAGGTCTCCTCGTAGACGAGCCGAAAAAATAAAAATGTGTAATCTCAAACTTTCAAGTGTTCAAGTGAGTTGAAGTTTACACTTCTGTTATGCACTTTCCCGAATAGAAAATAGAAAAATGTCCGAGTATATACCTTGTGCCTTTATGCACTAACACTGCTCTTCCTTGAACATGAAGATCTAAGATTCCTTTCTAGAAGTCCACTATCTCTCTAAGCACTAGGAAAGCATGTTTCCGAAATGTATTAGAGACGATGCACCTACTCTAAAAACTAAATGGAAGGGTTATACTTGTTGTTTACAACCCACGATCCCTAACACTAATGTGAAGTGCAATTGTCGTCAGACTAAGTGTCACCCTCGTGGCCCTCTCTTAAATGAGAGTACTCAACAGCGCTTTGCTCTGATCATTGCTCAAAGAGCTACGTTCGAGAGTTAGATAATGAGACAAGGCCTCCCCTCGGTGGATTGTTTTTTCAAAGTCGATCTCTTGGACTAAGTGGTTTGTTACACACTTAGACTCCATCCCTAGTTATCCTCCCTCAAGGCCCTGCGAAAGGATATGTGATCATGGAGTATACTCTTGTTTGTTCATATGGAGTAGTTTAGCTTGAAGGTATTGAATGATTCAGGGAGAGCTTCCAAGATCATATCTATTTTGGTCTCCTCATCGATTTTGGATCCTTGGATTTCCATCTCATTTAGGTAACTAATGATCAACATCATATGGTCCCTAAGAGGAATCCCAGCCTTCATGCGACAGTTCATAAACTGTCGGATTACTTGTTGTCTGGCCTGACGCCCTTGCTCTCCAAACATCTCATGGAGATTGTAGAGCATATCGGCGGCAGTCTCTATATCACGATGTTGCTATTTTAGCACATTGTTCATCGATGCCAAGACATAGCGATTGCGACACATTGCATTTCAACAATCTTGTACATGAATTCCATATCTATGAGTTCTTCACAAAGTTATTCATGACATCTTCATAACTTAGTACTTCACCAATAGGTTCTGTTCAGAATCACATAGTGAGTCCGAAATCAGACTTTCTCACTTGACAATATGTAATCTATGAAATGACATCTCTCATTTCAGGATTGAGGTAAGCATGATGCAATTCATACGAATTGACTTCGAGACATAAGAGGTTAAATGGTTTGTTCTTATTCTGTCACTAGAAGTGCACTGGTCAATTTAGTACCTTCAGAAGATACCTAGAAGAACTATAGAGTCTCCAATTCTCTAAGTCCCATAACCAGACATCATAGATTCTCCTAACAATAGTACTGAGATCAATAGTCCTTTGATCCTTAGATTGCGAATATATAGTTTTAAGCAAACCATGATGAGTTTGTTCATGTAAATCTACATTTTTCTCTTCATATGTTGTTAGTTTTGTTTAAGGACTAAAGACTATAGTTTATCATAAAGCTTCAAACAGACTAGGAAGAATAAATGAACGTTTCAACTTTTATTAATAATTCAGCAGTTACAAGCAAGAGTCTACATGAGACTTCATTACATCAAATGTACATAAGTAAAGACTACTACTCTTCTTGTGGGAACCATTGACAACAAACTCCCACTTGACTCAAAGAAGATGTGAATAATCCTTCATGCCTAATCCCTCCCGATGCTGGTCGAAGACCTTGTTCGCTAGGGCCTTGGTGAATGCATCTGCCAGGTTGTCCACCGTTGAGATCTTCTTCACCTCCACATCTCCGCACTGCACGATATCTCGAATCAAATAGTATTTCCTCTCAATTTTTTTAGAGCTCTTCTGGCTTCGAGGTTCCTTTGAGTTAGCGACTGCCCGAATGTTATCACTATAAAGGGTCATGGGCTCGTCGATGTTTGGAACGACTTAAAAATACGTAAGAAATTTTCTAAGCTATACAGCCTCTTTGGATGCTTCACAAGCAGCCACATATTCTGCTTCCATTGTCGAGTCAGCAATGCAAGATTGCTTAATACTCTTCCACACAACAGCTCCATCATTAAGGATGAACACAGATCCCGATGTGGATTTCCATGAATCCTTATCCGCTTGAAAATCGGAGTCGGTATATCCCGTCATAGTTAGGTCAGTACCTGAATATGTAAGCATCAAGTTCCTAGTACTTTGAAGATAGTTAAGAACATGCTTAACAACAATCCAGTGCTCGGGTCCAGGGTTGGATTGGAAACGTCTATATACACCAACTGCAAAGTAGATATCTGGCCTAGTGCAAAGCATAGCATACATGAGACTTCCTACGGCTGATGCGTAAGGAATTTTTCTCAAGTCCTCAATCACTTGTGCAGTCTTGGGAGACTGATCCTTAGAGAGTGCCTAAAGGGTGTTTGGCCCTTCTTGGAGTCTTGTATCGAGAAGCGATCAATCACCTTATCAATATAAGATGCTTGAGAGAGCGACAAAGTCCGGTTCTTCCGATCTCAAAAGATTTGGATCCCCATATAGTACGCGGCTTCTTCTAGATACTTCATATCGAATTGCTTTGCTAGCCAGATCTTAACCTCAGATAACTTACCCACTGTTGTCAATGGTGCCCACAAGAAGAGTATTATTTCTTTCTTTATGTACTTTTGATGTAATATAGTCTCACGAAGACTCTTGCTTGTAACTGCTGAATTATTAATAAAAGTTGAGACATTCATCCATTCTTCCTTGTCTATTTGAAGCTTTATGATAAAGTATAGTCTTTAGTCCTTAAACAAACCTAACAACAAATGAAGAGTCAAATATAGATTTGGATAAACAAACTCTTCATGGTTTTCTTAAAACAGTATGTTCGCAATCTGAGGGTCAAATGGCTATTAATCCCAGTATGATTATAAGGAGAATCTATGATGTCTGGTTATAGGACATTGAGAGTTGGAGACTCTATAGTACTTCTAGGTATCTTCTAAAGGTACTGAATTGACCAGTGCACTTCTAGAGAAAAAAAATAAGAACAAACCATTTAACCTCTTATGTCTCGAAATGAGACATGTCACCTCATGCTTTGTTCATTGGAATGCTGAAATGCAATATATATCACCTCATGCTTTGTTCATTGGAATGTGAATAAATGAACTGCCCAGTTTCCAAATTGAGTCATGACTCTTTTGGATGAATCAATGTGACTTGTTAACTCCTCGTCAATACATTATTTCTAACTTATTCACAAGTGACAAAAGGAGTTGAGCAAATAACAGCTAGAAGGGTAAAATGGTAATTTTGTAAATCCCATCTAGTTGATGATATTCATGAAGGGTAAACATAGATATTATGCAATAGATCCAGTCATCACAATTAAGTTGAATTCTTGAGTAGAAAATAAATTCATTTGAAACGAGAGATTCTCAGTGTCAACCCTTTAGTGGTGTTAGTTGACATTAAACTAAACTTGGAAAAGGTTTGTGAAGTTTTGAGTCCAAGTATGTTAGCTCAAGCATTGTTCATTTGGATCCATGAGGTCACTGTCATAAGTTATTTCGAGTAGGATTAGTTAAACTAAAAGCTAAGTCAAAACAAGAACTAGACAAGTTTTACGAAAATTGTCTAAAGGGTATTTTTGTCTTTTTGGACAGATGATGAAATGAATGTCAATAAATAAGTTTTTTGAAATTTTCATATGATGACAATAGATTATTCATCACGGTCATATTAGAGTAATTGGGCCTTGAGGATTAATTTCATTTCACTTGAAAATTCTTAATGAGCTTTTCTTATGTTGTCATGAACAAATGAAGAAATATCTAGAAGGTCCTTCTAAAAGCCTTGCTCGTCCAACCCAAGGAGAGAAAGAGTGTATTTTGTGCATTGATGTATGAAGATACTTGCCAAAAGAAAAAGAGGAAACAAATTTTCTCTAGAAGGAAATAAGTCACACAGCCAAGGGAGAGAAAAACAAAGGAGGAAACAAATCCAAGGCCTTCTAGAAGGCATGTTGACGTCCAAAGCAAGGGGGAAAAAGAAATAAGATTTGCTAATCAATATGTGATATTCCATAGAAAAGAGGAAACTACCTTTTGAAGGGAATCATTCTCCTATAAATAGAGCCCTTATTCGCATTGTTTCTCATCCCAAATTTTTGAGATCTCTCTCTCTCTATAGATTGCCGAAATTCCTCTCCCTCTCTCTAGTTGCTCGGTTTTGTTTTGGCATCTAGGTCTACATTTGACCTAGCATTTTGTTTTAGCTCTTCGACTCTAAGACTTGTTCTTGAGTCGTCGTGTTTAAATGTGCCCACACACTAAATCCTTCTTCTCTCGACTGATTCATGTGATAGAAACTTTTGTGGTTACTCGAATTCCCGAAGAACAAAGAAAGGCGAGCTACGTAGGGAGATGAGCGATTCAACCTCCACAAGCTTCTCAACGATCAAGCTATGTAAAGGTTAGTAAACGAGTAATTGCTCGTCAATAGTTTTAATTCAAAATAATATGTGATTGCTCTTTGTCCAGGTTAGTAAAAATCGTTTTTACTTGTATAAAGAAATTTTTAAATTCCGCCGCTTGAAGAAGCGTTAAAATTTTCTTAATCCTAGATCTATTCCAAGAAATAGTATCAGAGCAACGGTCAAAGTTAAGCATGTACATGTGATTAAAACTATGAGCTTGAAAATCGTTTTCGAAATATTACTCGTTTTTTGACAAGTTAGAATTGTTTTCTTAGATTTTTTTTAATTTATTACTCATGTCTTTAAATCAAAAATCATGTTGATTTTCTATGACCTTGGGATGTTATTAAGACACATTAGAATCAGTTCTAAGATTTTTAATTTTTTTCATAATGAAAAACATGTTTTTATTAAATTTGAGAAATTTCGGGTAATTTCATGACTAGTTATATTGTCTTGCTAGTTTTGTTTGTTTACTCATTTTGTTTTATGTTTGTTGTTATTTACTTTTATACTATGTTATTACCATGTTAATAAAACACATATAAAAGCTTTAAAAACTCTCTAAACATTCTATTACACTCGATTCTTTTGCACTCAAGTCCGGACTTTAATTATTTCCAGTTTTCTTCAATCTCGAGAAAAAAGTCACGGTAAAGGTCGAATAACTCTCTTCTCAGAATTCAAAATTTAGTGATTCTTGAATCAAATTAAAGATATGTTTGTCCTCTTTCCAATGCCGTTTGTTTTAGGTCAAAAGGATGTCGGAGCCGCCAGTTATGGCGATTTAACTCCGAGGTGCGCGGTTGCTCCGAAAGTCCAGTTTTTTAGAATTTTTGAATTTCGGATTTCGGACCCCACTCCATGAGCTACAGAAGTCTAATGAGAAAATTTCCTTGAGCAAAATTATTTTTCATAAGATAATAAACATAATGTGAAAGATTAAAATGTTTTGTTTTTTTGAAAAATTTACTTGAATTGAATTTCTTTAAGAACTTGTTTAATTGTTGAAAATCGTTTTGACTTTCAAAACTTAAAAAATGTTTTGTCATCCAAATCATATATGTTTTTCAAAATGTTTTCAAAACTATATCTATATCACATATGTTCAAAATCTATATGCTCTTGAAAAATTTGAGTGGGAGGTCTCCTCGAAGACAAGCCGAAAAATAAAGATGTGTAATCTCAAACTTTAAAGTGTTTAAATGAGTTGAAGTTCACACTTCCCTCATGCACTTTCCCGATTAGAAAATAGGAAAATGTCCGAGTATGTACCTTGTGCCTTTATGCAATAACACTGCTCTTCCATGAACATGAAGATCTAAGATTCCTTTCTAGAAGTCCACTTTATCTCTCTAAGTACTAGGAAAGCATGTTTCCGAAATGTAATAGAGACGATGTGCCAACTCTAAAAACTAAGTGCGAGGGTTATACTTGTTGTTTACAACCCATGATCCCCAACACTAATGAAAAGTGTAATTGTCGCCAGACTAAAAGTCATCCTCGTGGCTCTCTCTTAAATAAGAGTACTCAACGGCCCTTTGCTCTGATCATTGCTCAATGAGCTACGTTTGAGAGTGAGACAATGAGACAAGGCCTCCCCTCGGTTTATTGTTTTTCAAAGTCGATCTTTTGGACTTAAGGATTGGTTACACACTTAGACTCCATCCCTAGTAATCCTCAATCAAGGCCCTGCGAAAGGATGCGAGTGCTCAAACTTTTTTATAAGGTGGCTAGTCAAATATGATGTATTGACATCTTGGCTATGCATTAATGATGAGTCATTTAATTATGAAAGGAGAGTTGTTGCGGCCTTCCGTCGAAGGAGTAAAGTGTCATTTCGTTCATAATACCTTTGGATTTTTCCTGTCTTGTTCATCCTTAAAACTTAAACAAACTTAAATCCTAAATCAAAAGACTAATCATAAACTTGTTTCAACTTTTCAGCATAATGTCTCTCAATCATTTCTCAACCATCCTTTCCTCGAACAAACTCAAAGGGAAAAATTACGTCGACTAGAAACGTAACCTCGACATAGTCCTTACCGTGGACAAGCACAAATGGGTGCTCACCACCCCCCTGTCGTCAAACGAATGATGATTCAACACAAGAGGAAAAAGACACCTTGGCGGCTTGGCTCCGATCCGTTGTCCACCGTTGATAGCTTCTTCACCTCCACGTCTCCGCGCTACACAATCTCTCGAATCAAATGGTATTTCCTCTCAATATGTTTTAGAGCGCTTATGGCTTCAAGGTTCCTTTGAGTTAGCGACAGCCCCACTGTTATCACAATAAAGGATCATGGGCTCGTCAACGTTTGGAACGATTTCCAAATACTTAAGGAATTGTTTAAGCCATACAACCTCCTTGGACGCTTCACAAACAGCCACGTATTCTACTTCCTAGAGATTCTTTTTGTCAACTCTTTAGTGGAGTCAGTTGACATTAAGCTAAACTTGGAAAAGGTTTATGAACTTTTGAGTCCAAGTATGTTAGCTCAAGCTTTATTCATTTGGATCCATGAGGTCACTGTCACAAGTCATTTCGAGTATGATTAGTTAAACTAGAAGCTAAGTCAAAACAAAACTAGACAAGTTTTACTAAAATTGTCTAAAGGGTAATTTTGTCTTTTTGGACATGTGATGAAATGAATATCAATAATTAAGTTTTTGACATTGTCATACGATGACAAGGAATTTAGTTCACTCGGCCACGATGAATAATTGGGCCTTGAGGATTAATTTTATTTCATGGAATTTTACTTGAAAATTCTTAATGAGCTTTTCTTATGTTGTCATGAACAAATGAAGAAATATCTAGAAGGTCCTTCTAAAAGCCTTGCTCGTCCAACCCAAGGAGAGAAAGAGTGTATTTTGTGCATTGATGTATGAAGATACTTGACAAAAGAAAAAGAGGAAACAAATTTCCTCTATGAGGAAAGTGACATGGGCGGCCAACCAAGGGAGAGCAAAAGAGGAAACAAATCCAAGGGCTTCTAGAAGCTTGTCTTGGATGTGTGAAATGAGGAAGGAGAGAAAATATTTGCTCATGAATATGTGATATTCTATAGAAAAGAGGAAACTACTTTTTGAAGGTAATCATTATCCTATAAATAGAGCCTTCATTCTCATTGTTTCTCATCCCAAAATTTTAGAGCTCTATAGTACTGATCTAGTTCATCAAGAGCCACTTTGTAGCTCTTCACCGCATCTAGAATCTCCTTTTTGAACTTCATGTAGTCCTATTTCATATAGAGGAAACGACCGTGGAGATTTCCAACAGAATTTTTGAGAGCGTCGAGCCGAGACTGTCTATAAGTACAATGACAAAGTCAAATGTGTCACGAACCAGGATATTCCGTGACAAATGTGTCATGGACTAAGGTATTTTGTGACAGATGTGTCACGGACCACATTATTCCTTGACAGATCTGTCATGAACCATGGTTGTTTAAACTTAAACACAAAACAGAAATGGTGTTACCTCAACTGATTTTGGTTGTGCTTATGCTTGTGCTTGTACTTGTGCTTGTGGTTGTGATTGTGGTTATGGTTATGGTTGAGGGGCGTATTTTTTTGGTTTCTTTTCCGGGCATTTGTCCTCACGACTAGCATCATAGAAATCGTGGCAATTCTTGAAGAAGTGTCGCCAAGCCTGTGAAATTTAACCTATATGGGGGAAAGAAAACAAATTAGTCATGAATATTAGGTATGAATTAACCTACAAATATATTACCCCCTTGAAGTTGATCGACCTCATGGAGGCCTCCTGAACAAGTCCACTTGACTTCCACCGACGTATTATTGGTCAAGCTATGGTGGAGAATCTCTGACAAATTCCCATGTTCATCAGGAAAGGCAAACACTCGTACGTCCAAACCTGAAGTGGTTCCACGAATTCGGCGAGATGGAGCCACCATTCTCCATAAACTTTCGGACTTCGCCGAGAAGGTAGTTCCAGAGCAAGTTGCCCCAAGGATGGAGACTGAATGTGTCTGTGTCCTCCACCGCCTTTATGAGCTCTAAGCACGGTGTTCTATTTTTGACATCGTCCGCCAGGAGGACATTCAAGACGAAGTAGATTTTTAGCTAATTTACCTGAACTTCAATCGGCCAATCCTTGCTTGGATCCAAGAATTGGTTGACCAAGTTTCTACTCAAATACTTCCCCGGGAAGAATTGTTTGAAGAGGCAGTCATCAGAAACAACCCCCCTCCCCCTCCCCCAACTTGAATTCCTCATAGTCATCAACGACTTTGAGGAATGTTATCTCTTGGAAGTCTTTCTTTGAAAACTCCCGAACTTGGCCTCCAATCTCTATTAGGAGCCCGTCTTTTCGGATTCTCCCTCAAAGCTCCCGGTTCTCAACACTAGATGGCTTATGATAGCCGATGATTGGACAATTTGTGGTTCCCCACAAACTGCCCAAAACAGGATTGGGCAAAGGCAGCTTGAGTCTCAGCGATGCGGTCGAGTAAGAGAGTGAGGAAATTGTCAAATCTCTCGTGAAAGTTGAAGTCGAAACCTTCTATGTTGGCGTCGGGTACACACCTTTTTCACTCCAACACATATAAGTCAATGACATAATATGTGAAACAATTACATAAAGTCAATTACATCAAGTATGTGGCACAAACTAATTGATTTTGTGACCGATGGTGTCACGAACTCATCCACTTCGTGACCAAAGTGTCACGAACTCATTCACTATGTGACCGATGTGTCACGAAATGGGTGAGTCTGTGATACTTCGGTCACGAAGTGGGTGAGTTCGTGACACATCGGTCACGAAATCAAACAGTTTGTTACCGATACGTCACGAAATCAAACATTTCATATCCAATGTTGTCTGCTCAATCCACCTAAAAATAACCTTAATCTGCACTTGCACAAATAATTTATTGCTCTTTTTCCACCAAATGGGTTTATGACACTTACCTTTCTGGAAATCGGAGTTGACGTTATCTCCAATGCCATCGTAACACCTGAAGTCTCGGCCTTGTTTTTACTCTATATCAAATACAAAACAAACCAGTGCAACCTAATCATCATAAATAACTCATTGGTAAAAAAAACGTAAAAAAACATCTAATATCCAAAAGTGTATCTTAGTTTTTATTCCATACCTTTTTGATCTTGGGTGCGACAATGAACGCGTCATCGTCGGAATTATTTGATGGCTCATCGGCCTTCCTTTTCGAAGCTGTCCTAGGGCTTCGTCGGACAATTTGTTGAGGCCTCATCGGCCTTGGTCGATTTCGATTTCGTCATTATAGAATAAGTGAAGATAAAACTTAAAACAAATGAAGTCACCAAATTTCACCAAACTTCAAGACCAAAATTCAACTCAACAATTTCAAACAAAACCTATAGTGCAAAAAAAACCGGTAATACAAATTAATTAATCTCACACACAAACAAACGCATACAAAAATAAATCCGACAACAAATTAATTAATCTCAACAATACCGAAATGGGTCGCAGAAACAAACATATACAAAAATTAATCTGGAAACAAATTAATTAATCACACACACAAACATGCAAATTTGAAATGGGTCGCCGAGATCTATCTAAAGCACAACCAATATCAAACACACACAAACAAACACATGCCTAAATCTTGGTCGCCAAAAATGGGTAGCCGAAAATACTTCGCATTCGTCGAGAACTGGGTCGCCGACCGAAAAGACAGAAAGAAAGAGAAAGAGAGTGAGGATGGGTCGCCGACATCTTGGGTTACGCGTGGGTTGAGCGAGAAAGAAAATCTAGTATGGGATGGGCTACGCGTTTTCTGAGCAATAAAGAAAGAGAAAGAGAAATAGAGGGAGAGAAAGAAATCTGTGAGCGAGTGAAGAAGATTAAGAGGGAAAGAAATCTCGCCTGGTTTCGCGTGGGTTGAGCGAGAAATAAAGAGAAAGAGAAAGAGAGGGATGTGTCACGAAGTGGGTAAGAAGATGAAGAGGCAATCGGGTGTGCGGGGTGTTGGAATTGATCTAGGGTTTAAGAAAAAGATTAAACGCTTCGGGAAGCGGCGGAATTTTAAAAAATTTCTTTACAAGTAAAAACAGTTTTTACTAACCTAGACAAAGAAGCAAGTACATGTAATTAAAAATCAATATGAGCTAAGAGTTTACTAACCTTTCTTGAAGCTTGAACCTTGAAGAAGCTTTTGGAAAGTTTGCAACGCTCGTCTCCCCTCGCAGCACGTCTCTCTTTCTTTCCTCGGCACCTCGAGCAACCACGAAAGTTTCTATCACTAAATCACTCGAAATAAAAGGAATCAGTGAGTGGGCACTTTTAAACACTACGACTTAAGAACAAGTCTTGAAGTCGCAGAGCTAAACACTAGGTCGAGTGAGGACCTAGGTACCAAGACAAGAAAAAATCGAAAATAAACTAGAGAGAGAGAGAGAGGATTTTCGGCCAAAGTTCTAGAGAGAGAGTCTCTCAAATCTCTTAAACGTGGATGAATGAATTGTGAGGAAATGAGGCTCCTATTTATAGGAGAGGTCTCACCTTCAATAAGGTAGTTTCCTCTTCAATAGAATATCACATATTCATGAGCTAATTTCCCTATTTCCTATTTGAGACACACGGCCAAAACAAGTCTTCTAGAAGCCTTGATTTGTTTCCTATTTTGTTCAAGGCTTGCCTTTTCTCTCAACATGGCCGATTCCTTATGCATCCCATATGCAAAATTTGTTTCCTCTTTTTCTTTTGGCAAGTATCTAAATACATTTATGAACAAAATAAACTCTCTTTCCTTGGGTATTATGGGTGCCTATTCTCATCTAGATGGAGCTTCTACAAGCTTCTTCATTTGTTCATGACAACATGAGAAAAGCCAATTAAGAATTTTCAATAAAATTCTCATGAAATGAAATTAATTCACAAGGCCCAATAATCAAGTTATGGCCGAGTGACATTAAGTCATCAAATGAACTTGTCAAAAAATTTATTGACATTCATTTCATCATATGTCTCAAAAGACAAAAATACCCTTTTGACTATTTTCGTTCTTGTTTTGACTTAGCTTCCAGTTTAACTATTCCTATCGATGTGATTCGTGACAGTGACCTCATGGACCCAAATGAACAAAGCTTGAGCTAAACACTTGGACTCAAAAGTTCACAAACCTTTTCCAAGTTTATTTTCTACTCAAGAATTCGACCTAATTATGATGAGCGGATCCACTGAATATTATCTATGTATACCCTTCATGAATGTCATCAGCTAGTCGGGATTTACTAAATTACCATTTTACCCTTCTAGCTGTTATTTCCTCAACTCCTTTGTCGCTTGTGAATAAGTTAGAAACAATGTATTGACGAGGAGCTAACAAGTCACACTGTTTCATCCAAAAGAGTCAGGACTCAATTTGGACACTGGCCAGTTCATTTATTCACACTCCAAGTAACAAAGCATGAGGTGACATACATTGCATTTCAGTAATCTTGTACATGAATTCCATATCTATGAGAACTTCACAAAGTTACTCATGACAGACTCACAACTTAGTACTTCACCAATAGGCCTTGTTCGGAATCACATAGTGAGTCCGAACTTTGACTTTCTCAAATGAGAATACTAAGGTGTGAAATGGCATGTCTCATTTCAGGATTAAGGTAAGCATGATGCAATTCATACATAGTGACTTTGAGACATAAGAGGTTAAATGGTTTGTTCTTATATTGTCTCTAGAAGTGCACTGGTCAATTCAGTACCTTCGGAAGATACCTAGAAGAACTATAGAGTCCCCAACTCTCAATGCCTCATAACCAGACATCATAGATTCTTCTAACAATCATACTGAGGTCAATAGTCCTTTGACCCTAAGATTGCGAATATATCGTTTTAAGCAAACTACGAAGAGTTTGTTCATGCAAATCTACATTTGTCTCTTCGTAAGTTGTTAAGTTTGTTTATGGACTAAAAGACTAAGGTTTTATCATAAAGCTTCAAACAAAGAAAGAATGAATGAACGTTTCAACTTTATTAATGAATGAATAGGCAATTACAAGCAAGAGTCTTCATGAGACTTTATTACATCAAATGTACAAAATAAAGATTACAACTCTTCTTGTGGGCACCATTGACAACACGGGGAAGTTTTCATTTTTTCGTTCAAATAAAATTTGAGGGTATAATAGTCTTTACTCATTGGGTTAGGTATTATATGTGTCAATTTTGAGTTTTGTGCTATATTTGGTAAGTGACGTTCAGTTGGTATTATTACTGTCAAATTCACAATTTATTAAAATTGGGCAAAGTAAAAACTAGTATTGATGGGCTCGGACCGAAATTGACCCTAAAATCCCTTCGCACATGCTTTGGGCAAGCAATTTTGGATTGTGGGCGAGTTGGTTTCTCTTTTGGAGGATTGTTCAGTGATGGGTGAGTTGTAATTTGGTATTAGGAGGATAGTTTGGGTCCATGGGCGAGTAGAGTAGGCCACGGGCGAGAAGCGGGTAGACCCATCTAGGTTAAAAGCCTTTTAGGCTTGGGCGGCAAAGCGGTCATTTGGGCGGGAAGCTCACGTGGGCGAGAACTAAGGCCCACTGCGCGTGGAGATTGATTTGCATGCGGGAAGCCCTTGTTTTGGGTGCGTGGGCTTTATGACGGGAGTCCCATCTTGCGGAAGACTTCCACGCGGGCGAGCGTTGGGCCTCGCGGGTGGGAAGCCCATCTACCGGGGCGACTGGGCCTCGCGGGCGGGAAGGACTCGACCATTGTCTTTTATTTTGCTTGTTACAAATCAAACGCGTTCATTGAGGTTCAAATTCGAGGCCAGTAGGTTCAAGGAGAGAGTCCAAACGACTTGATCACGGGTCTTGTTTTGGGAATTTTCACTATAACAATAGTGTCATTGATTGGAGCCGGAAAATCAATTAACTCATCGAAGCCGTGGTGGTATAAGACCCTAAAGTCTTGTTTGGTAAGCTAGATTTATGAAAGATGGATGAAGATAGATGGATTTGGGTGACTGGATTTTTAACTTTTCTTGTTTGGTAGATAAAGTGGAATTTATTTTTTATTTTTGAGGGATTGTAAGAGGAGAGAATTTTTATTTTGCTTTACTGTAATAACCTTATAAAGTGATGTGATGACAATTTCGTAATACATTCCTTTTATACCTCTCTTTACTCTTTCTCTTCCAAAAGTTTTTTATTTTTGGTGAATGAAAACTGTTATCAACTCATTTCAAATGTCCTTCTCCATTATCAACTTATATTCACAACTTGGTAAATTGTCATTGACATTGTCTATTTTGGTTTAGCCTTTAATTATTAATCTTCTAAATAGAAACTTTAAAAGAAGTAAAATTATAAATTGGTGTAAAATAATTACTTTTATTTGGGTGATTGTGCATTTGATATGTATTTGGTAGATAATATATTTACTTTGCATGTTTTATATCATATATCCTGGGACGGAGCTAGAACTTGTCATTCTCTACCCAATAAGGAGGTTGAATATTCACTATTTATGGAGACGATTCAAAAGACAAAACTCGAATGGCATAGAGTAAAACAGTTGTTATAATTTAAACTTATAATTCAAAATATCTATAAGAGATTATTTCTTACGCCAAGCACTCATTCATTTTCTTGAATTATCACTTATATGGAGAGTGTTGAGGGTGTTGTCGCACGAAAATGAACAACTATTTAAAACCTCGGGCGGTTTGAATTATCCTTTGACCGTGCCTTGGTTGTCGGCTGCCTACGTACCCGTGCGTGGGATCAGGTCAGAACGTAGTTCAAGCGTGTAGGATGCAGTATGAGGCGCGGAGCCTTGGCGGAGAGGCGTGCTCGACGAAGGAGACGGGGCGCGAGGAGTCGTCGACAGCGTCTCAGAACTTCGGAGATCGCGTACGCGTCTAGCGAGTTAGACGCGCGAGGGGAACTCTAGTTGAGAACCCTAGGGGCGTGCTTGAGCACCAGAGAACGTTCGGTCAAAGGGAGCGACGTCCGGGAAGTCCCCGTGAGTGCTTCGGAACCTTTGAGAACGAGGGAGGGAGAAGAGAGTCTGCTTCAGGCCAAATATGGCATCCAGAGAAGCAGAGGCGAGTAAGAAATCGAGCGTGTCGATAGGAGATGAAGAGAATTTTATGTATTGAATAGGATTCAATGGGATGGCTTTCCCCTCAATGGGAGGGGTTTATATAGGTGTTTGGGGGCCTTAGAAGGTCCCTTTTTCGTCCATGTAGGACTAGGATCGCGCATGCCATCAAGTGGAGGCGCACGGCGCGCGCGACGCACAACGCGCGGCACGCGGCACGCGGCGCGCGGCGCAAGGGGTGCGGCGCGCGGGTCACCGGGCGCGGCGCGGGATGCGCGGCGCAGGATGCGCGGCGCATGCGCGGCGCGGGCACGTTCTGGCGCGGCGCGCGCCTGCCTGGCGCGGCGCGCTGCCCGGTGCATGGCTGGCCGGCGTAGCGTGTTGTGCGCGCGGCGAACGGCTCGTCTTGCCGGGCTCTTGCGGGCCTTCGAATACCATTATTCCCACGTGAAATAGGAAGGTTTCCACTTGACGAGAGTGACTCGACTCGAGGAGCGGAGCTCGACTCGACGAGAGTGACTAGTGGCTTGACTCGAGGAGCGATTCGAGAATGACTCGAGGCTCGACTCGAGGAACAATTCAAGGCTCGACTCGAGGAGTCAAGAACTTGGGCGAGGGCTTGAAGATTTGCCGCTCTTCAGGACCTCCGGCCTGACCATCGGCCCTTTGAGCGACGTGCCTTCTTGGCGTCTCGGGTTTTCCGAAAACGACCGACAACATTAGCCCCCCAAGTTCGTCGTTCGGGAGGCGTCCCAGCGATGAACTTTTTGTCCTTCTAGTTGGGTGTTTGAGGAAGATATTTCCCGTGCCTTGAGACCCCGAGGAAATTTATTTTTTTTTTATTTTTTTTATTTTTTTTCTCTTCTTTTTCTTCTTTTTTTTTTTAGGTGGTGGCCGCGCGGCGCGCGCCCTGGACGGCGCGGCGCGCGGTCTGTGCTGCATGACCCGCGCGGCGCGCGGGCTTGGCGCGCGGCGCGCCCCGTGTGCGGGGCTGGTTCGCCTTGCGCGGGAGAACTCCGACTTTTTGGAGTTTCTACTCCGAATTTGACCCTTGTGGGAGTAGGATTTCGACTCCTACCCCCCTAGAAGTCTATAAATAGTCCCCCCCTTCTCTTCTTTCCTCACTTTATTTTTTTCTCTCTTCTCTACGCTTGTTTCCTCTTTTACGCTTGCATTATGAGTGTCCCTCCCCTTTTCTCACCTGTGAGTCCCGAGATTGATTTCTCTCTCTGGTTTCAGGGTTCTGAACACGAAGAGGATGATCTCTTCACCGGATTAAGGGAAGTTCCTCTGCACGTGGAAGAAAATCCGAGCGGAGTAGAGCAATGGCTCGAGGAAGGCGAGCTGGGCGCGACTGCGCCTGCTGCTCAGCCTCAAGAAGAGTGCGCGCCCGCTGGGCCCGATACAGGTGGGGAGTCCGATCATCCCACGTCCGGGGAACCTGCCCCTCGTCTCGTGATCAACTTGGTTGGTGAGGGGGTTCGCGGCAAAGCCTGCCCCGACGTGCCGCAGTCCGACTTGGACTCTCAAGGCGTGCCGGGAGATGCTACGGACGCGGATGCGGTGACTCTGCTAGAGTCGGTTCTCGACGAGATAGACTGCGTGGACGACTTTGGTCCCGAGTCTGAAGATCCCGGAGGTGATTCAGAGACACGTCCGGGGGCCGAAGGCCTCGCATCGGAGCGTCTCGAGGTATCGCCGGCGGCTGCCGCGGTTGTGTCGGAGGGCAGGAGCCCTTCCGTGGAGTCAGGGGGTCTTCAGCCCGGGACCCCTGACGCAGAGGCGTTGGTATTGGCGAGGTCGCTTGCTAGGACGGAGTGGTATCCCGAGGAGGGCCTTGCTGCTCCCGAGGACTTCGATTGTTCGGGGGTCGATGCTTCGAGCACGCTCACCTACCGGACATTCGTCGGTCTCCGGGAGGCTTTTGCCATTCCGTCGTCCGTGGCGCTTCTCCGTCCCTTAAAGGACGACCGTCCTTTCCGGCCTCGTCGTGGTTTTGCCGCAGTTTCAGTTGCGAGTCTTAACTGCGGGTTGCGGCTGCCGTTTCAACTCATCGTTCAGCAGCTTCTCGCCCGTCTGGGGGTGCACGCATGTCAGATGAGCCCGGCATTCTACCGCATAGTGGCGATGTGCCATATGGAGTGGCATTGCCAGACTGAGCGGGTGATGACCGTGAGTGATTTTCGCAATCTCATCGCGGTCTTCCCTGCGCCCGGGCAACCCAGTTTCTTTGTGGCCCGCGATCGCCGGAATACTAAGCTGATCATCGATTCAGAGAAGTACAATCGACGACCATGGGTGTGGGTCTCGGTGGAGGCTTTTGGTGACGCGCCGCTCCGGTTCGGCCCCTTGTCCGAGTTTCCCGCTAACGAGGGGGCCGACGACCTCGACTTTGTGAAGGAGATCTGGGGAATGTCGGAGGCTCGGAAAGCCGTCGAACGATTTCGTTCTCCTGAGCTGATGGCTTCCACTGGGTGGTTCTCGCCGTTTCCTCCTAGTCAGCGGACCGAGGGTGCCCCAAGTGCCGCATCATCTCTCTCGAGCGGCGATCCTCAAGGTATGTCGACGTTTCGTACTTCTTGCTTTTGTTTTTAGCTTAGGGTTTTGACTTTGTCGCTTTTGCAGTCTCTTCGGCTAGGGCGAGGGCTCGGGCTCGTCTAGCGAAGGCTTCCCGGGACCCGAAGTCGTTGGCGGCGGTTCGTCGTCGGATTGCTGCACGGGATGGTCGGGAAAAACTCGATACCGATCATCGGGCGGAGAGCGGTCCTCGCGCTTCTTTGAAGCGATCTTCCTCCTCGGCTTTGCCAGACACGTCTTCGGACTCTAAGCGCGTGAACTCGATTGTCGACGTGGAGGCCGCGGAGATTAGGGGGGAATGTTCCCTGGGCCTTGCTCAATCTTCGATGAAGATGTGGAAGAGCGTTGTCGCCAGAAGTGACGTGGAGTTCTTTCGTCACGGCGTTTTCGATGCACAGAGAGTGAGTTTCCCTTGCCTCGTTTGCGATGAATCTGTCTTTTGCTAAACTGTCTTTTTGCCTTCTCAGGTGCTTGCTCGAGCGACCCGGGGCGAGAAGATCCTTCACGACCTCATCAGGCGGATGAGTCGCGCCCAGGAGGAGCTTGCTCAAGCGAAGTCTCAGCTGGCCCACGCCGAGCGAGGTTCTCACTCAAAGGCGGAGTTTGCGAGTCTCCGCGAGCAGCTTCAGGAGGCTCGCGTGGAATTGGGAGTTACCCGCGGCAAGTGCGACCGTGCTCAGGCGGCGGTGGCGAAGATGGCTGAGGAGCTAACGACGGAACGTCAAGCCCTCAATCGACGGAGTGAAGCGCGGGACCTTCGACGTCAGTTGGAATCGCGCACAGAAGAAGTTGGCATTCTTCAGGGCCAGCTTACATCGAGTGAGGCTGCCCGTGTTCGTGCGGAGCGTAAGCGCAACTCCTTGGCGGAGGAGGTGGTTCGGGTCACCGAGGAGAAAGCCGCGGCGGAGCAACTTACGTCAGACCTTCAAGACGACTTTGATGTCGGAGTCGAGGAGGCAAGGCACGCAGCGGCGGTGGAGTGTCGGGACGCCACAGCTACCGAGAATGTTTCTCGGGGGGTCACCTTCGACTTCTTCGACTCGCTATTCCCACCACTCGACGGGGCCGACCCTGTGGGCGACGATCCCGCCGAGTGACCGTTTCCTTTCTTTATTTTTCCTGCGCAAGTGTTTTAGCGCATGCTTTTTAGGTTTTTCCATTCAGCGCACTTGTCTTAGCGCTTGCTTACTAGGATATTTCCCTTTAGCGCACTTGTCTTAGCGCATGCTTTCTCGGTTTTGAGGCAGTTGCCCCTTTCTTTTATGAGGAGTTATTCATTTATTTTTATGAATGTTTTCGCACATTCATCTTCTATGGCATGCATGGATGGTCACTTGTTTGTGTCAATGATTTTGTCCATCCTTTTACCTTGGCAGGATACCTTTTCAAACACGCCAGTCACTTGGATGGTTTGCGTTCTTAAGTATTTTCAACTGCGAGTCAGCCATGCTACGTAGGTGCCTTACGTGTGCCGGATTGTGCCACGTGGACGTCTCAAATCGCGCCATGTAGGCGTCTTGGGTTGCGCCATGTAGGCATCTTACGTGCGCCATGTAGGCGTCTTAAGTGCGCCATCTAGGCGTCGTACGGGCTGCGCCTTTACGCGACTTACGTGCGCCATGTAGGAGTCTTAGGTTGCGCCATGTAGGCGTCGTACGGGCTGCGCCTTTACGCGACTTACGTGCGCCATGTAGGCGTCTTAGGTTGCGCCATGTAGGCGTCTTACGGGCTGCGCCTTTACGCGACTTACGTGCGCCATGTAGGCGTCTTAGGTTGCGCCATGTAGGCGTCTTACGGGCTGCGCCTTTACGCGACTTACGAGCGCCATGTAGGCGTCTTTGGTTGCGCCATGTAGGCGTCTTACGGGTTGCGCCTTTACGCGACTTACGTGCGCCATGTAGGCGTCTTAAGTTGCGCCATGTAGGCGTCTTACGGGATGCGCCTTTACGCGACTTACGTGCGCCATGTAGGCGTCTTAGGTTGCGCCATGTAGGCGTCTTATGGGCTGCGCCTTTACGCGACTTACGTGCGCCATGTAGGCGTCTTGGGTTGCACCATTTAGGCGTCTTACGGGCTGCGCCTTTACGCGACTTACGTGCGCCATATAGGCGTCTTAGGTTGCGCCATGTAGGCGTCTTACGGGCTGCGCCTTTGCGCGACTTACGTGCGCCATGTAGGCGTCTTGGGTTGCGCCATGTAGGCGTCTTACGGGCTGCGCCTTTACGCGTCGTACGTGCGCCATGTAGGCGTCTTAGGTTGCGCCATATAGGCGTCTTACGGGTTGCGCCTTTACGCGTCTTACGTGCGCCATGTAGGCGTCTTAGGTTGCGCCATGTAGGCGTCTTAGGTTGCGCCATGTAGGCGTCTTAAGTTTCGCCATGTAGGCGTCTTACGGGTTGCGCCTTTACGCGACTTACGTTTTTTGGTGGAGCGTGTTCTTTTGAAAGTTTCCTTACCATAGCTAGCCCCCCCAAGTTTTTGGGTTATAAGTTAATTGTTCGATAACCAGAAAACTTGCATAAAACAAAATTTGGAACGGAAAACTTGAGTTTTATTACTTTTGCGAAAAAACTTGCGAGAAAATTTAAATCCTAAAACATTGGCTCGTAGGCCTTATTGAAAATGGGAAATAAAAGCGATAAAAAAGCGGGGGACGCTAGCTACTGATAGTACTGCCTCAAGTGCTCTGCGTTCCACGGGTGGCGAATCTGAGTTCCGTCCGTGTGCTCGATGTAGTATGTCCCGTCGTGAATGACTTTGCGGACTCTGTAAGGGCCTTCCCAGTTCGGGCCTAGGACGCCGGCGCCTTGGACTTGTGTGTTCTGGAACACTCGTCTGAGGACGAGGCTTCTGACGTCAAAGGTTCGCCTTTTGATCTTGGAGTTGTAGTATCTTTCGACCTTGCGCTTCTGTGCGGCGAGGCGTCTGAATGCTTCCGCTCTCTTTTCATCGATCAGGTCCAACTCAAGGCGCATGGCCTCGTCGTTGTCCGCTTCGTCGAATGTATCGACTCAGAACGTGGGTACCTCGGTTTCAATTGGAACCACGGCCTCGACCCCATATGCAAGGGAGAATGGCGTCTCACCGGTGGCGTTTCGCGCGGTTGTCCTATATGCCCATAGGACGAATGGCAATTCCTCGGCCCAGGCGCCTTTCTTGTCTTCGAGCTTCTTTTTCAGGTTGCTTTTGATAGTCTTGTTGACTGCCTCTACTTGGCCGTTGGCCTGAGGATGACGCGGCAAGGAGAAGGTCTTGCTGATCTTCAGTTGATCGCAGATATCTCTTACTCGCGCGTTGTCAAATTGTGCCCCGTTGTCGGTCACAATCGAGGCGGGGATACCGTGCCTGCATATGATGTTCTTCCAGATGAAGTTTGTCGTGTTTGCTTCAGTTATTCTGGCAAGAGGCTCGGCCTCTACCCACTTAGTGAAGTAGTCGATGGCGATAATGGCGTACTCGTATTGCCTTGGCGCTCTAGGGAGCTTGCCAATGATGTCCACGCCCCACTTAGCAAAGGGACGTGGGACAACGATGCTGCTTAACGGGGTCGGGGGCTGTCGCAGAATTTCCGCGAAGCGCTGGCATTTATCGCAACGCCTTGCCCATTCGCAAGCATCTCGCTTCATGGTAGGCCAGAAATAGCCTTGCTTAAGCGCTTTGAGCGCAAGGGAAGTTCCCGCGGCGTGGTTTCCGCAGATGCCCTCATTGATTTCGCGGAGGACCTTGGTCGACTCAACGCTATCGAGGCATCGGAACAGCGGTGTCGAGTAACCGCGCTTATAGAGTATGCCCTCACGGAGCGTGTATTTGGATGCTAAGGCCCTCAGTTTATCGGCTTCCTTGCGGTCTTCGGGGAGTTCCCCTCTTCGCAAAAACTCGACAATTGAGTCCATCCAAGTGGGCTGAGATGCCACCTCTATGGTCCCGACTTCGTCTCGGGAGACGGATGGTCGTGGGAGAGATTCAATGGGTACGGTCCCTAATCCATCTTCGTCGATGCCAGATCCGAGGCGAGCAAGCGCGTCAGCCTCCGAATTTTGTTCTCTCGGGATTTGGTGAATCTCGAACCAAGAGAAGGCCTCAAGTTTGGAGTTTGTCTTAGCCAGGTACGCGATCATGTTGGGTTCCTTGGCGGTGTAATCTCCTCTAACCTGGTTTACGATCAACTGCGAGTCGCAGTGTATTCGCAGGTTATGGGAGCCGAGTTTCTGTGCCAGCTCTATCCCTACAATGAGCGCCTCGTATTCAGCTTCATTGTTGGAGGCTTGGAAGCCGTAGTGAAGGGCGTATCGCAGCTTTTCCCCGTCGGGATTAATCAGGATTATTCCGGCGCCAGACCCCCGAGCATTAGATGCTCCGTCTACGTATAACTCCCAGATGGGACCCGTTGGGTCTACCTTCCTTTTCCGAGTTAGCGTATCGTCGCTAAGGTCGGCTTCCGCTCTTCCCATATCGGGAGCGTAGGAGAATTCTGCCACGAAGTCGGCTAAGGCCCGCCCCTTTATAGCCGTTCTTGGGTGGAACTCAATCCCGTACTCGCTCAATTCTTGGGACCAGATCGCCATGCGAGTCGATGTTCCCTTTTGAAGAGCTTTACCGATTGGATGCTCAGTTCGCACCGCAATTGGGTGAGCTTGGAAGTACGGTCGTAGCTTCTTAGCTGCCGTTACGAGAGCCAGAGAAAGTTTCTCAATCTCGGTGTAGCGCGTTTCCGCGTCGAGTAAGGCTTTGCTTACGTAGTAGATCGGCCACTGGACCTTGTTTTCCTCGCGGACAAGGATAGCGCTTACAGCTCTTTCAGAGACGGCGAGATACACATATAGCGTCTCGCCCTCTCTCGGTTTAGAGAGGAATGGTGGGGACCCAAAGTAAGCCTTCATTTCTTGTAAGGCATTTTCGCATTCGTCCGTCCACTCAAAGCCGTCCGTCTTCTTCAGAGCTTTGAAGAACGGTTGACACTTGTCGGTGGCTTTAGAAACGAAGCGTGTTAGAGCGGCAATCTGACCGGTCAGGCTTTGTACCTCTTTAACTCGTCTTGGCGATTTCATTTCAAGGAGTGCCTTGATTTTTTCTGGGTTCGCCTCTATGCCTCGTCGGCTGACAATATAACCGAGGAACTTTCCGGATTCAACCCCGAATACGCATTTATTGGGGTTGAGTTTCATTTTATATCGGCGGAGGATTGTGAACATCTCCCTTAGGTCGCGTACGTGATTGGTTGCCAGCAGGCTTTTAACGAGCATGTCATCCACGTACACTTCCATCGTCTTTCCGATTTGATCGGCGAAGATCCAAATACCAAGCGTTGGTACGTTGCTCCCGCATTCTTAAGGCCGAAAGGCATGACCTTGTAACAGTAGAGACCTCGATCGGTGACAAAGGTCGTCTTAATTTGATCGGGCTCGTGCATTCGAATTTGGTTGTAGCCGGAATAGGCGTCCATGAAGCTTAGAAGTTCATGGCCGGCCGTGGCGTCCACCAGTTGTTCGATGCGCGGGAGTGGAAAGCAGTCCTTAGGGCAGGCTTTGTTAAGATCTTTGTAGTCTATACAAATTCGCCACTTCCCGTTGGGCTTTTTTACCATTACCATGTTGGCGACCCACTTGGGGTACTTAGCCTCTCGAATGAAGTTTGCGGTGAGGAGTTTCTCGACCTCTTCATTTATGGCCAGGTATCGTTCTGGGTTGAACGTTCGTCTAGCCTGTACTTTTTCGGCGATTTTTGGGTCGTCGTTCAGTCGGTGCACTATTACCCCGGGATCGATTCCGGGCATGTCCGCATGAGTCCATGCAAAAACATCCTTGAACTCCCTAAGGAAGGCGGTAAGCTGAGTTTTGATGGCGAGTGGAAGTCGGGTGCCGATTTTTACAACCTGATCAGGCTTCGACTCGTCCAGGACGATTGGCACAAGATCATCGGAGGTTTCCACCTTAAGTCTTTCGATTTCATCACGGGGGTCAAGTTCTCCGAACTTCCTTGCATCCCTTAGGTTGCATGGGTAATCGTCTTCCAGTTGGAAGATTGTGTTGACCGCTTTTCCCACGGACTTGCCATCAACTCCTTGCACGTAGCATATTCTGGCTTGGGATTGGTCTCCAGCCATGATGCCAATTCCCCCTTCGGTAGGGAACTTCACCAGTAGGTGATACGTGGAAGTGATCGCCCTTAGCTGGTTCAACGTGGGTCGCCCGATGATTAAGTTGTAGGGCGACTCTTGATCGACCACTAGGAATGGGACCATGTGAACGGCTTCGATTCCTCCAGGGGTCCCAAAGGTGACCGGCAGGTCGATGATGCCCTCGGTCATAACCTTTTCCCCAGTGAACCCAAACAATGGCGTTTGGGTCGGAGTCGGGCGCAGCGCCCCGAGCTTCATGCGCTCTAGGGTGGACTTGAAAATTATGTCGGCAGCGCTGCCGTTATCGATGAGAACCCTTTTCACCAAGTTATTGGCCACTTGGGCCTTGAGCACGATCGCGTCATTGTGCGGATGCACAACTCGCTTGGCCTCTTCATTGGTGAAATACATCGTCTCGTGAGGCACGGACGGAGGTTCTTCATATGTGAAGTTGACGTGCATAGCAGCGTCTTCCTGAGACACGGCCCTAAGGAATTTCTTCCGTTGTCGGGCCGAATCCCCATCTTGTGGACCTCCCAGTATGGTGGTTACCACGTGCAGTTGCGGGTTGGCGTTGGCAGTAGCCGTGGTTTGGTTGGCAGAAGCGGCTGCTCCTCCTCCTTGACCAGACTGTTGTCTGTTCGCGGTGGGGCCCGCAGCGCCGATCATGCGCAACACGAACTCCTTCAGCTCGCCCCGTTGGATCAGAGCCTCGATTTGCCTTTTGAGGTTGTAGCATTCCGAGGTCAAATGACCATATTCCCGATGGAACTCACAATACCTGGACCGATCGCGAGTTGCGGGATCCTTTTTCATTGGAGCCGGGGGCGTGAACTTGTCACGTGCCAGAGCCAAGATCCTTTCCCGCGCCGTGTTCAACGGCGTGAACGACGAGTACCCATTGAAGTTTTCCGCAAGTCGCGGTTTCTGAGGTACATGGGGTTGGTTGCTAGAAACCTGGTTCCCCTTGTTTCGCCTCTTACGAGGTTCGTTCTGCTCGCGGATAGGTTCTTCTCGACGGCGAGAGTTTTGATTAGTGCTCTTGCGGCCGTCGAGGTAATCTTCGACTCCCATGAAGGTCTTAGCTCGAGTCATTAACTCGGCCATGGTAGAAGGGACACGGCCGACGACAGACTTGAGGAAGTCACTTGTGCGCAAGCCTTCTATGATAGCAGCTATTGCGTCACTGTCGTCAAAGCGGTCGACCTTGTTTGACTCTTTAGTGAATCGGGCGAGGTATCGTCTAAGAGACTCGCCACTCTCTTGCCTGATTGACCACAGGTACATCTTGGTCTTCTTTTGGACCATAGACGTAGCGAACCGTGCTAGGAACATGTCCTTCAGGTCTTTGAACGAGTGGATGCTTCCTGGCCTTAAGTTTTTGAACCACTCAAAGCCGGGTGCGGCGAGGGTCAAACTAAAAGCTTGGCACATGGCACCAGGAGAAACACCCTGCATCGTCATCCAGGTTTCATAGTGCTGGATGTGGTAAGCAGGATCTGCTTTCCCATCATAGGGAGCGAGGTTTGGGAGCTTGAAATTCCCCGTACAAACCTCAGCCAGTATCTGAGTAGTGAAAGGTGATGAATTCTCCTCAACGACCCCATAGGCACTTCCACCTATTCCGTATTCTCGGAGATCTCGTACCTCATTTCGAAGGTTGTGGATCATAGTGACCACATCGAGACCGGTCGTTGGAGTAACCCCTTGATCGGGAGGAGTCACCTGTAGCCTCTCGTTAGACCCTTGTCGTGCGCGGCGGTTCCCGTTAGTTGGGGCTGCCAGCGGGATATTGGGTCTAGAGCTTAGTCGCTCTCTCAGATCATTGCCACGCCCAATGCGTTGAGCAGTGAGGTGGTCCCTAAGATCAGGGCTGGCCGTACGGAGGCGCCGGCTTTGCTTTCGGCGGTGCGCTCTCCGCGCGCCCTGACTTTTCGCAACATTCTCCCTCGGACCTAGTCGGTCGAGAGCCGAACGTCGGGAATTCCCTTCTTGAGAAGCTACCGGCGCATCGCCTGTTCAGGGTAAGGGATTCGACGGACCGGCTTCAAACACGGCGGGGAGTCCCCCATCCTTCGTGAGAGAAGTCTCGATATCCTCCGACTCACCAGTATCCTCATAATCAGGGTCGCGGCTTTCCTCGTTGAGGTTCTCAGGATCCCCGTTGGGGATCGTCGTGTCACGCATAGGTTGCTTCGCAGCCAGTCGGCTGTGGTACCTTGCGTTCTTCGCCTTCAGTCGGCGGATACTCTCCTCTAACTCCACGATGCGGTTGTCCCTGCTATCAGGAGATGGAGATGGTGAGCGGGTCGAGCTCTCTTCGTGGAGCGACTCTTCGTCACCATGCGCTCGGGAGCGCAAGAAGTATTTCTTGGTCCTAGCGACGTTTTCGGGGTTGTTCTCGCCCTCAGAACGTACGGGTGGTTGGCTACTCATCGTTTCTCAAGTTCGAGAAGGTTGAGTTCGCAGAAGAAAAGAAGAAGATGAATAGAAGGGATTTCGGGCTGAATAGGTCGGGAAGTACCCTCCTTCTAGCGCCAAAATATTGTCGCACGAAAATGAACAACTATTTAAAATCTCGGGCGGTTCGATCCAAGGCCGGACCAAGTGATCGCACCCGGGCCAAGAGTGTGAACTCGATAGTCTCGAGCTAGGGTTTCTCCGATCAACCCGCCTCTCGGGAGAGGTAGGGGGTGAGGAGGAGGAGTGACCGTGCCTTGGTTGTCGGCTGCCTACGTACCCGTGCGTGGGATCAGGTCAGAACGTAGTTCAAGCGTGTAGGATGCAGTATGAGGCGCGGAGCCTTGGCGGAAAGGCGTGCTCGATGAAGGAGACGGGGCGCGAGGAGTCCTCGACAGCGTCTCAGAACTTCGGAGATCGCGTACGCGTCTAGCGAGTTAGACGCGCGAGGGGAACTCTAGTTGAGAACCCTAGGGGCGTGCTTGAGCACCAGAGAACGTTCGGTCAAAGGGAGCGACGTCCGGGAAGTCCCCGTGAGTGCTTCGGAACCTTTGAGAACGAGGGAGGGAGAAGAGAGTCTGCTTCAGGCCAAATATGGCATCCAGAGAAGCAGAGGCGAGTAAGAAATCGAGCGTGTCGATAGGAGATGAAGAGAATTTTGTGTATTGAATAGGATTCAATGGGATGGCTTTCCCCTCAATGGGAGGGGTTTATATAGGTGTTTGGGGGCCTTAGAAGGTCCTTTTTTCGTCCATGTGGGACTAGGATCGCGCATGCCATCAAGTGGAGGCGCACGGCGCGCGCGACGTACAACGCGCGGCGAGCGGCGCGCGGCGCGCGGTGCAAGGGGTGCGGCGCGCGGGTCACCGGGCGCGGCGCGGGATGCGCGGCGCATGCGCGGCGCGGGATGCGCGGCGCATGCGCGGCGCGGGCACGTTCTGGCGCGGCGCGCTGCCCGGTGCATGGCTGGCCGGCGTAGCGTGTTGTGCGCGCGGCGAACGGCTCGTCTTGCCGGGCTCTTGCGGGCCTTCGAATACCATTATTCCCACGTGAAATAGGAAGGTTTCCACTTGACGAGAGTGACTCGACTCGAGGAGCGGAGCTCGACTCGACGAGAGTGACTAGTGGCTTGACTCGAGGAGCGATTCGAGAATGACTCGAGGCTCGGCTCGAGGAACAATTCAAGGCTCGACTCGAGGAGCGAAGCTCGACTCGAGGAGTCAAGAACTTGGGCGAGGGCTTGAAGATTTGCCGCTCTTCAGGACCTCCGGCCTGACCATCGGCCCTTTGAGCGACGTGCCTTCTTGGCGTCTCGGGTTTTCCGAAAACGACCGACAACAGAGGGTATTTGAAGTTCATATGCCACTATGGCACTATTAGCATAACAGTTGATTGGGGTCTTTTTTCAGCAGAGTATTTATTAAGCGATTGTATTTATGAAGAAAAGAGAGAAGTTCAATAATAATCCGCCATTGAAGATTGCCATAGACTAATTTAATTATTTTTAGAATTAATCCCATTTTTACCCCTGGACTCGTACCTCGATTACATTTTGCCCTCTCTACTTGAAAATGTTGCATTGGGAATCTCTTAACTAATGACGTTATTACACGTTGCCACTTCTGTCTAATTTTTTACGTTAAATGTCACGTTTTTTGTCACGTGAGATTTAAAGTATGTGCAATTATCAATATACCCTCGTTTTATTATTTTTATAATAATAAATTTAAAAAAACTCTTATTTCTCTTCTCTTCTTCTCTTTCTCCTTCTCCGAGGCATGTCCCCTCCATTTCTTCTTCTTTTTCTTCTCTCCTGAACCAACCCTCCCACCGAAGCATTGATGGCCTTATTGCTCACTTCTCTAGAGCTTCCCATCTGAAAACACAAAGAAAGCCCCAAATCGCAACACCAATAGCAATCCGAGCTATGCTCTTATTGAACTTTGATGAACAATCAAGAAGAATGGATTGTTGAACTTCAGACTGGTTTTTTTGGGTATCGATGAATAAGAGCAAAGCTCGGATTGCTATTGATGTTGCGATTTAAAATAAAACACACTAGCCCATGAAAGAGAAAAGACACGGACAAAAAAAAAAAGAAAGAAAGGAAAGAAAGGATGAGCGAAGGAGAAGAAGGAAAAAAAGAGGAAGGAAATGAGAGAGCCGAGAGAGAGAAAAGAAAGGAAAGAAAGGAAAGAAAAGAAGAAGAAGAAGAGAGCTGAGCGGGGGAGAGAGAGAACCGAGAGAGAGAGGGAAAGAGAACGAGTGAGAGCATGAGATAGAGAGCGACTGAGAAAGAGAGCTCGGTGAAGACACGTTGAAGCCGAGGGTGGTCGCATCTTCTCCACCGCGCAACCCACCTGCAAGAAACACGAAGTAAAAAAAACACACCCAACAAACCACAACTACAATGACTTCCATCATCACCATCATCTCTTCTGGGTTCGTCTTCTTAGTCATCAACTCGTGCAACCTCCAACACCATCTCCGCCCGCGCGCTTGAACCGAGAAAAGGAGCTGAGGAACGAGGACGAGGACGTGAAGATTTTGACCAGAATGTAAGCACAAACAAGTCAAGCACAAACAAGTCGTGAGATTGAGACTAAATTTCTAACGTAAAATAATTGAATGAGATATGTGTAGGCTCCACAATTTGAAACAATAACTAATGTATCGTTGAGAAATTTCATTTTGTACACTTCAAAATTATCAAAATATCAAGATTAGACCCACTAGTTTAATAATATCCGAAATTAGATTTTTGGATACTTTTCGGACAAAAATATCACTGAAATTCAAATAACCCATCTTACTCTCTCATTCCCTCTCATTTCAAACCCTCTTCATCTCTCTCTCTCAACCCACCAAATCCGACTCCCTCCATCAAATTCCGACTGATTCCGAGCGTCTCCAAGTCATTTCGATGAGTTTTCACCGGCGCTCAAGGTTGTCCAAGCTTCCACGAACTTCTCCAAGTGTTTGAAGGTTCCATAGCTCAAAATGACAAAAAAAAATGTTAGATTTTTATCTTTATGTCATGGTTTTATTGGTATAGGATAGTGTATATACATGTTTGGAGTGATTATTAGTGATTATTGGATGAAATAGTCGGATTTAGAAGGTTTTAGCTGAGTTAGGGTTTTGAAAAAATTGGATAAAAATCCGATGAATCTCATCGGATTTCATCGGATTCCGATGAAATCTGACGAACTCTGATGAGATTCATCGGATTTTTCCGACGACATTGAACCAAAAAAGTCTGATGAAATCCGCCAAAATCCGATGAACTCTGATTGCTCCGATAAAATCCACCAAAATCCGATGGTTTTTTATCAAGATCCGATGAAGGTCAAAATCCGATGGTTTAATTGATTTTTTTTTATTTATAATATTTTGAATAAATATACTAATACATGGATGTTTTTCATGATAAATTTACTAGTAATATTTTTTTTAATATTTATGTAACGATATACTTATAAATTGTTGTTTTTATGATTAATTTATTAAGAAGTTGTTGATTTTTTTTAATATTTTAGTAACATTATGCTTATAAATTGTTGTTGGTTATGATAAATTTACTAATAAATTGTTGATTTGTTTTTATATTTCAGTAACAATATACTTATACATTGTTGTTATGTTTTTATCTTTTAGGAGAAATCACTACTACATATTTCATTTTCTTGTGCGGAAGGATATTCGGTGCGACATGTCGCACCTAGGCATTGGGTGCGACATGTCGCACCAGATACCCTTCCAGAAAATAAAAATTTTTGCTGATTTTAAGTGGTATCGGGTGCGACATGTTGCACCCACTATCCGGTGCGACTAGTTTTAAAAATTTTAAGCGGGCGTAAAATCTCTCCTCTTATTTTCACTATCCTGAATACTATCTGGTGCGACTTGTCGTACCTAAACGGTCAACGGGTGTGACTTCTCGCACCGGATACCTTTCTAGAAAACATAAAATTTACTCTTTTTTAGTTGTATCGGATGCGACATGTCGCACCGAATACTTTCCGATGCGACATGCCGCACCGGATACACTTAACAAGTGCGACATGTCGCACCAGATACCTTTAATAGGTACTGTTGGAATCGATCTAGGGTTTAAGAAAAAGTTTAACGCTTCGTTAAGCGGCGGAATTTTAAAAATTTTCTTTTTAAGTAAAACTAGTTTTTACTAACCTAGACAAGAGCATATGCATGTAAATAAAAACTAATATGAGCTATAAAAGTTACTAACCTTTTTGATGCTTGAACGTTGATGAGCCTTTGGAAGGTTGGCAACGTTCGTCTCCCCTCGCAGCACGTCTCTCTTTTCTTTCCTCGGGAACTCGAGCAACCACGATAGTTTCTATCACTAAATCACTCGAAAAGAAGGAATTAGTGAGTGGGCACTTTTAAACACTACGACTTGAGAACGAGTCTCGAAGTCGCAGAGCTAAAGACTAGGTCGAGTGAGGACCTAGGTGCCAAGACAAGAGAAAACCGAAAATAAACTAGAGAGAGAGAGAAGAGGACTTCGGCCAAAGTTCTAGAGAGAGAGTCTCTCAAATCTCTTAAACTTGGATGATTCAATTGTGAGGAAATGGGGCTCCTATTTATAGGAGAGGTCTCACCTTCAATAAGGTAGTTTCCTCTTCTATAGAATATCACATATTCATGAGCAAAAATCCTTCATTTCCCATTCCTTGTTGGGCGCCCAAGGCTGCCTCCTAGAGGCAAGGATTTGTTTCCTTTTTTGTTCCTTGGCTTTCCCTTTTCTCACTTGGCCGAATTTCCCATTGCATGTGTGGGAAATTTGTTTCCTCTTTTTCTTTTGGCAAGTATCTAAATACATTTATGCACAAAATAAACTCTCTTTCCTTGGGTATTATGGGCGCCCATTTCACTTCTAGAAGGAGCTTCTAGAAGCTTCTTCATTTATTCATGAGAACATGAAAAAGGCCCATTAAGAGTTTTCAATAAAATTCTTATGAAATGAAATTAATTCACAAGGCCCAATGATCAAGTCATGGCCGAGTGAAACATGTCA
The DNA here is from genome assembly GCF_054948205.1 of Urtica dioica subsp. dioica. Classification (NCBI taxonomy): domain Eukaryota; kingdom Viridiplantae; phylum Streptophyta; class Magnoliopsida; order Rosales; family Urticaceae; genus Urtica; species Urtica dioica. The sequence continues at coordinate 22,799,519 of NC_142756.1, read as the reverse complement.
TAAAATGACCTTGTCAAAAAATTTATTGACATTCATTTCATCCTTTGTCTCAAAAGACAAAAATACTCTTTTAACTATTTTCGTTCTTGTTTTGGCTTAGCTTCCAGTTTAACTATTCCTATCGATGTGATTCGTGACAGTGACCTCATGGACCCAAATGAACAAAGCTTTAGCTAAACACTTGGACTCAAAAGTTCACAAACCTTTTCCAAGTTTAGCTTAATGTCAACTGACTCCACTAAAGAGCTGACACTGAAAATCTCTCGGTTCAAATGAATTTATTTTCTACTCAAGAATTCGACCTAATTATGATGAGCGGATCCACTGAATATTATCTATGTTTACCCTTCATGAATGTCATCAGCTAGTCGGGATTTACTAAATTACCATTTTACCCTTCTAGCTGTTATTTCCTCAACTCCTTTGTCGCTTGTGAATAAGTTAGAAACAATGTATTGACGAGGAGCTAACAAGTCACATTGTTTCATCCAAAAGAGTCAAGACTCAATTTGGACACTGGCCAGTTCATTTATTCACACTCCAAGGAACAAAGCATGAGGTGACATACATTGCATTTCAGCAATCTTGTACATGAATTCCATATCTATGAGAACTTCACAAAGTTACTCATGACAGACTCACAACTTAGTACTTCACCAATAGGCCTTGTTCGGAATCACATAGTGAGTCCGAACTTTGACTTTCTCAAATGAGAATACTAAGGTGTGAAATGGCATGTCTCATTTCAGGATTAAGGTAAGCATGATGCAATTCATACATAGTGACTTCGAGACATAAGAGGTTAAATGGTTTGTTCTTATCTTGTCTCTAGAAGTGCACTGGTCAATTCAGTACCTTCGGAAGATACCTAGAAGAACTATAGAGTTCCTAACTCTCAATGCCTCATAACCAGACATCATAGATTCTTCTAACAATCATACTGAGGTCAATAGTCCTTTGACCCTAAGATTGCGAATATATCGTTTTAAGCAAACTACGAAGAGTTTGTTCATGCAAATCTACATTTGTCTCTTCGTAAGTTGTTAAGTTTGTTTATGGACTAAAAGACTATGGTTTTATCATAAAGCTTCAGACAAGGAAGATTGAATGAACGTTTCAACTTTATTAATGAATGAATAGGCAATTACAAGCAAGAGTCTTCATGAGACTTTATTACATCAAATGTTCAAAATAAAGACTACAACTCTTCTTGTGGGCACCATTGACAACAAACTCCCACTTGACTCAAAGAAGGTGTGTGTAGTCCTTCATGCCTAATCCCTCACGATGTTGGTCGAAGACCTTGTTCGCTAGGGCCTTGGTGAATGGATCTGCGAGGTTGTCCACCGTTGAGATCTTCTTCACTTCCACGTCTCCGCGCTGCACGATCTCTCGAATCAAATGGTATTTCCTCTCAATATGCTTAGAGCGCTTATGGCTTCTAGGTTCCTTTGAGTTAGCGACAGCCCCACTATTATCACAATAAAGGGTCATGGGCTCGTCGACGTTTGGAACAACTTCCAAATACTTAAGGAACTTTCTAAGCCATACAGCCTCTTTGGATGCTTCACAAGCAGCCACATATTCTGCTTCCATTGTGGAGTCAGCAATGCAAGATTGCTTAATACTTCTCCACACAACAGCTCCACCATTAAGGATGAGCACAGATCCCGAAGTGGATTTCCTGGAATCCTTATCCGCTTGAAAATCGGAGTCGGTATATCCCGTCATAGTCAGGTCAGTACCTGAGTATGTAAGCATCAAGTTCCTAGTTCTTCGAAGATACTTAAGAACATGCTTAACAGCAATCAAGTGCTCGGGTCCAGGGTTGGATTGGAAACGACTAACTACGCCAACGGCGAAACATATATCAGGTCGGGTGCAAAGCATAGCATACATGAGCCTTCCTACGGCAGAGGCGTAAGGAATTTTCCTCATGTCTTCAATCTCTTGTGCAGTCTTGGGAGACTGGTCCTTAGAGAGTGAAACTCCATGCCTAAAGGGTGTTTGACCCCTCTTGCAGTCTTGCATCGAGAAGCGATCCATCACCTTATCAATATAAGATGCTTGAGAGAGCGACAGGGTCCGGTTTTTCCTATCTCGAAAGATTTGGATTCCCAGAATGTACGCGGCTTCTCCTAGATCCTTCATATCGAATTGCTTTGCTAGCCAGACCTTAACCTCAGATAATTTACCCACGTCATTACCAATGAGTAGTATATCATCGACATATAGTACCAGAAACACAACTTTGCCTTCGTGTATTAACTTGTAAACACAAGGCTCATCTATTGACTGTTCAAAGCCGAAGCTCTTTACAGTTTCATCGAATCTAATATTCCATGACCTAGATGCTTGCTTTAGTCCATAAATGGATTTAAGCAACTCACAAACCTTGGTCTCTTGACCTTTATCCACGAAACCGTCTGGTTGAGCCATGTAAATGCGCTCGTCAAGATTGCCATTCAGAAAGGCTGTCTTGACATCCATTTGCCAGATCTCATAGTCGAGAGCTGCAACTATGGATAGGAGTATGCGGATGGATTTAAGCATCGCGACTGGCGAGAAGGTTTCTTCATAGTCAATCCCTTCTTGTTGGGTATAACCCTTCGCCACAAGTCGTGCTTTGAACGTCTCGACGTTCCCATCAGGACCCCTTTTCTTCTTGTATATCCACTTACACCCTACGGGTTTAATCCCTTCAGGAAGGTCTACAAGTTTCCAGACTTTGTTGACATACATCGAGTGCATCTCAACTTTCATGGCGTCAAGCCAAAGGTTTGATTCAGAACAAGCCATTGCTTGGCTATAGGAAACAGGATCATCCATGTCGGAGACGGCTACAAGAGAGTCTCCATAAGACATGTACCTGTCAGGCTTTTGAGTAGCCCTCCCACTACGTCTAAGTACTACTTGACGAGATTCTGACGAGTTAGGTTGTGTTTCAGTTGGGGTAAGAACAGTTCTTACAGATGAGGTAGAAGCTTCCTCACCCAACTTTTCTTCAAGCACAATTTTGCTTCTAGGTTTCGCATCCTTCATAAAGTCCTCCTCGAGGAAACGAGCATTCGTGCTAACGAAAGTCTTATCGTCCTCGGGACTATAGAAAGTAAAACCTTTGGTTTCCTTCGGATATCCTACAAACAGGCACAATTCTGACCTACTAGCCAACTTGCTAGTCTTTTGCCTTAGCACGTGTGCAGGGCAACCCCAAATTCGGATGCGGCCAAGATTCACTTTACGGCCAGTCCATCGTTCATAAGGAGTACCAGGAACCGTTTTGGACGGAACTTGGTTCAGAATATAAGCGGCTGTTTCGAGGGCATATCCCCAAAAGGAAAGCGGGAGTGATGAGTAACTCATCATTGATCTAACCATCTCCATAAGAGTTCGGTTTCTTCTCTCTGACACTCCGTTTTGTTGAGGTGTGCCAGGTGCGGTAAGCTGAGAAGTGATACCTTCTTCTTTAAGAAAGTCATCGAACTCTCCAGACATATACTCACCACCTCGATCGGATCGAAGGGTTTTGATCACTTTGCCTGTTTGCTTTTCCACTAAAGCCCTAAAGACCTTAAATACGTTAAAGGTCTCGGATTTGTGTTTAAGCAAATAGACAAACCCATATCTTGAGTAATCGTCAGTGAAGGTAACGAAGTATTCGTATCCTCCACGTGCCTGTTGGTTGAGCGGACCACATACATCAGAATGTATTAGTTCCAGCAACTCAGTGGCTCTTCGACCCTTATCGGAGAAAGGTCGCTTAGTCATTTTTCCTTCTATGCAGGATTCACAAGTAGGTAGTGAACCTATTGCAGAGGCTTGGAGTGGACCATCCCTCACAAGTCTCTTAATCCTATCTAGACTGATATGACCAAGTCTTAAGTGCCAGAGGTATGTTGATTTTGTTAGATCGGAGGACTCAGAAAGTTTGATCCTCTTTGGCTCCCTAATTAGATCGTTATCTATTTCGGTGTCTAAAAGAGAAGGTTGAGTGGGATAGATGTAAAAAAGACCATTCTTCATACATGCATCAGTGACGAAAGAATTAGAAAAAGAAATACGAATTCCATTCTTTATAAACTTTAAATAATAATCTTGCTCGAAAAGTTGAGCAACAGATACTAGGTTTTTCCCAAAGGAAGGAACATAATAAACATTATTCAAATTTAAAGTTCGATCTTCAAAAGATAGCGTCACGGATCCCACAGCCTTCGCAGACACCACGCTCTCATCACCCCACTTGAAGCAGAAGTCGCCATCCTCTAAGCTTTTGCTTTTCCTAAAACCAGTCAAGGAGCAGCAAATGTGGTTAGTAGCAGCGGAGTCAATAATCCACGATGATACATTATCAGCTACTAAACAGGCTTCAGTAACAAGTACAATACCTTTAGCTTTGGTTTTGAGGTAGGCGGGACAGTTCCTACGCCAGTGACCAGGCTCGTTGCAGTGGTGGCACTTGTCTTTAGACTTGTCCACCTTCGGAGCCTTTGGCGCCTTCTTCTTTGCTTGAACCTTAGGTTGGTTCTTCTTCTCGGCGTTGCGAGGTCTCTTCTTAGATCCAGAGGTGGAGGCAGTAGCATGTACTTCTCCTTGAGCCCTCTTTTTCTTAGTGAGTGCCTCAGCGGTTTGAAGTTCCTTCATGAGCTCGGTAACAGTGTACTCCAGCTTGTTCATGGAATAGTTCAACTTGAAGGTATCAAAGGTTTCGGGGAGAGTTTCCAAGATCATATCTATTTTAGTCTCCCCATCAATCTCAGATCCAAGAATCTCCATCTCGTTGAGATAGCTAATGATCAGCATCATATGATCTCTAACGGGAGTTCCAGCCTTCATACGACAGTTCATGAATTGTCGGACCGCTTGTTGCCTAGCTTGACGTCCTTGCCCTCCAAACATCTCATGGAGATTGTAGAGCATATCGGTGGCAGTTTCGAAATCACGATGTTGTTGTTGCAACACATTGTTCATCGATGCCAAAATATAGCATCTCGCAATCTCATCGGATCGAAGCCAGGCCGCCAGGACGTCTTTCTCCTCTTGCGTCGAATCATCATTCGTTTGAGGACAGGGGGTGGTGAGAACCCATTTGTGCTTGTCGACAGTAAGGACTATGTCGAGGTTACGTTTCCAGTCGACGTAATTGTCGCCTTCGAGTTTATTCGAGGAAAGAATTGTTGAGAGAGGGTTGAGAGACATATTGCCTATAACAGTTGAAACAAGTTTATGATTAGTCTTTGGTTTAGGATTTAAGTTTTATTAAGACTTTTGTAAAACCCAAAGGTGTTATAAACTAAATGATAATTTACTCCCTCAAGAGAAGGCCGCAAAAAATCTCCATTTATAAGTAAATGACACATCATTAATGCTAAGCCAAGATGTCAGTACATCATTTTGACTAGCCACCTTGTAAATTGGTTTGATCACTCACATCCTTTCGCAGAGCCTTAAGGAAGGATACTAGGGATTGAGCCTAAGTGTGCAACCAACCACTTAGTCCAAAAGATCAGCTTTGAAAAACAATCCCCCAAGGGGAGGCCTTGCCATCATTGCATCACTCTCGGACGTAGCTCATTGAGCAATGATCGAAGCAACAACGCCTTGGAGTACTCACATTTAAGTGAGGGTCGCAAGAGCGGCTCTTAGTCCCACGTTATTGCATCTTTCATTAGTGTTGGGGATCGCGGGTTACAAACAACGAGTATAACCCTCCCACTTAGTTTTTGGAGATGGTTCATCGACTCTTTTAAGTTCGGAAACAGATTTCCTAGTTAGAGAGCGACAGAGCGGACAACTAGAAGAGAATCCTAGATCGACATGTTCAGAGCAGTATTAGTGCATAAAGGCACAAGGGACATACTCGATCTTTTCCTATTTTCTATTTCGGGAAAGTGCGTGAGGGAAGTGTGAACTTCAACTCACTCGAACACTTGAAAGTTTGAGATTACACATCTTTTTATTTTTCGGTTTTGTCTACAAAGAGACCTCCCACTCAAAATTTCAAGAGCATATAGATTTTGAACATATGTGATATAGATATAGTTTTGAAAACATTTTGAAAATTTATTTGATTTGGATGACAAAATATTTTCAAGTTTGAAAGTGAAAACGGTTTTTCAAAATTCAAACTAGTTTTGTAAAAATTCAATTTCAATTAATCTTTCAAAAATCAAAACTTTTTAATCTTACACATCATGTTTATAATCATATGAAAAACATTTTTGCTCAAGAAAGTTTTCTCATTAGAGTTCTATAACTCATGGTAGTGGGGTTTGAAAATCCGGATTTCTAAAAAAACTGGAGTTTCAGACAGCCGCGCACCTCGGAGTAAAATCGCCATAACTGGCGGCTCCGATGTCCTTTTGAGCCGAAACCGGTGGCATTGGACAGAGGACAGACAGAGCTTTAATTTGATTTAAGAATCATTAAATTTCGATTTCTGAGCAGAGAGTTATGCCGCTTTTAATGCGGGTTTACATTCCAGCTCGAAGAAAAAGAAATAAATTAAAGCTTTGTCCTTTTAGATGCGAAAAAGAATCGAGTGTAACGGAACGTTTTAAGATGTTGATTTAAGCTTTTATTTGTGTTTTATTAGCAGGGTAATAACATAGAATAAAAGAAATAACAACATGCATAAAACGATTCAAGTAAATAAACGAAACTAGCAAGAAAATAAAACTAGTCACAAAATTTACTCGAAAAATCTCAAACCTTTAAAACACGTTTTTCAATATAAAAAATTAAAAACTTTTAGAACTGATTCTAATGTGTTTTAACATCATCCCAAACTCATAGGAAATCAACATGGTTTTTAATTTAAAGGCATGAGCAATAAATTAAAAAAGGATCTAAGATTACAATTCTAACTTGTCACAAAATTAGTAAACTTTCGAAAACGATTTTCAAGCTCATAATTTAAAAACATGCACATGCATTCCTTTGACCATAGCTCTGATACCATTTGTTGGAATCGATCTAGGGTTTAAGAAAAAGTTTAACGCTTCGTTAAGCGGCGGAATTTTAAAAATTTTCTTTTTAAGTAAAACTAGTTTTTACTAACCTAGACAAGAGCATATGCATGTAAATAAAAACTAATATGAGCTATAAAAGTTACTAACCTTTTTGATGCTTGAACGTTGATGAGCCTTTGGAAGGTTGGCAACGTTCGTCTCCCCTCGCAGCACGTCTCTCTTTTCTTTCCTCGGGAACTCGAGCAACCACGATAGTTTCTATCACTAAATCACTCGAAAAGAAGGAATTAGTGAGTGGGCACTTTTAAACACTACGACTTGAGAACGAGTCTCGAAGTCGCAGAGCTAAAGACTAGGTCGAGTGAGGACCTAGGTGCCAAGACAAGAGAAAACCGAAAATAAACTAGAGAGAGAGAGAAGAGGACTTCGGCCAAAGTTCTAGAGAGAGAGTCTCTCAAATCTCTTAAACTTGGATGATTCAATTGTGAGGAAATGGGGCTCCTATTTATAGGAGAGGTCTCACCTTCAATAAGGTAGTTTCCTCTTCTATAGAATATCACATATTCATGAGCAAAAATCCTTCATTTCCCATTCCTTGTTGGGCGCCCAAGGCTGCCTCCTAGAGGCAAGGATTTGTTTCCTTTTTTGTTCCTTGGCTTTCCCTTTTCTCACTTGGCCGAATTTCCCATTGCATGTGTGGGAAATTTGTTTCCTCTTTTTCTTTTGGCAAGTATCTAAATACATTTATGCACAAAATAAACTCTCTTTCCTTGGGTATTATGGGCGCCCATTTCACTTCTAGAAGGAGCTTCTAGAAGCTTCTTCATTTATTCATGAGAACATGAAAAAGGCCCATTAAGAGTTTTCAATAAAATTCTTATGAAATGAAATTAATTCACAAGGCCCAATGATCAAGTCATGGCCGAGTGAAACATGTCATAAAATGACCTTGTCAAAAAATTTATTGACATTCATTTCATCCTTTGTCTCAAAAGACAAAAATACCCTTTTAACTATTTTCGTTCTTGTTTTGGCTTAGCTTCCAGTTTAACTATTCCTATCGATGTGATTCGTGACAGTGACCTCATGGACCCAAATGAACAAAGCTTTAGCTAAACACTTGGACTCAAAAGTTCACAAACCTTTTCCAAGTTTAGCTTAATGTCAACTGACTCCACTAAAGAGCTGACACTGAAAATCTCTCGGTTCAAATGAATTTATTTTCTACTCAAGAATTCGACCTAATTATGATGAGCGGATCCACTGAATATTATCTATGTTTACCCTTCATGAATGTCATCAGCTAGTCGGGATTTACTAAATTACCATTTTACCCTTCTAGCTGTTATTTCCTCAACTCCTTTGTCGCTTGTGAATAAGTTAGAAACAATGTATTGACGAGGAGCTAACAAGTCACATTGTTTCATCCAAAAGAGTCAAGACTCAATTTGGACACTGGCCAGTTCATTTATTCACACTCCAAGGAACAAAGCATGAGGTGACATACATTGCATTTCAGCAATCTTGTACATGAATTCCATATCTATGAGAACTTCACAAAGTTACTCATGACAGACTCACAACTTAGTACTTCACCAATAGGCCTTGTTCGGAATCACATAGTGAGTCCGAACTTTGACTTTCTCAAATGAGAATACTAAGGTGTGAAATGGCATGTCTCATTTCAGGATTAAGGTAAGCATGATGCAATTCATACATAGTGACTTCGAGACATAAGAGGTTAAATGGTTTGTTCTTATCTTGTCTCTAGAAGTGCACTGGTCAATTCAGTACCTTCGGAAGATACCTAGAAGAACTATAGAGTTCCTAACTCTCAATGCCTCATAACCAGACATCATAGATTCTTCTAACAATCATACTGAGGTCAATAGTCCTTTGACCCTAAGATTGCGAATATATCGTTTTAAGCAAACTACGAAGAGTTTGTTCATGCAAATCTACATTTGTCTCTTCGTAAGTTGTTAAGTTTGTTTATGGACTAAAAGACTATGGTTTTATCATAAAGCTTCAGACAAGGAAGATTGAATGAACGTTTCAACTTTATTAATGAATGAATAGGCAATTACAAGCAAGAGTCTTCATGAGACTTTATTACATCAAATGTTCAAAATAAAGACTACAACTCTTCTTGTGGGCACCATTGACAACAGGTACGACATGTCACATCGGATTTTAGATAAGTTATAAAACCCGACTTTCTTCTTCTTCGTCGCCTCTCTTTGCAACTCCCTCTCTAATCCCTTCACTTTCTCTCTCTCCTCCTTCTCTCTCGTCCCTTCTCTGTCTCTCGTCCTTCTCTTTCATCTCTCCTCGACCTTCCTCGCCGGTCCTCCTCGACCTTCTCTCGTCTTGCACCTTCGCCCCGAACAGCACGGCCCTCCTCGCCGGTCCTGCTCGCTGCCGCCCCACCTCCTCGGCCTCTCCGGCTGCGCGCCCCTCCTCCTCCATCATGAGGAGAGCCGGTCCTCCTTGCCGCCGCCCCACCTCAGCCTTGGCCATTGCCTCCCCGAACCCCGTCGACCTCCACTATGCGTCATTGCTTCCCCGGACCCCGCCTTGGTTGAAGCTATCGTGGAAGGTGAGATACTTCAAATAAAACCCAGTGATTGTTGCATTTCTCTTCAATAATGGAAATCTGATCTCTTGTGTCCGGTTTTTGTTCGTCGACCAGGTGAGCCATTCGATCGGCGACTTGTACTTGAAGCACAATGAGTTCACTCTTCCCCTGGGTCACCTGAAACACATTGACCCTCCGTTGACCGAAACAACCTTGTCTTCCATCCCCACAGTCTACACAAGATAGCTCAACAAGCGAGACCGATTCTTGATCTTCGCCTTCGACGGCCCTTGGGAAATTCTCACAAACAGAAGAGCCGTCGAGATCGTGTTGAATAACCCGTGAAACGTAAGTATACATACATTTTGCTTTACTGACCCGCGAAAGCTTTAATTAGCTCTGAAATGTTGAGATTTGGTAGTAAATTGAATACATTCTGCAAGTATTCAATTATAAACAAAGAATAAGGGTAAGATTTCATATATTAGAAAAAAAAACACAACGAAGAACGGTAAAAGCAAAATATAGCAAACAAGTATAATGGATGGAACAAAACTTGTAGATGATATAGGATTTCATGGTTTAATGGGAGTTTCGGCTTAATGACAAGGTCGAGATAGCTCCGGATCTCCCACAGTCATAAATCCAAATCTTTCAAGGCTGTAAGTTTCCCACTCGAGCCCAATGTACCACACTCCGAGTGAGCCGCCGCAACTGACTTCGGAGGAGGAGCGAGACCTCCGGCTTGGCCACGAGGGCTGGACAGGCTCTGCCGCGAGTGCGCCGACGCTGGTCTCCCTTTATCCATCGACGTCGAGCACACCGCTATCGCATCAGGTAAGTTATTTTTTTTTTCTTTTTTTGTGTATGTATTTATTTAATTAGTAAGTAAATCTAATTAGTTCTAATTATAATTAATAATTAGTAATAAGTAATGTTAGTCTAGTGTAATAATTGTTAATTGCAAATGATGTATTTTAATTTCATTTAATTTGAAATATGTTTAGAATATGATTAATTAGTTTAAGTTAATTGTAATTTTACATGTTAAAATTAGTTAAGTAACATGTTTAGGTAGTTTGACAAATTTAATTGTAATTTAAATTTAATTGTAATAAATTTAGTAACATGTTTAAGATGTTAATTTAAGTTATTATAATTATAAATGAGTTAAATTGAGTTAATTGTAATATGTGTAGTTTAATTAATTAGTAATATGTTAAACCGAGCCATGGAGGCTCGGTTTAGGATTTACAATTGTTACTTCATTTAGAATTGCTAGGAAATTAACATATAATTTCAACATTAAGTTAAAAAATTATTTCCTTAGAGTTTAGTTTATTAATATGATAGTTCTGGATGGTTTATATCTTTTTAAACGTGTTTGCAAGTTTTTGGTGTGTCGGTATTATAGGGGAAACTCTGTCAAAATTTCAGTAGAGTTTCTAATTAATTAGTTTCATAATCTCTCTTTCATTCTACTAAATTCGTTATTCGTCCCTTAACAATAACCGTTTTTAACCCTCTCGTTCAGTGGCATGTCAAATCCAAGTAGAGATTGGATTACCGAGAGCGATCGGTTGAGCTTGCAGTATAAAACAGGGGTTAACGAGTTTTTCCGCCTTGCAAGCTGACAACCGAACGAAAATGGCCAATATCCTTGTCCTTGCAAGTCTTGCAACAACGTGAGATGGCACGATATCGGGATTCTAAAGAATCTCCTCATAAACAAGGGGTTTACCCCGAGCTACACTAAATGGTATCATCACGGCGATCGCTCATTCTTAATCGTGAAGAAGATGTCATCGAAACTAATCAGAGATGAGTCAGAGGATTGCACGATGCTTTGCATAATCTCATGGATCACGAGGATTTTGACGACTTTACGGATCCAACCCCGAGTGTGGTGCATGCATAGGAGCAAATGGAAGACCTATTCGCTGAGTTGGAAGTGGAATTATACCCTGGATGCAAAGAGTTTTCGTCATTGTCCTTTTTGGTTTCGTTGATGCACATCAAAGTCACGAACCATTGGACGAACAAGTCGTTCACAGAACTCTTGCAGCTCTTGAAGATGTCTCATCCAATTGGTAACTGAATTCTGGAAAAACACTACGAGGCAAAGGCAAAGTTGAAGCATTTTGGCATGGAGTACGAGATGATCGACCTGTGCACCAATGATTGTGTCCTATTTTGAAAGGATCTCGAGAAAGCTGAAGTGTGCCCGGTTAGCAATGAGAGCAAATGGAAGCCAACCTGAAAGAAGATACCGTAAAAGATATTGCGATATTTCCCCCTGAAAGATCGATTGAAGCGATTGTACGCTTCTCGACACACGTCGCTTCAGATGCAATGGAACAAAAGAGATCGCATCAAGGAAGAAGACGTTTTGCGACATCCTGCGGATGGTACGAAGTGGAAGAATCTGGACGAGAGATACCCAGGTTTTGCAGCAGAGCCTTGGAACGTGCGGCTTGGACTAGCTTCTGATGGGTTCAACCTGTTGGGGAAATGAGTCTAGCGTACAACCTGTGGCCCGTGGTACAAACTGCGTACAACTTGATGCCTTAGTTGTACATGAAAAAAGAGTACCTGATGCTAACTCTTCTGATACCCGGGCCGAGCTCACCTGGAAAAGACATGGACATGTTCTTGCAGCGAGTTGTCGATCTCATCATATGATAATGTCAAAGAAATTTATTGACATTCATTTCGTCCTATGTCCTAAAAGACAAAAATACCCTTTAGACAATTTTTGAAAAACTTGCCTCGTTCTTGTTTTGACTTAGCTTCTAGTTTAACTATTCCTACTCGATATGATTTGTGACTGTGACCTCATGGATCCAAATGAACAAAGCTTGAGCTAAATATCTGGACTCAAAAGTTCACAAACCTTTTCCAAGTTTAGCTTAATGTCAACTGACTCCACTAAAGAGTTGACACTGAAAATCTCTCGGTTCAAATGACTTTATTTTCTACTCAAGAATTCAACCTAATTGTAATGAGTGGATCCACTGAATATTATCAATATTTACCCTTCATGAATATCATCAGCTAGTCGAGATTTACAAATTTACCATTTTACCCTTCTAGCTGTTATTTCCTCAAGTCCTTTGTCGCTTGTGAATAAGTTAGAAACAATGTTTTGACGAGGAGCTAACAAGTCACATTGTTTCATCCAAAAGAGTCAAGACTCAATTTGGACACTGGCCAGTTCATTTATTCACAATCCAAGGAATAAAGCATGAGGTGATATATATTGCATTTCAGCAATCTTGTACATGAATTCCATATCTATGAGAACTTCACAAAGTTACTCATGACATCTTCACAACTTAGTACCTCACCAATAGGTCTTGTTCAGAATCACATACTGAGTCTGAACTCTGACTTTCTCAAATGAGAATACGTAAGCTGTGAAATGGCATGTCTCATTTCAGGATTAAGGTAAGCATGATGCAATTCATACGTAGTGACTTCGAGACATAAGAGGTTAAATGGTTTGTTCTTATCTTGTCTCTAGAAGTGCACTTGTCAATTCAGTACCTTCGGAAGATACCTAGAAGAACTATAGAGTCTCCAACTCTCTATGTCTCATAACCAGACATCATTGATTCTCCTAACAATCATACTGAGGTCAATAGTCCTTTGACCCTTAGATTGCTAATATATCTTTTTAAGCAGACTATGAAGAGTTTGTTCATGCAAATCTACATTTGTCTCTTCGTAAGTTGTTAAGTTTGTTTATGGACTAAAGACCAAGGTTTTATCATAAAGCTTCAAACAGACAAGGTAGAATGAATGAACGTTTCAACTTTTATTAATGAATAAGAAATTACAAACAAGAGTCTTCGTGAGACTATATTACATCAAATGTACACAAATAGCCACTACTACTCTTCTTGTGGCACCATTGACAACAAACTCCCACTTGACTCAAAGAAAATGTGAGTAGTCCTTCATGCCTAATCCTTCTCGATGTTGGTCGAAGACCTTGTTCGCTAGGGCCTTGGTGAATTGATATGCCAGGTTGTCCACCGTTGAGATCTTCTTCACTTCCATGTCTCCGCGTTGCACGATCTCTCGAATCAAATGGTATTTCCTCTCAATATGTTTAGAGCGCTTATGGCTTCGAGGTTCCTTTGAGTTAGCGACAGCCCCACTATTATCACAATAAAGGGTCATGGGCTCGTCGACGTTTGGAACAACTTCCAAATACTTTAGGAATTTTCTAAGCCATACAGCCTCTTTGGATGCTTCACAAGCAGCCAGATATTCTGCTTCCATTGTGGAGTCAGCAATGCAAGATTCCTTAATACTCCTCCACACAACAGCTCCACCATTAAGGATGAACACAAATCCCGAAGTGGATTTCCTGGAATCCTTAACCGCTTGAAAATCAGAGTCGGTATATCCCGTCATAGTCAGGTCAGTACCTGAGTATGTAAGCATCAAGTTCCTAGTTCTTTGAAGATACTTGAGAATATGCTTAACAGCAATCCAGTGCTCGGGTCCAGGGTTGGATTGAAAACGGCTAACTACACCAACTGCGAAGCAGATATCAGGTCTAGTGCAAAGCATAGCATACATGAGACTTCCAACAACTAAGTCGTAAGGAATTTTTCTCATGTCCTCAATCTCTTGTGCAGTCTTGGTAGATTGGTCCTTAGAGAGCGAGACTCCATGCCTAAAGGGTGTTTGGCCCTTCTTGGAATCTTGCATCGAGAAGAAATCCATCACCTTATCAATATAACATGCTTGAGAGAGCGACAGAGTCCGGTTCTTCCTATCTCGAAAGATTTGGATCCCCAGAATGTACGCGGCTTTTCCTAGATCCTTCATATCGAATTGCTTTGCCAGCCAGACCTTAACCTCAGATAATTTACCCACATCATTGCCTATGAGTAATATATCATCGACATATAGTACCAGAAACACAACTTTGCCTTCGTGTATTAACTTCTAGACACAAGGCTCATCTACTGACTGTTCAAAGCCGAAGCTTTTCACAGTTTCATCGAATCTAATATTCCATGACCTAGATACTTGCTTTAGTCCATAAATGGACTTAAGTAACTCATAAACCTTGGTCTCTTGACCTTTATCCATGAAACGGTCTAGTTGAGCCATATAAATGCACTCGTCAAGATTGCCATTCAGGAAGGCAGTCTTGACATCCATTTGCCAGATCTCATAGTCGAGAGCTGCAGTTATGGATAGAAGTATGCGGATGGATTCAAGCAACACGACTGGCGAGAAGGTTTCTTCATGGTCAATCCCTTCTTGTTGGGTATAACCCTTAGCCACAAGTCGTGCTTTGAACGTCTCAACGTTCCCATCCGGACCCCTTTTCTTCTTCTATATCCACTTACACCCTACGGGTTTAACCCCTTCGAAAGGTCTACAAGTTTCAAGATTTTGTTGACATACATCGAGTGCATTTCAACTTTTATGGCGTCAAGCCAAAGGTGTGATTCAGAACAACCATTGCTTGGCTATAGGAAACAGGGTCATCCATGTCGGAGACGGCTACAAGAGAGTCTCCATAAGACATGTACCTGTCAGGCTTTTGAGTAGCCCTCCCACTACGTCTAAGTACTACTTGACGAGATTCTGATGAGTTAGGTTGTGTTTCAGTTGGGGTAAGAACAGTTCTTACAGATGAGGTAGAAGCTTCCTCACCCAACTTTTCTTCAAGCACAATTTTGCTTCTAGGCTTTGCATCCTTCATAAAGTCTTCCTCATGGAAACGAGCATTCGTGCTAACGAATGTCTTGTCGTCCTCGGGACTATAGAATGTGAAACCTTTGGTTTCCTTTTGATATCCAACAAACAGACACAATTCTGACCTACTAGCCAACTTGCTAGTCTTTTGCCTCAGCACGTGTGCGGGGCAACCCCAAATTTTGATGCGGCCAAGATTTACTTTACGGCCAGTCCATCATTCATAAGGAGTAATAAGAACCATTTTGGACGGAACTTGGTTCAGAATGTAAGCGGCTGTTTCGAGGGCATATCCCCAAAAGGAAAGAGGGAGTGATGAGTAACTTCATCATTGATCTAACCATCTCCATAAGAGTTCGATTTCTTCTCTTTGACACTCCGTTTTGTTGAGGTGTGCCAGGTGTGGTAAGCTGAGAAGCGATACCTTCTTCTTTAAGAAAGTCATCGAACTCTCCAGACGTATACTCACCACCTTGATCGGATAGAAGGGTTTTGATCACTTTGCTAGTTTGCTTTTCCACTAAAGCCCTAAAGACCTTAAATACGTTAAAGGTCTCGGATTTGTGTTTGGGAAAATAGACAAAACTGTATCTTGAGTAATCGTCAGTGAATGTAACGAAGTATTCGTAACCACCATGTGCCTGTTGACTGAGCGAACCACATACATCAGAATGTACTAGTTCTAGCAACTTAGTGGCTCTTTGACCCTTATCGGAGAAAGGTCGCTTGGTCATTTTTCCTTTTATGCAAGATTCGCGAGCAAGTAGTGAGCCTATTGCAGAGGCTTGGAGTGGATCGTCCCTCACAAGTCTCTTAGTCCTATCTAGACTGATATGACCAAGTCTTAAGTGCAAGAGATATGTTGATTTTATTAGATCGGAGGATTCAAATAGTTTGCTCCTCTTTGGCTCCCTAACTAGATCATTATCTATTTCGGTGCCTAAAAGGGAAGGTTGAGTGGGATAAATGCAAAAAAGAGCATTCTTCTTACATGCATCAGTGACTAAAGAATTATCAGGAAACGAAATACGAATTCCATTCTTAATGAACTGTAAACAATAATCTTGCTCAAGAAGATGAGCGATAGATATTAAGTTCTTTGTAAAGGAATGAACGAAATAAACATTATTCAAGTTTAAAGTGCGGTCTTAAAAAGACAGCGTCACAGATCCCACAACCTTCGCAGACACCAAGCTCCCATCACCCCATTTGAAATGGAAGTCGCCTTCCTCTAAGCTTTTGGTTTTCTTGAAGCCAGTCAAGGAACAACAAATATGGTTAGTAGCAGCGGAGTCAAGAATCCACGTTGATACATTATCAGGTACTAAGCATGCTTCGGTAATTAGTACAATACTATGTTCCTTTGCTTTGAGATAGGCATGATAGTTCTTCTTCTTGGCCTTGTGAGGTCTTTTCTTAGATCAAAATGCAAAGGCTTTGTGCTCAATATCATATGCCTCTTTATGATTCCTCTTTTTCTTAGTGAGACCTCCAGCAGTGTGAAGCTCCTTCATAAGCTCGGTAACAGAATACACTAGCTTGTTCATGGAGTGGTTCAGCTTTGAAGGTATCAACAGACTCAGGGAGAGTTTTTAAGATCATATCTATGATATTCTTCCCTTTAATCTCAGATCCTAGGATTTCCAATTCATTCAGATAACTAATGATCAGTATCATAAGGACTCTGACAGGAGTCCCAGCCTTCATGCGACAGTTCATAAACTGTCGGACTGCTTGTTGCCTTGTTTGACGCCTTTGCCCTCCAAACTTCTCAAGGAGATTATAGAGAATGTCGGCGGCAGTCTCGATGTCACGACGTTGTTGTTGCAACATATTGTTCATCGATGCTAAGATATAGCACCTCACAATCTCATCGGATCGGAGCCAGGCCGCCAAGGCGTCTTTTTCCTCTTGTGTCGAATCATCATTCGTTTGAGGACAGGGGGTGGTGAGTACCCATTTGTGCTTGTTAACGGTAAGGACAATAATGAGGACATATCCCACAAGGAGCCACAAGCAAAATACCAAGTGCCGGTAGGACCCATGACGAGGGCTCGAGCGAGGAGATTCAAGGAGGAGCTTAACAATATGATCATCAAGCTCCAAGATGAATAAGGAGACAAGCTCGCAAAGGGGAGAATTCAAGGAAGCCATGAAACACCAATGAAGAATGTTATTTGGGCCGAATTGAATTAGACGGATTAGTTACATGTTGCTATTTCAGTTTGTATTTTTGGGCCAAGACATGATATTTAAAAAACCCATATTTGTTTGTATTGGGTTGGGCCTTTGTTTTTATGTCTATTAGTACTTAAATAAGGCTAAATAAGCTTATTATGTTATGGGGCCCATGGAGCAACGAATTTGTCTTTGTAAACTCTATAAATTAAGCCTTTAGGCTGAATGAAGGACACACAATTTGATTTCAAGTTAAACAAATTCTGTGAGGATTGTCATTCTCTCTTTGGTTCGTTTAGAACTATTTGACTTTCTTACAAAGCTGTGCGTGTAAGAGTTCGAGACTGACTCATCAGACGGCCAATCGTATCCGTTCGTGGCGTCAATCGATCCACCTTCTTTCCTAAATTCTAGACGATCCGTCGCTGTCCTATTGGGATATCGGGTCTCGGAGCTTAGTCGGCCGAGGTTCATATCAAGTGGTATCAGAGCTAGTCTCTACTTTTAGGTCTGGTTATCCTTTGTTTCGTTTTCTTTTTTCTCCGTTCATCTTTGTGTTGTGTTCGTTCCGTCTCCATTGTTTTCATTGAGTAAAAAAAATTACCCTAAAACATTTTGTTGAGTCTGTCTGTACGTAATTTTTGTGGTTTAGGTCTGTGTTTGTTGTTAAGCCGTTTTTTGGATTTAACATTTGAGGACACGTGGCGTGCCTGGAATAGTCACGTGCCTAGTATTGGATCGGCCCAAATTACTTTTCGAGAGTCCAAAGGGCTCAAGGAAGTTTGGGATAAAGCCCAAAGCGTCCAGGAGCTTCAGAGGATCTTAGAATCGTAAAGAGGGAAATAATGCTTTGCCTTCTTCTTCGTCGGGAATGCGTTCTTCGTCTTTGATATCTGGCCTGGAGGTCGAGCTCGCCTGGAGGGTCGAGCTCGTCTGGAGGTTGAGCTCGCTTGGAGGTTGAGCTCGCCTGGGGGTCGAACCTGGCTGGAGGTCGAGCTCGCCTGGAGGGCGGGCCTGCTTGGAGGCTGAGCTCGCCCGGAGGTCGAGCTTGCCTGGAGGTCGAACTCGCCTGGGGGGTCGAGCTCGCTTGGAGGTCGGACCTTCTGGGAGGTTGAGCTCGCCCGGAGGTCGAGCTTGCCTGGAGGTCGAGCTCACCTGGGGGGTCTAGCTCACCTGGTAGTCGAGCTCGCCTGGAGGTCGAGCTAGTCTGGAGGTCGAGCTCGACTGGGGGTCGAACCTGGCCTGGAGGTCGAGCTCGCCTGGAGGTCGAGTCTGGCCTGAAGGTCGAGTCTGCCTGGAGGTCGAGCTCGCCTAGGGGGTCGAGTTTGCCTGGAGGTCGAGTCTCGCCTGGAGGTCGAGCTCGTCCGGAGGTCGGGCCTGCCTAGGGGGTCGAGTTCGCCTGTAGGGCGAGTCTGGCCTGGAGGTCGAGCTCGTCCGGAGGTCGGGCCTACATGGAGGTCGAGTCCGGCCTGGAGGTCAACCCTGGCTGGAGGTCGAGTCTGGCCGGGAGGTCGAGCTCGCCTAGGGGGTGGAGTTCGCCTAGAGGTCGAGTCTGGCCTGGAGGTCGGGCCTACTTGGAGGTCGAGTCTGGCCTGTAGCTCGCCTGGTGGTCGAGCTCACCTGGAGGTCGACCCTGGCTGGAGGTCGAGCTCGCCTGGGGGATCGGGCCTACTTGGAGGTCGAGTCCGGCCTGGAGGTCGATCCTGGCTGGAGGTCGAGTCTGGCCGGGAGGTCGGGTCTGGCCTGGAGCTCGCTTGGGGGGTGTGACCGTGCTCCTCGTGAGCTGCCTACGTACCCGCTTTGCGGGATCAGGTCATGACGTAGTTCAGGGGATTCTCTATTCGGAGTGAATTCTGAGTTCGGAGTCCTCTTGAATTGGGAGAGTATTTGGCTGAGTGAATTCTGGGGTTGAGAGTCTCTGGGGTTGAGAGAGTTTTTGAGTTCAGGGGATTCTCTCCAGTCGTCCCTTTGAGTTGGGAATGAATGAACTATTTATAGGAAAAGAATCGGTGCTTGGCGCTTGGTTGATGCTTGGTTGGTGCTTGGTTGATGCTTGGTTGGCGCTTGGTTGATGCTTGGTTGGCGCTTGGCGCTTGGTTGATGCTTGGTTGGCGCTTGGCACTTGGTTGATGCTTGGTTGGCGCTTGGCGCTTGGTGCTTGGCGCTTGGTTGATGCTTGGTTGGCGCTTGGTTGATGCTTGGTTGGCGCTTGGCGCTCGGCGCTTGGTTTTTTAGTCATGCGTATTTTTAGCATTTGACTAAATTGCCCTTTTATATTGTAACGTCATTTTTGCAATTGAGGCGTCGTTTTTACCATAAGAAAAAGACGGCCTAACATTAACCCCCCAGTTTCGCGTGCGACTTGTCGTGTGGGAAACTTTGCTTCTCATCCCCCTCTTTGTTGATTTATTATTTATTTATAATATCGTATGCGTATAATATCTTTATTTATCTTTTTAGATAAGGTGACTAACTCGGTCATGACTTTTGAAAAGTGTATGCACAAGTACCCACGCATTTACAAGTTGCGTAGGTTTCTTTTCTAGACACAGACCTATATATGTATTTTGATGTACTATGGGTAGCCAGTTTTTATATCATCATTACTCTGTGTATAGGTATATGCCCATTATCTTATTTATTATTTATTATTTATTATTATTATTATTTCCTATACTCTGTGTATAGATTAGTTTACTCATTTGTTTTTTTTTTACTTTAACACTTACCCCATGCTCTCTTTCTTTAAAAACTGAGATGTATCCGGGGATTGAGCTGCCATCACAGGAGCGTAGCAGAGTTGAGATCAGCGATCCCCTCGGATTTCCTTGCTTCCTTCTTGAGGTTGGTTTCTTCTTTGGTGATTATATATATTCTTTACTTCTTACTTTGCCATTTCTTTCTTTTTCATTCCGTCTCTCGACCCTCATGTCCCCTTCCTTGAATCTTTCTGGCTTTTCTCCCAAAATACTGTGATGACTCTTAATAATCTGGTCAATGGTGGGCCTAATTCACCTCGTGGTCCCAACGACCTAGCGGTCCCACCCGATTTTTCTAGAGCTTTTGGCACATTCGATTTTGGTGAGTCGTGGGTGTTTGATGACTTTCCAGGCGCTTTTGGCGAATGCATGGGTTCCACAAGTTCGCCTAATGGTTTTGGTGATGGCGACCTCGATGCCCTCCTCGATGCGGCCCTCGGACGGAGGCCGGTTCCGCCTATGTCGGGTCTATGTTTCGATGGGAGAGGTAACGTCGTTCAATCAGTGGCCCATGGCGAGTCGTCTCGGTCCCCGCCGGCCGTGAGAGGCTGCGAGGTAGGTCCAGCGGATGAAGACGGTGTCACACCGGGTGTTCTCCAGAGTTTGGAAGGTGATACTCCCTTGACTTCGACGCCGCTTTTCTTCACAAACGGGTCCCCGTTGCTGCCGGTGGACTTCGGAGCATCAAGGGGTGGGTTTCTCCCGGCGTCGATAGGCGGCGAGGTCGGTCTGGGCCGATGCGCTGTCATCGGCGGGCCTACGTTGACATCGGGGGAGGGCAACGTAGACGTTCTCCCGAATGTCTGCTCGTCGTTTGCAGCGGAGGGCGTAGAGGCTCCAGCAAGCGAGCTTCGTTGTAGCTCCCCAAAAAATGGGAAGAAGATGTCGTTGTTGCTCGAAGCGTTTGGTCATTCGGTCGGAGGCAAGACTTCGACACGCCACATCCCAGGACGCGACGACGAAGGCCTCGGTGCCGACTCCTCGGCGGGTGGCGAGGTGAGTTTTCCGTCTCTTGGGGTTGATATTGATGATGATGGTGATAAGGTTTTTATGGCAGAATGTTTTGAGGGAGAGGTCGAGTCTTATCGGTGCAACTCGTTTGTAGTTGTGCCCCCACAACGGCCGCGGTCTCGGCCGAGGCGGTCGAGAGGCGGGGATTTTGCTGGCCTCGATGCCGTGAGCTTGACAACGGAAGACATAGTTAGGTTCCTCCGTGAGAAGTACGAGATCCCGCCGGAAATCTCTATCATTGTTCCCTCCGTCGACGATTATTCCAACCAGCCACCCGAGGGATATACAACCGTCTATGTGGAGAGTTTTAAGCATGGGTTGAGACTCCCCCCACACCCTTTCATATGCAATTTGCTCGAGAGGATCCAGCTGCCACCCGCTCAACTAAATCCGAGGAGCTATTGGGTCATCGTGGCTTGTTATATCATGTGGTTCCGGGGGAAGCACCGTGAAATGACGGTGTGTGAATTTCTAAGTTTGTGTGTTGTGGTTCCAAATTACATAACGAAAGGGTCGTTCTTTCTTCGTAACAACACGTCAAAAAAAATACTCGACAAACTACCCGGCACGGGGCGTGAGTGGGTCGATGAGTTCTTTTACACGCGCGTCGACTATTTTGGAAACATTCCCCTTGGCTTTCGTACATCGGCTGATTGCCCAAAGCCCGCTGGTCAGCGATCCGAGTTTGCTTCTTTCCTTGAAGGGATACCTCTTAGTGATCGCGAGGCTAACTTGTTTCTTGACGACGAGCTGTGGGAGGAGGTCGGGTGGTTCCTTTACCGTTCGGCCGATGAGGTTCCTTTACGCCCTTTCCCGTCATTGGCAGAGTCTGATGGTATCAGTTATAGGTTTTTTTTCATAATTTGGTTCACATATGTATGCATATATCCATTTTTAACAAAACTCTAATTCCCTTGATGGTTCCTCACAGGTATGGCGGCTTATGGGGCGCGAGGTGTTATAGGGCCGGGACTTCCCGCAGGGCGGTCGCTGCCGGTCTCGCTTTTTGGTTCGGAGGCGTCGCTTCCTTCGCAGCCCCCGAGGGCAGGCTTATCTCCTCGCGCTACTAAAATGTCTACGGCGACCAAAAAATCAGCGTTTACTAGTTCAAAAAGAGCGCGAGGCGAGGCTTCGTTAGTGGCTTCCTCGCGTACCAATTTCGGGAAGAAGCTTAAAGCTCCTCTTTGCTCACCGCCCGACATGGCGGTGTTGTCGGGTTCTCGGTCGCTGACTCCTTTGGCTCGTAAAGCCATTAGCGGTATCGAGTCCACTCATGCATCGGAGGTGACCAAGTTGGATCGGATGACCGCGATCGTCCTCGCTGACTCGCTGACTCGCGAGACCCGGCAGGTTTCCTCTACGTGCATGGCTCAGTATTTTCTTCATTCACCATCTTTTCATCTCGTTTTACCTACTTAAATTTTTTTTTAGTCCTATCTGGCTTCTGTTGCAACTAAGCGTAATATTCGCGAGTTGGTGAGGAAATTGGGACACGAGACCGAGGCCCGTCGTCTGGCACAGGTGGATGCCGATGGCCGTGTGGAGGCTCTCGAGGCTGAGATTGCAGGTCTCACGAAAGGCGCTGAGGATGATGCTATGAAGATATGTGAGCAAAGAGCCAAGCTCCAACGTCTGCACATCGAGCTGGGGGCCATTCAGGCGGAGCGGGCTGGTTCGGTCATTGACCGTGCACACCGCGACTTGGTTGCATACTGGAGTGGACCGGGAAAGGAGAATCCTCCGGAGGGAGCGGAGAGACTCTCCGCCTTAGATGATAGTGACTCGTCTTAGAAGCTCGAGTCTTTCTCCCCTTTTTTGTATGTGAGTTTGGGCAAACTTCCATTCGTCAGGATTTTTCTTTTTGATGGCGCGGTCGGTAGTGCGCCATCTATGACCCGTTATGTTTTCGCGGGCCCCAATTTTGGGTATAACTCTGACGAATGGGAATTTTCCCTTTTTGCACTATAAGTTGTATGGGCTATCGTATTGTATATGTAATCTCTACGTCTCTTTTATTTACTGTGTTTGTATGCTTTTGGGAAAACTATCATTTGTTGGTTTTTTCCTTTTGGTGGCGCAGCTTGTTTGAGCGTCCTTCTAGTCCGTTGTATCTCGTCACCTCGTCTAGCCGAGCTCATCACCAGCTAGCTGAGCTCGTCACCTCGTCTAGTCGAGCTCGTCACGTTGTCCAGTCGAGCTCGTCTGTTGTCTAGTCGAGCTTGTCTCCTCGTCTAGTCGAGCTCGTCACGTTGTCTAGTCGAGCTTGTCTCCTCGTCTAGTCGAGCTCGTCACGTTGTCCAGTCGAGCTCGTCTCTCGTCTAGTCGAGCTTGTCTCCTCGTCTAGTCGAGCTCGTCACGTTGTCCAGTCAAGCTCGTCTGTCGTCTAGTCGAGCTTGTCTCCTCGTCTAGTCGAGCTCGTCACGATGTCCAGTCGAGCTCGTCTCTCGTCTAGTCGAGCTTGTCTCCTCGTCTAGTCGAGCTCATCACGTTGTCCAGTTGAGCTCGTCTGTCGTCTAGTCGAGCTTGTCTCCTCATCTAGTCGAGCTCGTCACGTTGTCCAGTTGAGCTCGTCTGTCGTCTAGTCGAGCTTGTCTCCTCGTCTAGTCGAGCTCGTCACATTGTCCAGTCGAGCTCGTCTCTCGCCTAGTCGAGCTTGTCTCCTCGTCTAGTCGAGCTCGTCACGTTGTCCAATCGAGCTCGTCTCTTTCGTGTTTGTCGTATGGAAATGCTTTGAGCTTGTGCGGGGCTCCTGCTGCCTTTTCCCTTCTCGCGCCTTGAGCAGGCTTCGAGGCGGGTCGGGTTCTCGATGGCGCGAGTTCCCTTATCTTGGGCTTCACGAGATTCTTTGAGGTGTGTTCGGAGTTTCAATGTTGCGAAATCTCATTTCTCGGATCCCGTGGACACTTTGAGGTAGGTTGGGGACTTGATGGCGCAAGTCCCCTCATCTCGGGTCGCACGGAGTTCTTTGCGATACGTTCGGGGTTTCAACGTTGCGAAACCCCATTTCTCGGACTCCGCGGACGCTTTGAGGTCGGTCCGGGACTTGGTGGCGCAAGCCCCCTCATCTCGGGTCGTACGGGATTCTTTGAGATGTGTTCGGAGTTTCGACGTTGCGAAACCCCATTTCTCGGATCCGTAGACGCTTTGAGGTTGGTCGGGGACTTGGTGGCGCAAGCCCCCTCATCTCGGGTCATACGGGATTTTTTGAGATGTGTTCGGAGTTTCGACGTTGCGAAACCCCATTTCTCGGATCCGTAGACGCTTTGAGGTTGGTCGGGGACTTGATGGCGCAAGTCCCCTCATCTCGGGTCGCACGGAGTTCTTTGCGATACGTTCGGGGTTTCAATGTTGCGAAACCCCATTTCTCGAACTTCGTGGACGCTTTGAGGTCGGTCGGGGACTTGGTGGCGCAAGCCCCCTCATCTCTGGTCGCACGGAGTTCTTTGCGATACGTTCGGGGTTTCAATGTTGCGAAACCCCATTTTTCGGACTCCGTGGATGCTTTGAGGTGCATTTGGGGCTCGATGTCGCGGTTGCTATGTCTGTATTCATGCATTTTCACATGTATGCATATATATATATATATATATATATTTGTTTTTTTTTTTGCGTTTTGCGTGGTGCCTTGGTGTTTGTCTTACTCTATTAACCCCCTGTTTTTATTCAATTTTGTTTAAATTGTATGAAAAGTTAGGAGCTAAAGATTTGTAAACTAAACGTGAATTTCGACTTCATTCATTAATTGGGCGCATGGCCTGCTTTTGAAAAATTCAACGTTCATTGGGGCCGGTGGTCGCTTTTGGAAAACTAAAAATTTGAAAGGACTTGATTTGTTGTTCAGGTTTCGTCGCTTGCTAACCTTCAGGTGCCTTGGCGCCACGGCCTATTGGTAGTATTGGCGGAGATGCTCCGCGTTCCACGGGTGTCTAATCTCCTTGCCGTCCATCTCGTCGAGGTGGTAAGTTCCGTCGTGTACCACCTTTCGAATTCGGTAAGGCCCTTCCCAGTTCGGCCCGAGTACCCCTGCTCCACGAACCTGGGTGTTTTGGAACACCCTCCTCAGGACGAGGCTTCCTTCGGCGAAACGGCGGATTTTGACCCTTGAGTTGTAGTGCTTCTCAACGACCCTCTTCTGCGCGGCCATGCGGGCGAACGCTTCAGCTCTCCTTTCTTCGATCACGTCGAGCTCCATTCGGAGGGCTTCGTTGTTGCTGTCTTCGTCGAAGGTCTCTGTTCGGAATGACGGCGCTCCGATCTCAACGGGGATGACGGCTTCAACCCCGTAAGTGAGGGAGAAAGGCGTTTCGCCTGTGGCGGTCCGCGTGGTTGTCCGGTAAGTCCACAGGACAAGGTGGAGCTCGTCGGCCCATGCGCCTTTCTTTTCTTCCAGTTTCTTTTTCAAAGTCTCCTTGATCGTCTTGTTCACGGCCTCAACTTGGCCGTTTGCCCGTGGGTGGCGTGGTGAGGAGAAGGTCTTGCTGATCTTCAATTGCTCGCATATCCTTCGGACCATCGCGTTGTCGAACTGGCTGCCATTGTCGGTGACGATCGAGGCGGGGATGCGGTGGCGGCATATGATCGATTTCCACATAAAGCTTGTAGTGTTTGCTTCGGTTATTGTGGCCAGAGGCTCCGCCTCCACCCATTTTGTGAAGTAGTCGATGGCGACTATCGCCCAGACTTGCTGGCCGGACGCCATCGGGAGCTTGCCTATGAGGTCCACCCCCCACTTCGCGAATGGACGTGCCACGAGGATCGTGCACAATGGGGTCGGGGCCTGTCTCGGAATGTGCGAGAATCTTTGGCACTTGTCGCATTTTTGCGCCCAACTGAACGCGTCTTTCTTCATCGTTGGCCAGAAGTAGCCTTGCTTGAGCGCCTTCAAGGTCAGGGACTGACCTGCGGAGTGATTCCCACAAATTCCTTCATGGATTTCCCTCAAGACGTAGTCGGCTTCGGCCTCGTCCAGGCATCGGAGGAGTGGCTGCGAATACCCTCTCTTATAGAGTGTGGATCCTCGCCAGACATATTTGTGTGCGTGATACTTCACCTTCTTAGCTTCAGCCTGGTCGGTGGGGAGGACGCCATCGCGGAGGTATTCGATGATCGGTGTCATCCAGTTCGATTGGGGCTCTTCTTCGATCAGGTTCACTTCTTCCTTGGTGATGGACGGGAGCTTCAAGGTCTTGACAGGTACCTTGCCTAACTCCTCGCTGTCGCAGCCAGAGGCCATCCTAGCCAAGGCGTCGGCCTCAGTGTTCGAGCCCCTGGGGACCTGCACGATCTCGTACCAGGAGATTGCCTCTAGTCGGAGCTTGGTTTCCTCCAGGTATGCCGCCATGTTCTCCGCCTTCACCTGGTATTCTCCCTTGACTTGGTTGACGATGAGGAGCGAGTCGCAGTGGATCTTAAGGTTTTCGGCCCCGAGCTTCCTGGCTATGTCGAGTCCGGCTAGGAGGGCTTCGTATTCGGCCTCGTTGTTCGAGGCTTTGAATTGGAAGTGGATGGCGTACTTGAGCTTTTCTCCATCCGGGTTGACGAAGACGATTCCTGCCCTTGACCCGCGGACATTGGATGCTCCGTCCACGTGCAGGTTCCAGACCGGCCCATCGGGAGCGGCCTTCCTTTTCTTTTTCGGATCTTTATCCCCCGCGGTTTCTTCTTCTTGCTTGTCTTCCTCGTCTTTGCCTAGATCCACATCGTAAGTGAATTTGACGATGAAGTCGGCGACGGCCTGTCCCTTAATCGCGGCCCTTGGCCGGAACTCCACCACGTATTCTCCTAGCTCCTGGGACCAGACGGCCATCCTCGTTGAGGTGCCCTTCTGCAGAGCTTTCTTGACTGGGTACTCGGTCCTCACTGTGACTTGGTGTGCTTGGAAATATGGTCGAAGCTGTTGGAATCGATCTAGGGTTTAAGAAAAAGTTTAACGCTTCGTTAAGCGGCGGAATTTTAAAAATTTTCTTTTAAAGTAAAACTAGTTTTTACTAACCTAGACAAGAGCATGTGCATGTAAATAAAAACTAATATGAGCTATAAAAGTTACTAACCTTTCTTGAAGCTTGAACCTTGTAGAAGCTTTTGGAAAGTTGCAACGCTCGTCTCCCCTCGCAGCACGTCTCTCTTTCTTTCCTCGGCACCTCGAGCAACCACGAAAGTTTCTATCACTAAATCACTCGAAAAGAAGGAATTAGTGAGTGGGCACTTTTAAACACTACGACTTGAGAACGAGTCTCGAAGTCGCAGAGCTAAAGACTAGGTCGAGTGAGGACCTAGGTGCCAAGACAAGAGAAAACCGAAAATAAACTAGAGAGAGAGAGAAGAGGACTTCGGCCAAGTTCTAGAGAAAGAGTCTCTCAAATCTCTTAAACTTGGATGAATGAATTGTGAGGAAATGGGGCTCCTATTTATAGGAGAGGTCTCACCTTCAATAAGGTAGTTTCCTCTTCTATAGAATATCACATATTCATGAGCAAAAATCCTTCATTTCCCATTTCATGTTGGGCGCCCAAGGCTGCCTCCTAGAGGCTAGGATTTGTTTCCTTTTTTGTTCCTTGGCTTTCCCTTTTCTCACTTGGCCGAATTTCCTACAAGCATGTGTGGGAAATTTGTTTCCTCTTTTTCTTTTGGCAAGTATCTAAATACATTTATGCACAAAATAAACTCTCTTTCCTTGGGTATTATGGGCGCCCATTTCACTTCTAGAAGGAGCTTCTAGAAGCTTCTTCATTTATTCATGAGAACATGAAAAAGGCCCATTAAGAGTTTTCAATAAAATTCTTATGAAATGAAATTAATTCACAAGGCCCAATTAATCATATTATGGCCGAGTGACATTAAGTCATCAAATGAACTTGTCAAAATTTATTGACATCCATTTCATCCTTATGTCTCAAAAGACAAAAATACCCTTTTAACTATTTTCGTTCTTGTTTTGGCTTAGCTTCTAGTTTAACTATTCCTATCGATGTGATTCGTGACAGTGACCTCATGGACCCAAATGAACAAAGCTTTAGCTAAACACTTGGACTCAAAAGTTCACAAACCTTTTCCAAGTTTAGCTTAATGCCAACTGACTCCACTAAAGAGCTGACACTGAAAATCTCTCGGTTCAAATGAATTTATTTTCTACTCAAGAATTCGACCTAATTATGATGAGCGGATCCACTGAATATTATCTATGTTTACCCTTCATGAATGTCATCAGCTAGTCGGGATTTACTAAATTACCATTTTACCCTTCTAGCTGTTATTTCCTCAACTCCTTTGTCGCTTGTGAATAAGTTAGAAACAATGTATTGACGAGGAGCTAACAAGTCACATTGTTTCATCCAAAAGAGTCAAGACTCAATTTGGACACTGGCCAGTTCATTTATTCACACTCCAAGGAACAAAGCATGAGGTGACATACATTGCATTTCAGCAATCTTGTACATGAATTCCATATCTATGAGAACTTCACAAAGTTACTCATGACAGACTCACAACTTAGTACTTCACCAATAGGCCTTGTTCGGAATCACATAGTGAGTCCGAACTTTGACTTTCTCAAATGAGAATACTAAGGTGTGAAATGGCATGTCTCATTTCAGGATTAAGGTAAGCATGATGCAATTCATACATAGTGACTTCGAGACATAAGAGGTTAAATGGTTTGTTCTTATCTTGTCTCTAGAAGTGCACTGGTCAATTCAGTACCTTCGGAAGATACCTAGAAGAACTATAGAGTTCCTAACTCTCAATGCCTCATAACCAGACATCATAGATTCTTCTAACAATCATACTGAGGTCAATAGTCCTTTGACCCTAAGATTGCGAATATATCGTTTTAAGCAAACTACGAAGAGTTTGTTCATGCAAATCTACATTTGTCTCTTCGTAAGTTGTTAAGTTTGTTTATGGACTAAAAGACTATGGTTTTATCATAAAGCTTCAGACAAGGAAGATTGAATGAACGTTTCAACTTTATTAATGAATGAATAGGCAATTACAAGCAAGAGTCTTCATGAGACTTTATTACATCAAATGTTCAAAATAAAGACTACAACTCTTCTTGTGGGCACCATTGACAACAAACTCCCACTTGACTCAAAGAAGGTGTGTGTAGTCCTTCATGCCTAATCCCTCACGATGTTGGTCGAAGACCTTGTTCGCTAGGGCCTTGGTGAATGGATCTGCGAGGTTGTCCACCGTTGAGATCTTCTTCACTTCCACGTCTCCGCGCTGCACGATCTCTCGAATCAAATGGTATTTCCTCTCAATATGCTTAGAGCGCTTATGGCTTCTAGGTTCCTTTGAGTTAGCGACAGCCCCACTATTATCACAATAAAGGGTCATGGGCTCGTCGACGTTTGGAACAACTTCCAAATACTTAAGGAACTTTCTAAGCCATACAGCCTCTTTGGATGCTTCACAAGCAGCCACATATTCTGCTTCCATTGTGGAGTCAGCAATGCAAGATTGCTTAATACTTCTCCACACAACAGCTCCACCATTAAGGATGAGCACAGATCCCGAAGTGGATTTCCTGGAATCCTTATCCGCTTGAAAATCGGAGTCGGTATATCCCGTCATAGTCAGGTCAGTACCTGAGTATGTAAGCATCAAGTTCCTAGTTCTTCGAAGATACTTAAGAACATGCTTAACAGCAATCAAGTGCTCGGGTCCAGGGTTGGATTGGAAACGACTAACTACGCCAACGGCGAAACATATATCAGGTCGGGTGCAAAGCATAGCATACATGAGCCTTCCTACGGCAGAGGCGTAAGGAATTTTCCTCATGTCTTCAATCTCTTGTGCAGTCTTGGGAGACTGGTCCTTAGAGAGTGAAACTCCATGCCTAAAGGGTGTTTGACCCCTCTTGCAGTCTTGCATCGAGAAGCGATCCATCACCTTATCAATATAAGATGCTTGAGAGAGCGACAGGGTCCGGTTTTTCCTATCTCGAAAGATTTGGATTCCCAGAATGTACGCGGCTTCTCCTAGATCCTTCATATCGAATTGCTTTGCTAGCCAGACCTTAACCTCAGATAATTTACCCACGTCATTACCAATGAGTAGTATATCATCGACATATAGTACCAGAAACACAACTTTGCCTTCGTGTATTAACTTGTAAACACAAGGCTCATCTATTGACTGTTCAAAGCCGAAGCTCTTTACAGTTTCATCGAATCTAATATTCCATGACCTAGATGCTTGCTTTAGTCCATAAATGGATTTAAGCAACTCACAAACCTTGGTCTCTTGACCTTTATCCACGAAACCGTCTGGTTGAGCCATGTAAATGCGCTCGTCAAGATTGCCATTCAGAAAAGCTGTCTTGACATCCATTTGCCAGATCTCATAGTCGAGAGCTGCAGCTATGGATAGGAGTATGCGGATGGATTTAAGCATCGCGACTGGCGAGAAGGTTTCTTCATAGTCAATCCCTTCTTGTTGGGTATAACCCTTCGCCACAAGTCGTGCTTTGAACGTCTCAACGTTCCCATCAGGACCCCTTTTCTTCTTGTATATCCACTTACACCCTACGGGTTTAATCCCTTCAGGAAGGTCTACAAGTTTCCAGACTTTGTTGACATACATCGAGTGCATCTCAACTTTCATGGCGTCAAGCCAAAGGTTTGATTCAGAACAAGCCATTGCTTGGCTATAGGAAACAGGATCATCCATGTCAGAGACGGCTACAAGAGAGTCTCCATAAGACATGTACCTGTCAGGCTTTTGAGTAGCCCTCCCACTACGTCGAAGTACTACTTGACGAGATTCTGATGAGTTAGGTTGTGTTTCAGTTGGGGTAAGAGCAGTTCTTACATATGAGGTAGAAGCTTCCTCACCCAACTTTTCTTCAAGCACAATTTTGCTTCTAGGTTTCGCATCCTTCATAAAGTCCTCCTCGAGGAAACGAGCATTCGTGCTAACGAAAGTCTTATCGTCCTCGGGACTATAGAAAGTAAAACCTTTGGTTTCCTTCGGATATCCTACAAACAGGCACAATTCTGACCTACTAGCCAACTTGCTAGTCTTTTGCCTTAGCACGTGTGCAGGGCAACCCCAAATTCGGATGCGGCCAAGATTCACTTTACGGCCAGTCCATCGTTCATAAGGAGTACCAGGAACCGTTTTGGACGGAACTTGGTTCAGAATATAAGCGGCTGTTTCGAGGGCATATCCCTAAAAGGAAAGCGGGAGTGATGAGTAACTCATCATTGATCTAACCATCTCCATAAGAGTTCGGTTTCTTCTCTCTGACACTCCGTTTTGTTGAGGTGTGCCAGGCGCGGTAAGCTGAGAAGCGATACCTTCTTCTTTAAGAAAGTCATCGAACTCTCCAGACATATACTCACCACCTCGATCAGATCGAAGGGTTTTGATCACTTTGCCAGTTTGCTTTTCCACTAAAGCCCTAAAGACCTTAAATACGTTAAAGGTCTCGGATTTGTGTTTAAGCAAATAGACAAACCCATATCTTGAGTAATCATCAGTGAAGGTAACGAAGTATTCGTATCCTCCACGTGCCTGTTGGTTGAGCGGACCACATACATCAGAATGTATTAGTTCCAGCAACTCAATGGCTCTTCGACCCTTATCGGAGAAAGGTCGCTTAGTCATTTTTCCTTCTATGCAGGATTCACAAGTAGGTAGTGAACCTATTGCAGAGGCTTGGAGTGGACCATCCCTCACAAGTCTCTTAATCCTATCTAGACTGATATGACCAAGTCTTAAGTGCCAGAGGTATGTTGATTTTGTTAGATCGGAGGATTCAGAAAGTTTGATCCTCTTTGGCTCCCTAATTAGATTGTTATCTATTTCGGTGTCTAAAAGAGAAGGTTGAGTGGGATAGATGTAAAAAAGACCATTCTTCATACATGCATCAGTGACGAAAGAATTAGAAAAAGAAATACGAATTCCATTCTTTATAAACTTTAAATAATAATCTTGCTCGAAAAGTTGAGCAACAGATACTAGGTTTTTCCCAAAGGAAGGAACATAATAAACATTATTCAAATTTAAAGTTCGATCTTCAAAAGATAGCGTCACGGATCCCACAGCCTTCGCAGACACCACGCTCTCATCACCCCACTTGAAGCAGAAATCGCCATCCTCTAAGCTTTTGCTTTTCCTAAAACCAGTCAAGGAGCAGCAAATATGGTTAGTAGCAGCGGAGTCAATAATCCACGATGATACATTATCAGCTACTAAACAGGCTTCAGTAACAAGTACAATACCTTTAGCTTTGAGATAGGCGGGACAGTTCTTTTTATCGGCCTTGTAAGGTCTCTTCACAGTTCCAGAGGCGGAGGCTTTTTGCTCAGTAGCATGTGCCTTTCCTTGATTCCTCTTTTTCTTAGTGAGACCTACAGCAGTGCGAAGTTCCTCCATAAGCTTGGTAACAGTGTACTTTAGCTTTGTAATGGAGTAGTTCAGCTTGGAGGTATCAAGAGATGCGGGGAGAGTTTCTAAGATCATATCTATGATATTCTTCCCATCAATCTCAGATCCTAGGATTTCCATTTCATGTAGGTAACTAATGATCAGCATCATATGGTCCCTAACAGGAGTCCTAGCCTTCATGCGACAGTTCATAAACTGTCTGACTGCTTGTAGCCTTGTTTGACGCCTTTGCCCTCCAAACATCTCAATGAGATTGTAGAGCATGTTAGCGGCAGTCTCGATGTCACGATGTTGCTTTTTCAGCATATTGTTCATAGATGCCAAGATATAGCACCTCACAATCTCATCAGATCGAAGCCAGGCCGCTAAGGCGTCATTGTCCTCTTGAGTTGAATCATCATTCGTCAGAGGAGGACACGGGGTGGTGAGTACCCATTTGTGCTTGTTAACGGTAGGTATTATGTCGAGGTTACGTTTCGAATCTACGTAGTTTTAGTTTTCGAGTTTATTCGAGGAAAGAAAGATAGAGAGATGGTTGAGAGACATATTGCCTATGTAAGTTGAAACAAGTTTATGATTAGTCTTTTGTTTAGGATTTAAGTTTCATTAAGACTTTTGTAAAACCCAAAGGTGTTATAAACCAAACGATAATTTACTCCCTCAAGAGAAGGCCGCAAAAAATCTCCATTTATAAGTAAATGACACATCATTAATGCTAAGCCAAGATGTCAGTACATCATTTTGACTAGCCACCTTGTAAATTGGTTTGATCACTCATATCCTTTCGCAGAGCCTTAAGGAAGGATACTAGGGATTGAGCCTAAGCGTGCAACCAACCACTTAGTCCAAAAGATCAGCTTTGAAAAACAATCCCCCAAGGGGAGGCCTTGCCATCATTGCATCACTCTCGGACGTAGCTCATTGAGCAATGATCGAAGCAATAACGCCTTGGAGTACTCACATTTAAGTGAGGGTCGCAAGAGCGGCTCTTAGTCCCACGTTATTGTATCTTTCACTAGTGTTGGGGATCGCGGGTTACAAACAACGAATATAACCCTCCCACTTAGTTTTTGGAGTTGGTTCATCGACTCTTATAAGTTCGGAAACAAATTTCCTAGTTAGAGAGCGACAGAGCGGACAACTAGAAGAGAATCCTAGATCGACATGTTCAGAGTAGTATTAGTGCATAAAGGCACAAGGGACATACTCGATCTTTTCCTATTTTCTATTTCGGGAAAGTGCGTGAGGGAAGTGTGAACTTCAACTCACTCGAACACTTGAAAGTTTGAGATTACACATCTTTTTATTTTTCGGTTTTGTCTACAAAGAGACCTCCCACTCAAAATTTCAAGAGCATATAGATTTTGAACATATGTGATATAGATATAGTTTTGAAAACATTTTGAAAATTTATTTGATTTGGATGACAAAACATTTTCAAGTTTGAAAGTGAAAACGGTTTTTCAAAATTCAAACTAGTTTTGTAAAAATTCAATTTCAATTAATCTTTCAAAAAACAAAACTTTTAATCTTTACACATCATGTTTATAATCATATGAAAAACATTTTTGCTCAAGAAAGTTTTCTCATTAGAGTTCTATAACTCATGGTAGTGGGGTTTGAAAATCCGGATTTCTAAAAAACTGGAGTTTCAGACAGCCGCGCACCTCGGAGTAAAATCGCCATAACTGGCGGCTTCGATGTCCTTTTGAGCCGAAACCGGTGGCATTGGACAGAGGACAAACAGAGCTTTAATTTGATTCAAGAATCATTAAATTTCGA
Source organism: Urtica dioica subsp. dioica (assembly GCF_054948205.1). NCBI lineage: Eukaryota > Viridiplantae > Streptophyta > Magnoliopsida > Rosales > Urticaceae > Urtica > Urtica dioica. The sequence goes on along the minus strand of NC_142756.1, from coordinate 22,765,125 downwards.
TTTCTGAGCAGAGAGTTATGCCGCTTTTAATGCGGGTTTACATTCCAGCTCGAAGAAAAAGAAATAAATTAAAGCTTTGTCCTTTTAGATGCGAAAAAGAATCGAGTGTAACGGAACGTTTTAAGATATTGTTTAAAGCTTTTATTTGTGTTTTATTAGCAGGGTAATAACATAGAATAAAAGAAAAAACAACATGCATAAAACGATTCAAGTAAATAAACGAAACTAGCAAGAAAATAAAACTAGTCACAAAATTTACTCGAAAATTCTCAAACCTTTAAAACACGTTTTTCAATATAAAAAATTAAAAACTTTTAGAACTGATTCTAATGTGTTTTAACATCATCCCAAACTCATAGAAAAACAACATGGTTTTTAATTTAAAGGCATGAGCAATAAATTAAAAAAAATCTAAGATTACAATTCTAACTTGTCACAAAATTAGTAAACTTTCGAAAACGATTTTCAAGCTCATAATTTTAAAACATGCACATGCATTCCTTTGACCATAGCTCTGATACCATTTGTTGGAATCGATCTAGGGTTTAAGAAAAAGTTTAACGCTTCGTTAAGCGGCGGAATTTTAAAAATTTTCTTTTAAAGTAAAACTAGTTTTTACTAACCTAGACAAGAGCATGTGCATGTAAATAAAAACTAATATGAGCTATAAAAGTTACTAACCTTTCTTGAAGCTTGAACCTTGTAGAAGCTTTTGGAAAGTTGCAACGCTCGTCTCCCCTCGCAGCACGTCTCTCTTTCTTTCCTCGGCACCTCGAGCAACCACGAAAGTTTCTATCACTAAATCACTCGAAAAGAAGGAATTAGTGAGTGGGCACTTTTAAACACTACGACTTGAGAACGAGTCTCGAAGTCGCAGAGCTAAAGACTAGGTCGAGTGAGGACCTAGGTGCCAAGACAAGAGAAAACCGAAAATAAACTAGAGAGAGAGAGAAGAGGACTTCGGCCAAGTTCTAGAGAGAGAGTCTCTCAAATCTCTTAAACTTGGATGAATGAATTGTGAGGAAATGGGGCTCCTATTTATAGGAGAGGTCTCACCTTCAATAAGGTAGTTTCCTCTTCTATAGAATATCACATATTCATGAGCAAAAATCCTTCATTTCCCATTTCATGTTGGGCGCCCAAGGCTGCTTCCTAGAGGCTAGGATTTGTTTCCTTTTTTGTTCCTTGGCTTTCCCTTTTCTCACTTGGCCGAATTTCCTACAAGCATGTGTGGGAAATTTGTTTCCTCTTTTTCTTTTGGCAAGTATCTAAATACATTTATGCACAAAATAAACTCTCTTTCCTTGGGTATTATGGGCGCCCATTTCACTTCTAGAAGGAGCTTCTAGAAGCTTCTTCATTTATTCATGAGAACATGAAAAAGGCCCATTAAGAGTTTTCAATAAAATTCTTATGAAATGAAATTAATTCACAAGGCCCAATTAATCATATTATGGCCGAGTGACATTAAGTCATCAAATGAACTTGTCAAAATTTATTGACATCCATTTCATCCTTATGTCTCAAAAGACAAAAATACCCTTTTAACTATTTTCGTTCTTGTTTTGGCTTAGCTTCCAGTTTAACTATTCCTATCGATGTGATTCGTGACAGTGACCTCATGGACCCAAATGAACAAAGCTTTAGCTAAACACTTGGACTCAAAAGTTCACAAACCTTTTCCAAGTTTAGCTTAATGCCAACTGACTCCACTAAAGAGCTGACACTGAAAATCTCTCGGTTCAAATGAATTTATTTTCTACTCAAGAATTCGACCTAATTATGATGAGCGGATCCACTGAATATTATCTATGTTTACCCTTCATGAATGTCATCAGCTAGTCGGGATTTACTAAATTACCATTTTACCCTTCTAGCTGTTATTTCCTCAACTCCTTTGTCGCTTGTGAATAAGTTAGAAACAATGTATTGACGAGGAGCTAACAAGTCACATTGTTTCATCCAAAAGAGTCAAGACTCAATTTGGACACTGGCCAGTTCATTTATTCACACTCCAAGGAACAAAGCATGAGGTGACATACATTGCATTTCAGCAATCTTGTACATGAATTCCATATCTATGAGAACTTCACAAAGTTACTCATGACAGACTCACAACTTAGTACTTCACCAATAGGCCTTGTTCGGAATCACATAGTGAGTCCGAACTTTGACTTTCTCAAATGAGAATACTAAGGTGTGAAATGGCATGTCTCATTTCAGGATTAAGGTAAGCATGATGCAATTCATACATAGTGACTTCGAGACATAAGAGGTTAAATGGTTTGTTCTTATCTTGTCTCTAGAAGTGCACTGGTCAATTCAGTACCTTCGGAAGATACCTAGAAGAACTATAGAGTTCCTAACTCTCAATGCCTCATAACCAGACATCATAGATTCTTCTAACAATCATACTGAGGTCAATAGTCATTTGACCCTAAGATTGCGAATATATCGTTTTAAGCAAACTACGAAGAGTTTGTTCATGCAAATCTACATTTGTCTCTTCGTAAGTTGTTAAGTTTGTTTATGGACTAAAAGACTATGGTTTTATCATAAAGCTTCAGACAAGGAAGATTGAATGAACGTTTCAACTTTATTAATGAATGAATAGGCAATTACAAGCAAGAGTCTTCATGAGACTTTATTACATCAAATGTTCAAAATAAAGACTACAACTCTTCTTGTGGGCACCATTGACAACAGAAGCTTCCTCGCGGACATCGTCAGAGCAAGGGAGAGCTTTTCTATCTCCGGGTATCGCGTCTCAGCGTTCAGGAGCGCCTTGCTTACATAATATACGGGCCATTGTGTCTTCTCTTCTTCTCGGACGAGGACAGCGCTGACCGCCCTCGTCGACACAGAGAGGTACAGGTAGAGGGTCTCGCCGTCCTTGGGCTTCGCTAGGAGCGGTGGCGTGGCGAAGTATGTCTTCAAGTCCTGGAATGCGGTTTCGCATTCGTCGGTCCACTTAAAGTCGGCTCCTCCTTTGATGGCTCGGAAGAAACGCTGACATCGGTCGGTGGCCTTGGAGACGAACCGACTCAGCGCGGCCACGCGTCCAGTGAGGCTTTGGACTTCCTTTGCCTTGGTTGGGGACCTCATGTCCAGCAATGCCTGTATTTTTTCGGGGTTGGCTTCGATGCCTCGCCGGTTGACGATAAATCCCACGAATTTCCCTGACTCTACACCGAACGCGCACTTGTTCGGGTTCAACTTCATCTTGTACTTTCGGAGAAGGGCGAAGGTCTCCTCCAGGTCTTTGACGTGGTCAGGCGCCTCGAGGCTTTTAACGAGCATGTCGTCGACATAGACCTCCATCGTCTTCCCGATTTGTTTGGCGAACATTTGGTTTACCAAGCGCTGATAAGTGGCTCCGGCGTTCTTCAGCCCGAACGGCATCACTTGGTAACAGAATAGGCCTCGATCAGTGGTGAAAGTGGTCTTTAGCTCGTCCGGTCCGTACATTCTGATTTGATTGTATCCCGAGTAGGCATCCATGAAACTCAAGAGTTCGTGCCCTGCGGTGGAATCGACCAGCTGATCGATCCTCGGCAGGGGGAAGCAGTCCTTCGGGCAAGCCTTGTTGAGGTCGGTGTAGTCGATACAGATTCGCCACTTCCCGTTCGACTTTTTCACCATGACCACGTTAGAGATCCAACTAGGGAACTTGGCCTCGCGGACGAATCCAGCAGTGATTAGCTTCTCGACCTCCTCGTTGATCGCGAGATACCTTTCGGGGTTGAACGATCTTCTTTTTTGGATTTTTCCCTTCTCTCCACGGAGTACGTTGAGCCTGTGGGTGATAATCTCCGAGTCGATCCCCGGCATGTCTGCGTGTGTCCACGCAAAGACGTCTTTGTGTTCTTGGAGGAATGCTCCGAGCCAATCTTTTAGTTCGGCTGGCAGGTGTGCTCCGATCATGACGACCTGTTCGGGGTTGGCTTCGTCGAGTATCACAGGTAAGAGGTCGCTTGATGCCTCCACTTTCTTGGAGTCGGCTTCTTCTCGCGGGTCCAGGTCCTCGAGTGTTCGCGCCTTGCCGATCTCGCCTGAGAGGTCGTCTCCGACTTCACATATGACACTCACCATGACGTCGCCTTTCCTGACGCGGGATCCCTGGATGTGGCATGCCCTGGAGTCGGCTTGGCTTCCTCGCATCACCCCTACTCCCTTTGGTGTCGGGAATTTCATGAGGAGGTGGTATGTTGAGGTGACCGCGCGCAGCCTGTTGAGCGTTGGTCGCCCTATGATGACATTGTGAGCGGAAGGTCCGTCCACAATTAGGAAGTCCACCAGGCGCGTGACCTGGGCTCCCCCCTCCTGTCCGAATGTGACTGGGAGGCTTATGGAACCTTCCATGTAAACGCACTCTCCTGCAAACCCAAAGAGCGGGGTCTTGACTGGGATTGGACGAACATCTCCAAGGTCCGTCCGGTCGAGGGCAGCTTTGAATAAGACGTCGGCCGAGCTCCCGTTGTCAATGAGAATCCTCTTCACCATATTGTTTGCTACTTGCGCCTTGACAACGATGGCATCGCTGTGCGGGTGCATCACCTGGCGGGCCTCTTCCTCGGTGAAGTGGATTGTTTCGTATGGCATAATCGGGCATGTGCTCTGGGTGAGGTTGATATGGTGGGAGGGACCCTCTCCGTTCGCTGCTCGCGCATATTTCCTTCGTTCGCGCGCAGTATCTCCCATTTCTGGCCCTCCAAAGATTGTGGTCACCAAGTTGAGTGGGGCGTTGGCCACGTTACCTCGGGTGTTGTTGTTGTTGCTTACACCCGCGACAACTTCTTTCCCACGTTCCTGCCGCCTGTCGTTTTGGGGAACCTGTCTCCTCGGCGCGGGGTTCGGATTGGCGACCATGGCCATCACGAACTCCTTCAGCTCTCCATTTTGGATGTGACTTTCGATCTGCTTCTTGAGCTCGAAGCATTCGGCGGTCAGGTGACCGTGGTCTTTGTGGAAACGGCAGTACTTGTTCTTGTTGCGCTTTGATGGGTGCATCGCCATGGGTCGGGGCTCGGTGAACATGTCCCCGTGCAAGGCCAGAATTCGATCCGGTGTAGCTTTGAGTGGCGTGAACTCGGCGTTCCTCTGGAACTTCTCGACTAGTAGGGGTCTCTGTCTTGGCGGGGGTCTGACGCTTGAAGCCGCGGCATTGGCGCCCCGGCTCTTCTTTCTTCGTTGGTCGTCATTGACCTCGTCCTCGTCCCTGCGCCGGTTTCCCCTCTCGCGGATCCTCCGACTTTCGTAGTACTCCTCGACAGAGATGTGCTGGGTAGCTTGGGAGATGAGCTCCGTCATCGTAGCGGGCCGCTGCTTCACCAGTGACGTCAGAAGGTAGCCAGCCCGTAGGCCATCGGTGAAGGCGTAGACAGCGTTGCCGTCCTCGTAATCGTCCACCTTGTTTGACTCCTCGATGAACCGGTTGAGGTAGTGTTGGAGCATCTCGGAGCTGCCATGTTTGATCGTTAGGAGGTATGATTTTTCCTTTCTCCGGACCCGTGAGGCGGAGAAGCGAGTGAGGAACCTTTCCTGGGGGTCTTCGAACGATTGCACGGACCCTCGCCCGAGCCTTTGGAACCACTCGAACGCGGTACCGGTGAGGGTGAGACAGAATGCCTGGCACATCGTTGACGGGGATTGTCCCGCCATCCTCATGTTGGTCAGGTACTGGTGGATGTGGTAAAGAGGGTCTGTGCTTCCGTCATAGAGCGGCATGGTGGGCGGACGGAAGCTCCCCCCGGTGTCGTTAGCGAGCACGTGTGCCGCGAATGGCGAAGCCACGCCCTCGATCATGCTTCTCACCAAGGGGGTTTTTGTCCGTGCTGCCTGCAACTCTCGGATTTCCTCTCTCAACACGTGGAACATGTTAGTTACTTAATCATTTCCGGCATGTATGGTGGTAGGCGCAAATCTGGTGGTACGTTCTCTTTTGTTCGATGCTTGATCGATCAGGGTGATATGTGCTGCAGGCGGCGTTGCCGTAATTGGAGGGGCGACTTCTTGTGGTTCGCCAGTTTCAGGGACGGCTTGGCGTCCCAGGATCTCCAACCGAGCGTTGAGGTGACGTCGTAGATCCGCGTTGGGCCCTAAGCGTCCTGGCGACCCCGTGCGTCGCGGAGGAGGAGATCTTATGACGTCTCCGCTATCTGCTACCTCTTCTCCTTGGCCCAATCTATCGAGAGCAGACCTTCGTGATTCGACTCCGGTTCCTGCGACGGAGCGGGCGGCCTGAGGGACACTGACGCGTTGTGGGTCGGCGCCTAAGTTCTGCGGTCCATGTTGATCCAGCCCCCGAGCGGTTCTTCGTTCCGCTTGGTGGTGGCGGCCGATGTCTCGAATACTTAGGTCAGGGTCGTCGTCTTGTCTGCCTTCGATGTTCGCATTTAGTGTTTACCCTTGTTCGCGCCTTTGACCCCCGGAGTTAGCGTTTTGTGGGCGTCCTTCTCTCGCATGGTCGTGTAAAGTCATGACCCTCTCCTCTCGAGCTCTAGCGAACTCGCTTGCTAGCAGGAAAAGACTGTTCTCGAGGCGCTCCATGCGATTGTCTCGTTTGACGAAGACAGTGTTGAGGGTGGGATTTCTAGCGTCGGCGGTATTTGGGTGTGGCCGAGGCGCGGTGCCTGCTGCCGGGACGACGCTTGGTGGCGAGGTTTCTTGACCGTGCCTAGCCTGAGTTCGGTCCCGTGTGTGAAGTGCTACGATCTCCGCCTGTTGAGGGGCGTTGCTCCCAGAAGCGGCGACGCGGTTGGACATCTTGCAGGAGATTTTTGCCGGAGGAATCTCCCGGTTGTGATGATTTGGCGGATTAGTCCTCCAGTCTTGAGACTTTCGGTGGAGGATTCTTCTGGTTTTGAAAAGAGAAGGTCTACCAGGGAGGCTTGTGATGGTCCCGTAGAGGGAGGTGGATTTGCCGGTGGAGAGCTCGTGGTTGTTTTCGAGTCCCCCTCCTTCTAGCGCCAAAATATTAAGCCGTTTCTTGGATTTAACATTTGAGGACACGTGGCATGCCTAGAATAGTCACGTGCCTAGTATTTGATCGGCCCAAATTACTTTTCGAGAATCCAAATGGCTCAAGGAAGTTCGGGATAAAGCCCAAAGCGTCCAGGAGCTTCAGAGGATCTTAGAATCGTAAAGAGGGAAACAATGCTTTGCCTTCTTCTTCGTCGGGAATGCGTTCTTCGTCTTTGATTCCTGGCCTAGAGGTCGAGCTCGCCTGGAGGGTCGAGCTCGTCTGGAGGTTGAGCTCGCCTGGAGGTTGAGCTCGCCCGGGGGTCGAACCTGGCTGGAGGTCGAGCTCGCCTGGAGGGCGGGCCTGCTTGGAGGCTGAGCTCGCCCGGAGGTCGAGCTTGCCTGGAGGTCGAACTCACCTGGGGGGTCGAGCTCGCCTGGAGGTCGGACCTGCTGGGAGGTTGAGCTCGCCCGGAGGTCGAGCTTTCCTGGAGGTCGAGCTCACCTGGGGGGTCTAGCTCGCCTGGTGGTCGAGCTAGCCTGGAGGTCGAGCTAGTCTGGAGGTCGAGCTCGACTGGGGGTCGAACCTGGCCTGGAGGTCGAGCTCGCCTGGAGGTCGAGTCTGGCCTGAAGGTCGAGTCTGCCTGGAGGTCGAGCTCGCCTAGGGGGTCGAGTTCGCCTGGACGTCGAGTCTGGCCTGGAGGTCGAGCTCGTCCGGAGGTCGGGCCTGCCTAGGGGGTCGAGTTCGCCTGGAGGACGAGTCTGGCCTGGAGGTCGAGCTCGTCCGGAGGTCGGGCCTACTTGGAGGTCGAGTCCGGCCTGGAGGTCGACCCTGACTAGAGGTCGAGTCTGGCCGGGAGGTCGAGCTCGCCTAGGGGGTCGAGTTCGCCTGGAGGTCGAGTCTGGCCTGGAGGTCGGGCCTACTTGGAGGTCGAGTCTGGCCTGTAGCTCGCCTGGTGGTCGAGCTCGCCTTGAGGTCGAGCTCGCTTGGAGGTCGACCCTGGCTGGAGGTCGAGCTCGCCTGGGGGATCGGGCCTACTTGGAGGTCGAGTCCGGCCTGGAGGTCGACCCTGGCTGGAGGACGAGTCTGGCCGGGAGGTCGGGTGTGGCCTGGAGCTCGCCTGGAGGGTGTGACCATGCTCCTCGTGAGCTGCCTACGTACCCGCTTTGCGGGATCAGGTTATGACGTATTTCAGGGGATTCTCAGTTCGGAGTGAATTCTGAGTTCGGAGTCCTCTTGAGTTGGGAGAGTATTTGGCTGAGTGAATTCTGGGGTTGAGAGTCTCTGGGGTTGAGAGAGTTTTTGAGTTCAGGGGATTCTCTCCAGTCGTCCCTTTGAGTTCGGAATGAATGAACTATTTATAGGAAAAGAATCGGTGCTTGGCGCTTGGTTGATGCTTGGTTGGCGCTTGGTTGATGCTTGGTTGGCGCTTGGTTGATGCTTGGTTGGCGCTTGGCGCTTGATTGATGCTTGGTTGGCGCTTGGCGCTTGGTGCTTGGCGCTTGGTTGATGCTTGGTTGACGCTTGGTTGATGCTTGGTTGGCGCTTGGCGCTCGGCGCTTGGTTTTTTAGTCATGCGTATTTTTAGCATTTGACTAAATTGCCCTTTTATATTGTAACGTCCTTTTTTGCAATTGAGGCGTCGTTTTTACCATAAGAAAAAGACGGCCTAACATTTGTTATCTTCGTCTCTATTGTTCTTGAGTGTAAAAAAAGGATCCGAACAAAAAAAAAAAGAGAATCCGTGGAGATCATAATTTTTCTTGTTAATTACCGGAGTCTATTTTCGGATGTCAATTTTATTCAGTTTCTATATTTTAGCACTTAATTTCGGAAGTCTCTTTATTTCCTAGTTTCCCTGATTTCGGTTGTCCATTTATTTTCAGATTTCTTTTATTTCCTTTATTTCCAGAATCTTTTCCTTATTTCTTACCGTTTATATTTTCTTTTTTTTTTATTATTCACATTTAATTCTAGTTAGTATTTATCTCTAGGATATCAAAAAAAAAATAGGATCCGAAAAAAAAGAGTATTTTTTACCCAAAGAAATTTTATTTCGCTGATAGAGTCCTTGTGTGTTTTGGAGCGTTTTAAGATACCCTACATTCTATCGAATTTTTTTTTCGCCCGTTTTCAAAATTCTGTGCAGCTTTTTTTTCGCACCTTGGGAGAATTGTTTTTGGGACTCATTTAAGTCCCTAGTCATTATTCAGTAACATTTTGTGGTGTTTTTTTTGTTTGTGTCGTTTTGGTGTCGTTTGTTTCGTTTTGGTGTATCGTTTTCGAATTTTCTTTCATCACGTCATTTCTGGTCTCTGAGTAGTTCGGTACGAGCCTATAGAGACTTTGAGTGAGTTGTAAAAGGCAGAGAGGATAACTATCGCCATTATCAAACACGAGTGCAGAGTGATAATTTTGAGTGTAAACACGTGAGGGAGTGATTTTTGTGAGGTTTTTCTTTTGTTACTAACAATATCTTGCAGCAACCATGTCAAACAACGGCGACGAAACTGAGGGAATTCCAGACCGGAGGCTGATGATTGAAGCAATGATAGGAGAGATGAGGAGGATGATGAGGGAAGAGTTGGAGCCGCTCCGTGAACGTGTCGAAAGAGTCGAGGAAGGCCAACAAGCTCCCAATAGAGGAAGGCGAAGACAACCTAGGAAGGAGACAAAAGATGAAATGGATAATGATTTTGAAGAGGAGGATTATAGGAGAGGAAGGCAAAATGAAAGAATGTTCGAAAGAATGCTAGGAGGAAGGGACAGAGAGGACGGAGGAATTGGTGGCATCAAGCAGTAGATTCAAACATTCCAAGGGAAAAGTGACTCGGACGCCTACTTTGAATGCGAGACGAAAGCCCAGTTTGTGTTCAATTGCTACAACTACACCGAACGCAAGAAGGTAATACTTGCCGCTGCTGAATTCACTGATTATGTTATTGTTTGGTGGGATCAGCTGGTGACGAGTAGACAACGGGCTAGAGAGGAGCCGATAGAGACTTGGGATGAGATGAAGGCCATCATGAGAAAGAGATTTGTGCCTCGTCACTATTACCAAGAGCTTTATCAGAAGCTTCAGTGTATGCGGCAAGGCACTCGCAGTGTTGACGGGTACTACCGGGAAATGGAGGTTGCCATCATCCGAGCAAACATAGAGGAAGATCGCGAGTCGACCATGGCCAGATTTATCAACGGGCTAAACCCTGACATAGCGGACAAGATGGAGTTGTAGCATTATGTCGAGATGGAGGATTTGGTTCACTTGGCCGTCAAGATTGAGAAGCAGCTCAAGACGAGGGGTAGCATGACGGGAAGCCGATTATCATAACAACCTGCATGGAAGAAGACCTTCAACTGAGACGAGAAGAGAAGTTTCAAACCACGAGGAGACGTAGCCAAGCCAAGCACTTCCACAGCCCCAACCACATCTAGTTCTGGTCCCAGTGCTCAAAAGAAACCGGAGACGACATTTCAAAGAAATCGTGATATCAAGTGCTTCAAGTGCCAGGGAGTTGGTCACTTCGCAAATCAATGCCCGAATAAGAGGAGCATGACGATTCTTCCGACCAGAGAGATGGTTACCGACGATGAAGAGGAAGATCAAGAGTGGCCTGGAGAAGAATCAAACGAGGAAATTGAGGCACCTGCAGAGCTCGTGTTGGTCTCTCGACGAATTATGAACGCGCAGGTTGTACGAGATGATGAGGAGCAGCGTGAAAACATCTTTCACACCAGGTGCCATATTGGTGAGAAGGTGTTTAGTGTCATCGTCGATGGAGGGAGTTGTACGAATATCGCCAGCGTTGCTATAGTGAAGAAGCTTGGACTTCCAACGACAAATCACCCTCGTCCTTACAAGCTTCAGTGGTTTAATGATGGTGAAGAGGTACGTGTCTACAAACAAGTCCTTATCAGTTTTCGAATTGGCAGTTACGAGGACTCGATGCTGTGTGACGTGGCACCAATGGACGCGGGGCATATACTTTTGGGGCGACCGTGGCAATTCGATCGGAGGGTGATTCATGACGGCTACACCAACAAGTACTCCCTCAGGCACAAGAATCGTACCATCACCCTCGCGCCCCTTACTCCAAAGAAGGTCCATGAAGATCAACTGAAGATGCAACAAGAGAGAGAAAGGTTTAGGGCACTAGAGAAGGGAAAGGAACCAAGGGATGAGGTAAAAACAGAGAGAAAAAAAGAGAGAGATCCAGAGAGAAAACCCGAGAGAGAAGTGGGGAATGAAAGAAAAGATGGGGTCATGAAAAACAAAATCGGTGAGAGAAAACAAAACAACTTCTTTGCGGGAAAGAGTGATGTGAGGAAAGCCTTCTTTGCCAAACAGCCGATGATTTTACTTGTGTATAAGGAGGCTGCCTTCACTAACCAACATGGCGAGGTCCTACCTACTGCCATTGCTTCTCTTTTGCCGTTGTTCAGGGATGTTGTTGTTCAAGATATGCCAACAGGACTACCACCGATTCGGGGGATTGAGCACCAGATTGACCTTTACCCAGGGCTCGCTTCCAAACAGACCGGCCTACCGAACCAACCCTGAGGAAACGCAGGAGTTGCAACGGCAAGTCGAGGAACTTTTGTCAAAGGGGTGCATTAGAGAGAGCATGAGCCCTTGTGCCGTACCAGTTCTATTGGTTCCAAAGAAGGATGGGTCCCAGAGGATGTGCGTGGATTGCCGAGCCATCAACAACATCACGGTTAGATATCAATTTTCCATTCCTAGTTACATGGTGCGTGTGTTTTCTCTAAGATTGACTTAAAGAGTGGGTACCACCAAATTAGAATGAAAGAGGGGGATGAATGGAAAACCGCTTTTAAAACTTAACTTGGGTTGTATGAATGGTTAGTGATGCCTTTTGGTTTGACTAACCCACCTAGCACATTTATGCGACTTATGAATCATGTTTTGCGTTCGTTCATTAGTAAATTTGTGGTGGTATACTTTGATGATATTTTGATTTATAGCAAGACTTTGGATGATCATGTCTTACACTTGCGTGAGGTTTTTATTGTACTCAAACATGAACAGTTATTTGCTAACCTTGACAAGTGCACCTTTTGCATCGATCACGTTGTTTTCTTGGGTTTTGTTGTAAGTTCAAAAGGAGTGTAGGTAGATGAGGAGAAGGTGAAAGCTATTCAGGAGTGGCCGACACCGACAAACGCTGCACAAGTGCAGAGTTTTCATGGCTTAGCGAGCTTTTATAGGCGCTTTGTCAGAGATTTTAGCACGATCGCTACCCTGCTCACGGAGGTGATGAAGAAACAGGTGGCGTTCGCATGGGGGCAAGCACAAGAGGAGGCGTTCACCACAATCAAGGAAACATTAATCAACCCTCCTTGTCTCGCATTACCTAACTTCGATAAACCATTCGAGGTTGAGTGTGATACGTCCGGCGTGGGAATCGGAGCAGTTCTCATGCAAGATCGACGGCCGATTGCGTACTTTAGTGAAAAGTTGAGTGGGGCCACCCTTAACTACCCCACTTATGACAAGGAGATGTACACATTGATTCGAGCTTTAGAGACTTGGCAACACTACCTTTTGCCAAGAGAGTTTGTTGTCACGACCCGCGACCTCTCGTCGGCGGCTCACGGGCCGAGACGGTGGGGTTACGTCTCAGATTTCAACATCAATATATAACAATATATCTCATATCAGCGGAAACATAATCAAATCAACATAATAACCATAATATTTATATTAAACATAACACGATCATATATAAGTACTATAAGTGGTTATACGAAAACCTGGGTAAATTTTTCGCTGTTTAACTTTAGGAATTAGAGCCTTATAGCGACTCTTATTTATACACAAGCTCCCTAATTTTAAGTATATATACAAGGGATAGTTTGGGGATCATAGTTTACGAAAGGGGTTCAACAAAATATAGATATTATTATAGAAGGATTTGAACCCGGGTGAGTTCCCATTAGCCCAAAGGTCAAGAGATACACGTCTGGTCTTCATCTACGACTTCCTTATTCACATCGGCGCCTTGCCTTTCTCTACATTACCAAGGGTCATAAAACTATGAGTCGATTGACTCAGTAAGTGGGAGTCTAACCTAGAAAAATAAAAGCGACTAATGCCATGTGATAACATGTGACGTGCAAACAGGCACATAAGAATGCATGGATGCAAATCTAACAAGTTCTAGAGCATGACTCGTGTGTACACACTCTAACTAGTACTTGTCGTCTTTAAGGTTACACACATCCCCCGCTATAACCTCTAGAACGACAAGAGACCAGCCTTAGACTTCGAGCAGCAGTCGTCCGGCGGCCTAAGAGTTTTAACATCTGTCTGGGATCCACTAATGGTACCACTTCATTCGACGTCGGCGCCACCCCCAGGCCCTCATAGCCCGTCAAGGTCTTCAGGCCTTCATAGCCTGGCAACAAAGTCGGGTACGACTCTTGGTCGACTCCCCGCTCTTCAGGTCTTCATAGCCTGGCAACAAAGTCGGGTACGACTGTTGGTCGACTCCCCGAAATATGAGTACTCAGCGCCATCCCCCAGGCCCTCATAGCCCGTCAGGGTTCAATTCCTTTTTGGTACCATCGACACATCATTTCTTTAGGGTTCGGGTACTCTGCAGCACTCAGAGTACACACCTATGCTACTTACAGGAGAGCGACTCGGGTTAAATCCCGAAAGAATTATCATTTCACTTTTATGCTCGTTAGTGTTTTAAGTTGAAGACTCGGGATATGACTCCCGGTACTCCTACCCTCGGCTCGAATCCGAGAGTCCAACATGCTCTCCTGTCACCTCAGATCTAGCTAAACTCTAAGATTAGCAGAGGGATCTAACTACAACAAAATAGCAACGTGGCTGGTTCAAGTTAGCATTTGAACCTATGGGTATAAGCCGAACTAAATTTTCCAAAAAGAGTGGCTGAAGCCTTAATCTTTGGTGTTTGTGTCTTTTAAGGCTTTTCCTACTCTTTTTATTATTAACACGTAAATGCACGTAAACAGGATTATTCCCTTGGTAAGTAGTTGACTTATGTCTCCACACTTACCTGGGATACTGTGATAGAAGCTCGACGACCTCTGGCGATGTCTTGCTTTTCACGTTCTCTGAGATACTTGACGCTTGTCGAAACGTCTAAAGAACTAGCATCCGAGGTTGAAAGTCCGTTAGTTATTGGATTCAAAATTACTTGAAAAATATAGGGTCCAGTGTCGGGATTAGATTTGAGTCGGTTCGGAATTCGATAACGAGTTACTTCCTTAAATCTAAACTCTTATCCATTTCCAAAATTCCAAATCCGACATCTCGACTCAAAAACCCGAACCCAAACAAGTCACACGACCAAACACGAATCCAACTAACTAGTCACAAAATTCTTAGACTTGTCATTAAATCCACATTTCAAATTCAATTCTCACGTCTCGAAATTCAAATTCACTTCCAAATCAAATCCCAATTAAAAATCTCAATTCTCAAATCAACCTAAACATTTCCGAATCCACACCGGATTAACAAGTAAATCACATATTCGACACCCGGTGAAGAACGGGTCATAACTTCCGCTACACAACCCGAAAACCAACGATTCCAATTTCAGAATGAAATTAACATCCACATCTTTCTAACAAGGTATTACAAACCAATTTTGGACCAAGGCAGCTAACTCAAAAGCATCTCACAATTTCAGCTTATCAATTCGGTATACCCATTTTTCCCAGCTTTCAAACACAGATTTCAAAAATTCATAACTCACTCAATTCTCAACGGATTTACACGTTCTTGGTCATTTTAGAAACCTCATGACGTCTATTATCCAAGAAAATATCAACAAATCCAAGTTAAATCGGTACCGAACTGCCCACGTCAATTTACAGAGGCTGTTCACAGCGAGCTCAAAATTCTCAAATCATTCAAAAATCGACTCAAAAACACAAATCCGAGCTAGGAACATCATTAATCAAGTCCAATAACCAAATAAAACCAATCAATTCCACTGATTTTAGCTCGGATCAAAAACCCTCAAATTGAGCTATGAACCCTAGATTTCGAAATCTTCACTTTAGCCCAAGAAATCCATACCTCACTTGAAGAGTCGGACCATTTGGACCGTCCTCACCCTCTTTTCCCCCGCCGGAGGTGCTCGCCGGAGCTCCTAGGACGCACGGCGACCTTCTCCTCTCGGCTGGTGGTGTGCGCGCAGCTCGGACATGGGCGGCTGGCCGAGCGCAAGCACGGAGAAGAAGAGATGAGGAGAGGGTGGTGATGTGGTTGGTCGGCCGGAGAGAGAGACTTGGTGGTTGTTGTTGTCAATTTTTTTTTTCTTTGTTACTCTTTGCAGGTGGAGCTCGCGTGAGTGAAGAAGATGGAGAAGAGAAGATTCCTTATTTTTTTTTTTTCTTGCGTGGGTTGGTGTGGTTTGGCCGACCAAGTGATATACATCACTTAAGATAAGATTTCACTTCTTTGATTGATGACGTGGCCAACCAATCCTTATCCTATTATTCACAAACCAATCTATTTTCCTTGTTTTCTGTCAAATGGGTCCCTTAAAAATCATTACAACCAAGTCCTCTTCATATAATTATTTAATTAAACCCATAACCGAAGGGATTATAATTATATGATTCGAACCGAGAATTTTCTCGTTCGTTCTAAATTAATTAAAATATATTTAAGGTTTCTCGGAATTAATTCTCGTTCTTGAGAATTTATTTCTTAAATTAATTTCCGGAATATTTCCTCGGAAATAATTTATTAGTCGAGATAAACTCGATAATTCCTTTATTTATTTCGAGATTTCTCCTTACCTTAATATATTTTAAATTAACTCGAGAAACTTATACGTCCATCATTCACTCAAAACATAATTGTAACAAACGGAAGCTCGTTTATTTTATTCAAATTCACAAGTCGAG
This sequence comes from Urtica dioica subsp. dioica, assembly GCF_054948205.1. Lineage (NCBI taxonomy): Eukaryota > Viridiplantae > Streptophyta > Magnoliopsida > Rosales > Urticaceae > Urtica > Urtica dioica. The sequence continues at coordinate 22,749,245 of NC_142756.1, read as the reverse complement.
CGTTGCAAAAGTTTGTGTATTACAATCTCTACCCCCTTAGAAGAGTTTCGTCCTCGAAACTTAGAACAAGGCAGGGTATTTCTTTTGCATTTCGCTCTCAAGCTCCCAAGTAGCTTCTTCTGCGGAGTGTTTCTTCCATAGTACTTTGACTAGAGGTATTGTCTTATTCCTTAAGACTTTCTCATCAAGCTCCCAACAGCTGGTTCTTCATATCTGATGTCAGGAGAAATTTCCACCTCTTGATCTTGCAGTACATGTGAAGGATCAGACATGTATTTCCGCAACATCGATACGTGAAACACATCATGAAGGTTGGACATAGACGGCTGTAGGGCTAGGCGATACGCTGCCTTGCCTACTCGTTCCAGAATCTCAAAAGGTCCAACATATCTCGGGCTGAGCTTTCCTTTCTTCCCGAATCTCATGACACCACGCATCGGGGAAACTTTCAAAAAGACTTTATCTCCTGCCTCAAACTCTAGAGGTCTTCTACGCTTATCTGCCTAGCTCTTCTGACGACTTTGTGCTGTCTTCATCCGGGCTTGTATTTTCTTGATCGCTTCGGTGGTCTGCTCGAGCAATTCAGGCCCGATGTACTCGCTCTCACCAGCTTCATCCCAATGAACTGGAGAGCGACACTTTCGCCCATAAAGAGCTTCATAGGGTGCCATCCCAATCGTCGCTTGGTAACTATTATTGTACGAGAACTCTACCAAGGGAAGATAACGACTCCACGAGCCGTGGAATTCCAAAACACACGCTCGGAGCATATCTTCTAACACTTGGATCGTGCGTTCACTTTGGCCGTCGGTTTGGGGATGAAATGCAGTGCTGAATTTCAATCGCGTCCCCAAATGTTGTTGTACACTCTTCCAAAATTTGGACGTAAAACGACCATCACGGTCAGAGACGATTGAGCTAGGAACTCCATGTAGACGGACAATCTCTTTGATGTAGAGTTCAGCGAGTTTATCCACGGTGTGAGTAGTCTTGATGGACAAAAAATGAGCTGATTTGGTCAATCTGTCGACAATGACCCAGACGGAGTCGTGACCAGCTGTGGTTTTTGGCAAACCTGACACGAAATCCATCGTTATCTGCTCCCATTTCCACTGTGGAATCTCAAGTGGTTGCAGTAGTCCAGCTGGTTTTTGATGCTCTGCCTTAACTTGTTGACAAGTTAGGCACTTCTGAACAAACTCAGCTACATCTCTCTTCATTCCTGGCCACCAATATACATTTTTCAAGTCTTGATACATCTTTGTCACACCTGGATGTACCGAATAGGGTGTCCCGTGAGCTTCTACCATCAATTGCTTTCTAACTTCCTTGTTGGATGGTACACAAACTCTTCCATTGCACCTTAGAACCTCGTTCTCATCCAACTTGAAGTCACCTTCTTTACCATTTTGAGCCTCAAACATCTTCCCAAGAAGATATTCGTCTGCGTACTGACCATCTTTGATCTGTTCCAGCAACATCGGACGTACGCTGAGAGCAGCTAATCTCCCAGAGATCAACTGAAGTTCTAGTTGTTGAACATCGTCCTTTAGTTGAAGAGATGTTTCAACCAAACTTGCTAAGGACGCTACAGATTTCCGGCTAAGCGCATCTGCGACTTTATTTGCCTTACCAGGATGATAATGTAAATCAAAGTCATAATCATTCAGGAGTTCCATCCAACGTCCTTGGCGCATATTCAACTCCTTCTGAGTGAAGAGATAATTTAACGTTTTGTGGTCTGTATAGATGTCACAATGGACTCCGTACAGGTAGTGTCGCCATATCTTGAGTCCAAACACTACAGCAGCAAGCTCTAGATCATGGGTAGGATACCTGGTCTCGTAATCCTTCAGCTGTCGCGAGGCATAAGCGATGACCTTTCCATGTTGCATCAAAACAACGCCCAAACCTTGCTTAGACGCGTCGCAGTAAATAGCGAATCCATCGACTCCTTGTGGAATGGTGAGCACTGGAGCGGTTGTCAGCCTGTTCTTGAGCTCTTGGAAGCTCTTCTCACAGGTCTCGGTCCAAAGGAACTTCTGTCCTTTACGGGTTAGTTGGGTTAGGGGCATGGCTAACTTAGAGAATCCTTCCACAAACTTCCTATAGTAGCCAGCAAGACCCAAGAAACTCCTTATTTCAGTGACTGTCTTTGGCTGACTCCACTGCCTCACGGCTTCCACTTTAGCATGATCTACCATGATACCAGCGCTACTGACAACATGACCAAGGAATACTACACGCTCCAGCCAAAATTCACACTTCGAGAACTTGGCGTATAGTTGCTTTTCCCTCAGCCTTCTTAGCGCTAGCTCCAGATGCTGCTCATGCTCTTCATTAGTTTTCGAGTAGATTAGAATGTCGTCGATGAACACGATCACGAACTTATCCAGAAAGTCCTCAAATACTCGGTTCATCATGTTCATGAACGCTGCCGGTGCGTTAGTCAATCCAAACGACATAACTAAGAACTCGTAATGACCATATCGAGTACGAAAAGCAGTTTTCGGGATGTCTTCATCTCGAACCTTCAGCTGATGGTATCCCGAACGCAAGTCAATCTTCGAGAACACTGTCGCCCCTGACAGTTGATCAAAAAGATCGTCGATCCGCGGCAACGGATACTTGTTCTTGATCGTTACTTGGTTCAATCCACGGTAGTCAATACAGAGCCGTAGAGAACCATCTGCTTTCTTGACGAACAAGACCGGTGCTCCTCAAGGCGAATGGCTTGGTCGTATGAACCCTTTGTCAAGCAACTCTTGTAGCTGCGTCTTCAGTTCTTTCAATTCCGCTGGAGCCATACGATATGGAGCTTTCGATATCGGAGCTATGCCTGGAATGAGTTCTATGTTGAACTCAACTTCTCGATCAGGAGGTGGCCCTGGAAGATCTTCTGGAAAAATATCAGGGAAATCTCTAGCAACTGGAATCTCCTGTAGCTGCGGCTTGACCGTCTTCGTGACGTCTACCACGCTTGCAAGGTAACCAGCGCATCCCTGATGCATCATCTTCATGGCCTTCAGCGCCGATACGATCGGAAAACTCGGTTTCCGAGAGGAACCTTGGAACTGCAGCGGTCCAAGTCCTGGGTTCTGGAATAGAACCGACTTCTTTTCGCAATCTATGATTGCATGGTGGGTACTTAACCAATCCATTCCAAGGATTACGTCATATCCCACCATTTCCAATTCTATCAAGTCTGCTTTCATTATCCGATCATGAACTCGGATTGGCACATCTCTAAACCAGTATAAAGACTGGTACTTTTCCCCAGAAGGCGTAGCCGTGATGAACGGGTACGAGAATTCCTTCCGATGCTCACCTAACTGATTAGACGTCCTAGCCTGATCAGTAGGGACTAGGGAAGGAGCGAACCTTGCTAGTGTGTCGAACTTTGTCGTATATTCTGATACTGACATTGAACCTTGTTGTAGGCTCATAAACTTGCGTCCATTGTTCGACAAGTTAGCTTCACTCAGGTACTTCCCATGGAACAAATTTAGGAAATGGACCCACGTCATTGAGTGGACATCCTCAGATGATGCCACGACTTCCCACCAGCCCCTAGCCTCATCCTCCAGTTGATTCACAGCGCAAGCCACTCTCTCGCTATCAGACAGCTGCATGTAAATAAAGATCTGCTGCATCTTCTTTACCCAATTCTCAGCTGCAGCTGGATCAACATGGCCATCGAACGTCGGAGGCTTCTGCTTACGAAACCTCTCGTATACCGGCTCGCTCACAGGAGGAACGACGTCAGGAATATGGAAGTTAAGCTCCTCAGGATGATCCACAGGCACTGGCGGTGGATTACCTAGTCGTTCTCCTGGAACTGGAGGCGCTGGGTGCTGTTGAGGCAGCGCATTCAGCCTCGTTAAGAGTTCTGCGATCGTGCGGTTCTGTTCCTCTAGCTGCTGCGCGAACCTCTGATTCATCTCATCTCTCTGGGTTGCGTCGGCAGCTTGTCTCTCCAGCGCGCGTCTAATCTCCGTGAGATCCGCCGCTGTAGCATTCTCGGCATTAGACGGGTTTCGTCTAGGGCCCATGCCTGCTCAATTCTATACATGGAAGAGGGCACGGTTTAAATCCAAGTCACAACATCGAGAATGCGAGAAAAGAAACCATATCAACACACGATCCTAACTCAAAACGACATTTCACAAACATTTATCATATCTACATCAAGTCAAAAGATATATGCAACATGCATTCATGCATTTACTCTTTACACGTCACATGGCAACTAACGCTATCTATACAAATCTAGACTCCCAAAAAGAGACTAGCCTTCTCCGAGGCTTAGTCAGACAAGCTTCAAAAAGGGTAATCCTGACGCTGCTTACTAACTATCTACGTCCTATCAACAAAGAAGGCAACAGCAAGCTCAGCATGATCCCACAATCCGTACCGGAAACGTGTATCTCAAGTCTACAGAAAAGACTAAACATGGGCTCTGATACCACAAAACCTGTCACGACCCGCGACCTCTCGTCGGCGGCTCACGGGCCGAGACGGTGGGGTTACGTCTCAGATTTCAACATCAATATATAACAATATATCTCATATCAGCGGAAACATAATCAAATCAACATAATAACCATAATATTTATATTAAACATAACACGATCATATATAAGTACTATAAGTGGTTATACGAAAACCTGGGTAAATTTTTCGCTGTTTAACTTTAGGAATTAGAGTCTTATAGCGACTCTTATTTATACACAAGCTCCCTAATTTTAAGTATATATACAAGGGATAGTTTGGGGATCATAGTTTACGAAAGGGGTTCAACAAAATATAGATATTATTATAGAAGGATTTGAACCCGGGTGAGTTCCCATTAGCCCAAAGGTCAAGAGATACACGTCTGGTCTTCATCTACGACTTCCTTATTCACATCGGCGCCTTGCCTTTCTCTACATTACCAAGGGTCATAAAACTATGAGTCGATTGACTCAGTAAGTGGGAGTCTAACCTAGAAAAATAAAAGCGACTAATGCCATGTGATAACATGTGACGTGCAAACAGGCACATAAGAATGCAAGGATGCAAATCTAACAAGTTCTAGAGCATGACTCGTGTGTACACACTCTAACTAGTACTTGTCGTCTTTAAGGTTACACACATCCCCCGCTATAACCTCTAGAACGACAAGAGACCAGCCTTAGACTTCGAGCAGCAGTCGTCCGGCGGCCTAAGAGTTTTAACATCTGTCTGGGATCCACTAATGGTACCACTTCATTCGACGTCGGCGCCACCCCCAGGCCCTCATAGCCCGTCAAGGTCTTCAGGCCTTCATAGCCTGGCAACAAAGTCGGGTACGACTCTTGGTCGACTCCCCGCTCTTCAGGCCTTCATAGCCTGGCAACAAAGTCGGGTACGACTGTTGGTCGACTCCCCGAAATATGAGTACTCAGCGCCATCCCCCAGGCCCTCATAGCCCGTCAGGGTTCAATTCCTTTTTGGTACCATCGACACATCATTTCTTTAGGGTTCGGGTACTCTGCAGCACTCAGAGTACACACCTATGCTACTTACAGGAGAACGACTCGGGTTAAATCCCGAAAGAATTATCATTTCACTTTTATGCTCGTTAGTGTTTTAAGTTGAAGACTCGGGATATGACTCCCGGTACTCCTACCCTCGGCTCGAATCCGAGAGTCCAACATGCTCTCCTGTCACCTCAGATCTAGCTAAACTCTATGGTTAGCAGAGGGATCTAACTACAACAAAATAGCAACGTGGCTGGTTCAAGTTAGCATTTGAACCTATGGGTATAAGCCGAACTAAATTTTCCAAAAAGAGTGGCTGAAGCCTTAATCTTTGGTGTTTGTGTCTTTTAAGGCTTTTCCTACTCTTTTTATTATTAACACGTAAATGCACGTAAACAGGATTATTCCCTTGGTAAGTAGTTGACTTATGTCTCCACACTTACCTGGGATACTGTGATAGAAGCTCGACGACCTCTGGCGATGTCTTGCTTTTCACGTTCTCTGAGATACTTGACGCTTGTCGAAACGTCTAAAGAACTAGCATCCGAGGTTGAAAGTCCGTTAGTTATTGGATTCAAAATTACTTGAAAAATATAGGGTCCAGTGTCGGGATTAGATTTGAGTCGGTTCGGAATTCGATAACGAGTTACTTCCTTAAATCTAAACTCTTATCCATTTCCAAAATTCCAAATCCGACATCTCGACTCAAAAACCCGAACCCAAACAAGTCACACGACCAAACACGAATCCAACTAACTAGTCACAAAATTCTTAGACTTGTCATTAAATCCACATTTCAAATTCAATTCTCACGTCTCGAAATTCAAATTCACTTCCAAATCAAATCCCAATTAAAAATCTCAATTCTCAAATCAACCTAAACATTTCCGAATCCACACCGGATTAACAAGTAAATCACATATTCGACACCCGGTGAAGAACGGGTCATAACTTCCGCTACACAACCCGAAAACCAACGATTCCAATTTCAGAATGAAATTAACATCCACATCTTTCTAACAAGGTATTACAAACCAATTTTGGACCAAGGCAGCTAACTCAAAAGCATCTCACAATTTCAGCTTATCAATTCGGTATACCCATTTTTCCCAGCTTTCAAACACAGATTTCAAAAATTCATAACTCACTCAATTCTCAACGGATTTACACGTTCTTGGTCATTTTAGAAACCTCATGACGTCTATTATCCAAGAAAAATATCAACAAATCCAAGTTAAATCGGTACCGAACTGCCCACGTCAATTTACAGAGGCTGTTCACAGCGAGCTCAAAATTCTCAAATCATTCAAAAATCGACTCAAAAACACAAATCCGAGCTAGGAACATCATTAATCAAGTCCAATAACCAAATAAAACCAATCAATTCCACTGATTTTAGCTCGGATCAAAAACCCTCAAATTGAGCTATGAACCCTAGATTTCGAAATCTTCACTTTAGCCCAAGAAATCCATACCTCACTTGAAGAGTCGGACCATTTGGACCGTCCTCACCCTCTTTTCCCCCGCCGGAGGTGCTCGCCGGAGCTCCTAGGACGCACGGCGACCTTCTCCTCTCGGCTGGTGGTGTGCGCGCAGCTCGGACATGGGCGGCTGGCCGAGCGCAAGCACGGAGAAGAAGAGATGAGGAGAGGGTGGTGATGTGGTTGGTCGGCCGGAGAGAGAGACTTGGTGGTTGTTGTTGTCAATTTTTTTTTTCTTTGTTACTCTTTGCAGGTGGAGCTCGCGTGAGTGAAGAAGATGGAGAAGAGAAGATTCCTTATATTTTTTTTTTTCTTGCGTGGGTTGGTGTGGTTTGGCCGACCAAGTGATATACATCACTTAAGATAAGATTTCACTTCTTTGATTGATGACGTGGCCAACCAATCCTTATCCTATTATTCACAAACCAATCTATTTTCCTTGTTTTCTGTCAAATGGGTCCCTTAAAAATCATTACAACCAAGTCCTCTTCATATAATTATTTAATTAAACCCATAACCGAAGGGATTATAATTATATGATTCGAACCGAGAATTTTCTCGTTCGTTCTAAATTAATTAAAATATATTTAAGGTTTCTCGGAATTAATTCTCGTTCTTGAGAATTTATTTCTTAAATTAATTTCCGGAATATTTCCTCGGAAATAATTTATTAGTCGAGATAAACTCGATAATTCCTTTATTTATTCCGAGATTTCTCCTTACCTTAATATATTTTAAATTAACTCAAGAAACTTATACGTCCATCATTCACTCAAAACATAATTGTAACAAACGGAAGCTCGTTTATTTTATTCAAATTCACAAGTCGAGCGTTGCAAAAGTTTGTGTATTACATTTGTGGTCCACACCGACCATGTTGGAATTGATTTAGGGTTTAAGAAAAAGTTTAACGCTTCGAGTAAGCGGCGGAAATTTAAAAATTTTCTTTTGACAAGTAAAACGATTTTACTAACCTAGACAAAGAGCAAGTACACGTAAATAAAAACTATTATGAGCATAATAAATTTACTAAACTTTTTAGAAGCTTGAACGTTGATGAGCCTTCGGAAGGTTGAAAACGTTCGTCTCCCCTCGCAGCACGTCTCTCCTCTTTCCTCAGCAACACGAGCAACCACGATAGTTTCTATCACACGAATCACTCGAGAAAAAAAGGAATTAGTGTGTGGGCACTTTTAAACACTACAACTTAAGAACAAGTCTCAAAGTCGAAGAGCTAAACTCGCTAGGTCAAATGAGAACCTAGAGAGAGAAAGAGAGAGGGGCGGCCAAGCAAGAGAGAGATGCTCTCAATCTCTAAAACTTGGGATGAATAAAATGAGAGGAATGAGGGCTCCATTTATAGGGGAGGGATTACCTTCAATAAGGTAGTTTCATCTTCTATAGAATATCACATATTCATGAGGAAAATATTGCTCATTTCCCTCTTGAGTCACACGGCCAACAAGGCTTCTAGAAGCCCTTGGATTTGTTTCCTCTTTTGTTCCTCTCTTGGTTGGCCGCCCAAATGAATTCCCTTCTAGAGGAAATTTTGTTGTCAATGGTGCCCACAAGAAGAGTTGTAATCTTTATATTATGCATTTGATGTTATAAAGTCTCATGAAGACTCTTGCTTGTAATTGCTTATTCATTAATAAAAAGTTGAAACGTTCATTCAATCTTCCTTGTTTGAAGTTTTATGATAAAACCTTAGTCTTTAGTCCATAAACAAACTAAACAACTTACGAAGAGATAAATGTAGATTTGCATGAACAAACTCTTCGTAGTTTGCTTAAAATGATATATTCGCAATCTTAGGGTCAAAGGACTATTGACCTCAGTACGATTGTTAGAAGAATCTATGATGTCTGGTTATGAGGCATTGAGAGTTGGAGACTCTATAGTTCTTCTAGGTATCTTCCGAAGGTACTGAATTGACCAGTGCACTTCTAGAGATAAGATAAGATCAAACCATTTAACCTCTTATGTCTCGAAGTCACTATGTATGAATTGCATCATGCTTACCTTAATCCTGAAATGAGACATGTCATTTCACACCTTAGTATTCTCATTTGAGAAAGTCAGAGTTCGGACTCACTATGTGATTCCGAACGGGGCCTATTGGTGAAGTACTAAGTTGTGAGAATGTCATGAGTAACTTTGTGAAGTTCTCATAGATATGGAATTCATGTACAAGATTGCTGAAATGCAATGTATGTCACCTCATGCTTTGTTCCTTGGAGTGTGAATAAATGAACTGGCCACTGTCCAAATTGAGTCCTGACTCTTTTGGAGGAAACAATGTGACTTGTTAGCTCCTCGTCAATACATTGTTTCTAACTTATTCACAAGCGACAAAGGAGTTGAGGAAATAACAACTAGAAGGGTAAAATGGTAATTTAGTAAATCCCGACTAGCTGATGACATTCATGAAGGGTAAACATAGATAATATTCAGTGGATCCGCTCATCATAATTAGGTTGAATTCTTGAGTAGAAAATAAATTTATTTGAACCGAGAGATTTTCAGTGTCAACTCTTTAGTGGAGTCAGTTGGCATTAAGCTAAACTTGGAAAAGGTTTGTGAACTTTTGAGTCCAAGTGTTTAGCTCAAGCTTTGTTCATTTGGGTCCATGAGGTCACTGTCACGAATCACATCGAGTAGGAATAGTTAAACTGGAACCTAAGTCAAAACAAGAACGAAAATTGTCAAAAGGGTATTTTTGTCTTTTGAGACATATGATGAAATGAATGTCAATAAATTTTTTTGACAAGTTCATTTGATGACTTAATGTCACTCGGCCATAACTTGATTATTGGGCCTTGTGAATTAATTTCATTTCATAAGAATTTTATTGAAAATTCTTAATGGGTTTTTCTCATGTTGTCATGAACAAATGAAGAAGCTTCTAGAAGCTCCTTCTAGATGAGGATAGGCTCCCAAATACCCAAGGAAAAGAGATAATATTTTGTGCATGAATGTATGAAGATACTTGCCAAAAGAAAAAGAGGAAACAAATTTCCCCTAAGAGGAAACATGTGGGCGCCCAAATAAGGTCAAGAGAGAAGCAAATAAAAGAGGAAACAAATCCAAGGACTTGCTTGGCAAGTCTTGGCCGTGTGACTCTTTGAAGGAAAAGGGAAATTGACTCATGAATATGTGATATTCTATAGAAGAGGAAACTACCTTATTGAAGGTGAGACCTCTCCTATAAATAGGAGCCTCATTCCACACTTTTCATTCATCCAAGTTTAAGAGATTTGAGAGACTCTCTCTCTAGAACAATGGCCGATCCTCTCTCTCTCTCTCTAGTCAATTTCAATTTTGTTTTGGCACCTAGGTCCTCATTTGACCTAGAGTTTAGCTCTGCGACTTCAAGACTCGTTCTTAAGTCGTAGTGTTTAAAAGTGCCCACTCACTAATTCCTTTTCTCTCGAGTGATTTAGTGATAGAAACTTTCGTGGTTGCTCGAGGTGCCGAGGAAAGAAAGAGGGACGTGCTGTGAGGGGAGACGAGCGTTGCAACTTTCTAAGAGCTTCTCAAAGATCAAGCTTCAAGAAAGGTTAGTAAACTTCTTAGCTCATAATAGTTTTTAATTACGTGTACTTGCTCTTTTGTCTAGGTTAGTACAAACTGGTTTTACTTGTAAAAGAAATTTTTTTGAATTTCGCCGCTTCCCGAAGCGTTAATTATTTTCTTAAACCCTAGATCAATTCCAACAAATGGTATCAGAGCTATGGTCAAAGATATGCATGTACATGTTTTTAAAATTATGAGCTTGAAAATCGTTTTCGAAAGTTTACTAATTTGGTGACAAGTTAGAATTGTTATCTTAGATTTTTTTTTAATTTATTGCTCATGCCTTTAAATTAAAAATCATGTTGATTTTCTATGAGTTTGAGATGTTTTTAAAACACATTAGAATCAGTTCTAAAATTTTTTAATTTTTTATATTGAAAAACGTGTTTTAAAGGTTTGAGAAATTTCGAGTAAATTTTGTGACTAGTTTTCTTGTCTTACTAGTTTCGTTTATTTACTTGAATAGTTTTATGCATGTTATTATTTCTTTTATGCCTTGTTATTACCTTTCTAATAAAACACAAATAAAAGCTTTAACAACCTTCATGAAACGTTCCGTTACACTCGATTCTTTTTCGCACCTATAAAGGACCAAGCTTTAATTATTTCTTTTTCTTCGAGCTGGAGTAAACCCGCATTAAAAGTGACATAACTCTCTTCTCAGAAATCAAAATTTAATGATTCTTGAATCAAATTAAAGCTCTGTCTGTCCTCTGTCCAATGCTACCGGTTTCGGCTCAAAAGGACATGGGAGCCGCCAGATATGGCGATTTTACTCCGAGGTGCGCGGCTGTCTGAAACTCCAGTTTTTTAGAAATCCGGATTTTCAAACCCCACTACCATGAGTTATAGAACTCTAATGAGAAAATTTTCTTGAGCAAAATTTTTTTTCATATGATTATAAACATGATGTGTAAGGTTAAATTGTTTTTATTTTTGAAAGTTTTATTGAAATTGAATTTTTACAAAACTAGTTTGAATTTTGAAAAACCGTTTTCACTTTCAAACTTGAAAATATTTTGTCATCCAAATCAAATAAGTTTTCAAAATGTTTTCAAAACTATATCTATATCACATATGTTCAAAATCTATATGCTCTTGAAAATTTGAGTGGGAGGTCTCTTTGTAGACAAGCCGAAAAATAAAAGATGTGTAATCTCAAACTTTCAAGTGTTCGAGTGAGTTGAAGTTCACACTTCCCTCATGCACTTTCCCGAAATAGAAAATAGGAAAAGATCGAGTATGTACCTTGTGCCTTTATGCACTAATACTACTCTGAACATGTCGATCTAGGATTCTCTTCTAGTTGTCCGCTCTGTCGCTCTGTAACTAGGAAATTTGTTTCCGAACTTATAAGAGTCGATGAACCAACTCCAAAAACTAAGTGGGAGGGTTATACTTGTTGTTTGTAACCCACGATCCCCAACACTAATGAAAGAAGCAATTAACGTGGGACTAAGAGCCGCTCTTGCGACCCTCACTTAAATGGGAGTACTCCAAGGCGTTATTGCTTCGATCATTGCTCAATGAGCTACGTCCGAGAGTGAGACGATGATGGCAAGGCCTCCCCTTGGGGGATTGTTTTTCAAAGTTGACCTTTTGGACTAAGTGGTTGGTTGCACACTTAGGCTCAATCCCTAGTAATCCTCCCTTGAGGCTCTGCGAAAGGATGTGAGTGATCAAACAAATTTAAAAGGTGGCTAGTCAAAATAGATTTATTGACATCTTGGCATAGCATTAATGATGTGTCATTTACTTATAAAAAGATATTTTTTGCGGCCTTCTATTGAGGGAGTAAATTATCGTTTGGTTTATAACACCTTTGGATTTTATAAAAGTCTTAATAAAACTTAAATCCTAAACCAAAGACTAATCATAAACTTGTTTCAACCTTTATTAAGCGACATGTCTCTCAACACACTCTCGATCATCCTTTCCTCGAACAAACTCGAAACCAAGAACTACGTAGATTCGAAACGTAACCTCGACATAATACCTACCGTTAACAAGCACAAATGGGTACTCACCACCCCATGTCCTCCTCTGACGAATGATGATTCAACTCAAGAGGACAATGACGACTTAGCGGCCTGGCTTCGATCCGATGAGATTGTGAGGTGCTATATCTTAGCATCTATGAACAATATGCTGAAAAAGCAACATCGAGACTGCCGCCGACATGCTCTACAATCTCCATGAGATGTTTGAAGGGGAAAGGCGTCAAACAAGGCTACAAGCAGTCCGACAGTTTATGAACTGTCATATGTAGGCTAGGACTCCTGTTGGAGACTTCATGATACTGATCATTAGTTTTCTGAATAAAATGGAAATCCTAGGATCTGAGATTAATGGGAAGAATGTCATAGATATGATCTTAGAAACTCTCCCCGCATCTCGTGATACCTCCAAGATGAACTGCTCCATAAACAAGCTAGAGTACATTGTTACCGAGCATATGAAGGAGCATCGTACTGCTGTAGGTCTTACTAAGAGAAAGAGGAATCAAGGAGAGGCATATGCTACTGAGCAAAAAGCCTCCGCCTCTAGAACTAAGAAGAAACCTCACAAGGCCGATAAAAAGAACTGTCCTGCCTATCTCAAAGCAAAGGAACATAATATTGTACTAGTTACTGAAGCATGCTTAGTAGCTGATAATGTATCAACGTGGATTCTTGACTCCGCTACTACTAACCATATTTATTGTTCCTTGAATGGTTTCAAGAAAACCAAAAGCTTAGAGGAAGGCGAGTTCTGTTTCAAATGGGGTGATGGGAGCCTGGTGTCCGCGAAGGCTGTGGGATCCGTGACGCTGTCTTTTGAAGACCGCACATTAAACTTGAATAATGTTTATTTTGTTCCTACCTTTGGGAAGAACTTAATATCCGTTGCTCGTCTTCGAGAGCAAGATTATTGTTTAAAGTTCATTAAGAATGGAATTCGTATTTCGTTTACTGATAATTCTTTTGTCACTGATGCATGTATGAAGAATGCTCTTTTCTACATCTATCCCACTAAACCTTCTCTTTTAGGCACCGAAATAGATAATGATCTAATTAGGGAGCCAAAGAGGATCAAACTTTCTGAATCCTCCGATCTAACAAAATCAACATACTTATGGCACTTAAGACTTGGTCATATCATTCTAGATACGATTAAGAGACTTGTGAGGGATGGTCCACTCCAAGCCTCTGCAATAGGTTCACTATCTACTTGTGAATCCTGCATAGAAGGAAAAATGACTAAGCGACCTTTCTCTGATAAGGGTCGAAGAGCCACTGAGTTGCTGGAACTAATACATTCTGAAGTATGTGGTCCGCTCAGCCAACAGGCACGTGGAGGATACGAATACTTCGTTACCTTCACCGATGATTACTCACGATATGGCTTTGTCTATTTGCTCAAACACAAATCCGAGACCTTTAACGTATTTAAGGTCTTTAGGGCTTTAGTGGAAAAGCAAACTGGCAAAGTGATCAAAACCCTTCGATCTGATCGAGGTGGTGAGTATATGTCTGGAGAATTCGATGACTTTCTGAAAGAAGAAGGTATCGCTTCTCAGCTCACCGCACCTGGCACACCTCAACAAAACGGAGTGTCAGAGAGAAGAAACCGAACTCTAATGGAGATGGTTAGATCAATGATGAGTTACTCATCACTCCCTCTTTCCTTTTGGGGATATGCCCTTGAAACAGCCGCCTATATTCTGAACCAAGTTCCGTCCAAAACAGTTCCTGGTACTCCTTATGAACGATGGACTGACCGTAAAGTGAATCTTGGCCGCATCCGAATTTGGGGTTGCCCTGCACACGTGCTGAGGCAAAAGACTAGCAAGTTGGCTAGTAGGTCAGAATTGTGCCTGTTTGTGGGATATCCAAAGGAAACCAAAGGTTTTACTTTCTATAGTCCCGAGGACGATAAGACTTTCGTTAGCACGAATGCTCGTTTCCTTGAGGAGGACTTTATGAAGGATGCAAAACCAAGAAGCAAAATTGTGCTTGAAGAAAAGTTGGGTGAGGAAGCTTCTACCTCATCTGTAAGAACTGTTCTTACCCCAACTGAAACACAACCTAACTCATCAGAATCACGTCAAGTAGTATTTCGACGTAGTGGGAGGGCTACTCAAAAGCCTGACAGGTACATGTCTTATGGAGACTCTCTTGTAGCCGTCTCTGACATGGATGATCCTGTTTCCTATAGCCAAGCGATGGCTTGTTCTGAATCAAACCTTTGGCTTGAGGCCATGAAAGTTGAAATGCACTCGATGAATGTCAACAATGTCTGGAAACTTGTAGACCTTCCTGAAGGGATTAAACCCGTAGGGTGTAAGTGGATATACAAGAAGAAAAGGGGTCCTGATGGGAACGTCGAGACGTTCAAAGCACGACTTGTGGCGAAGGGTTATACCCAACAAGAAGGGATTGACTATGAAGAAACCTTCTCGCCAGTCGCGATGCTTAAATCCATCCGCATACTCCTATCCATAGCTGCAGCTCTCGACTATGAGATCTGGCAAATGGATGTCAAGACAGCCTTTCTGAATGGCAATCTTGACGAGCGCATTTACATGGCTCAACCAGACGGTTTCGTGGATAAAGGTCAAGAGACCAAGGTTTGTGAGTTGGTTAAGTCCATTTATGGATTAAAGCAAGCATCTAGGTCATGGAATATTAGATTCGATGAAACTGTAAAGAGCTTTGGCTTTGAACAGTCAATAGATGAGCCTTGAGTTTACAAGTTAATACACGAAGGTAAAGTTGTGTTTCTGGTACTATATGTCGATGATATACTACTCATTGGTAATGACGTGGGTAAGTTATCTGAGGTTAAGGTCTGGCTGGCAAAGCAATTCGATATGAAGGATCTAGGAGAAGCCGCGTACATTCTGGGGATCCAAATCTTTCGAGATAGGAAAAACCGGACCATGTTGCTCTCTCAAGCATCTTATATTGATAAGGTAATGGATCGCTTCTCGATGCAAGACTCCAAGAAGGGCCAAACACCCTTTAGGATGGAGTTTCACTCTCTAAGGACCAGTCTCCCAAGACTGCACAAGAGATTGAAGACATGAGGAAAATTCCTTACGCCTCTGCCGTAGGAAGCCTCATGTATGCCATGCTTTGCACTAGACCTGATATATGTTTCGCCGTTGGCGTAGTTAGCCGTTTCCAATCCAACCCTGGACCCGAGCACTGGATTGCTGTTAAGCATGTTCTTAAGTATCTTCGAAGAACTAGGAACTTGATGCTTACATACTCAGGTACTGACCTGACTATGACGGGATATACTGACTCCGATTTTCAAGCGGATAAGGATTCCAGGAAATCCACTTCGGGATCTGTGTTCATCCTTAATGGTGGAGCTGTTGTGTGGAGAAGTATTTAGCAATCTTGCATTGCTGACTCCACAATGGAAGCAGAATATGTGGCTGCTTGTGAAGCATCCAAAGAGGCTGTATGGCTTAGAAAATTCCTTAAGTATTTGGAAGTTGTTCCAAACGTCGACGAGCCCATGACCCTTTATTGTGATAATAGTGGGGCTGTCGCTAACTCAAAGAAACCTAGAAGACATAAGCGCTCTAAGCATATTGAGAGGAAATACCATTTGATTCGAGAGATCGTGCAGCGCGGAGACGTGGAAGTGAAGAAGATGTCAACGGTGGACAACCTCGCAGATCCATTCACCAAGGCCCTAGCGAACAAGGTCTTCGACCAACATCGTGAGGGATTAGGCATGAAAGACTACACACATCTTCTTTGAGTCAAGTGGGAGTTTGTTGTCAATGGTGCCCACAAGAAGAGTAGTAGTGTCTATTTGTGTACATTTGATGTAATATAGTCTTACGAAGACTCTTGCTTGTAATTGCTTATTCATTCATTAATAAAGTTGAAACGTTCATTCATTCTTTCTTTGTTTGAAGTTTTATGATAAAACCTTAGTCTTTTAGTCCATAAACAAACTTAACAACTTACGAAGAGACAAATGTAGATTTGCATGAACAAAGTCTTCGTAGTTTGCTTAAAACGATATATTCGCAATCTAAGGGTCAAAGGACTATTGACCTCAGTATGATTGTTAGAAGAATCTATGATGTCTGGTTATGAGGCATTGAGAGTTGGAGACTCTATAGTTCTTCTAGGTATCTTTCGAAGGTACTGAATTGACCAAAGCACTTCTAGAGACAAGATAAGAACAAACCATTTAACCTCTTATGTCTCGAAGTCACTATGTATGAATTGCATCATGCTTACCTTAATCCTGAAATGAGACATGCCATTTCACAGCTCAGTATTCTCATTTGAGAAAGTCATAGTTCGGACTCACTATGTGATTCCGAACAGGGCCTATTGGTGAAGTACTAAGTTGTGAGAATGTCATGAGTAACTTTGTGAAGTTCTCATAGATATGGAATTCATGTACAAGATTGCTGAAATGCAAAGTATGTCACCTCATGCTTTGTTCCTTGGAGTGTGAATAAA
This sequence comes from Urtica dioica subsp. dioica, assembly GCF_054948205.1. Lineage (NCBI taxonomy): Eukaryota > Viridiplantae > Streptophyta > Magnoliopsida > Rosales > Urticaceae > Urtica > Urtica dioica. Next base: position 22,732,211 of record NC_142756.1, on the reverse strand, counting down.
TGAACTGGCCAGTGTCCAAATTGAGTCCTGACTCTTTTGGATGAAACAATGTGACTTGTTAGCTCCTCGTCAATACATTGTTTCTAACTTATTCACAAGCGACAAATGAGTTGAGGAAATAACAGCTAGAAGGGTAAAATGGTAATTTAGTAAATCCCGAGTAGCTGATGACATTCATGAAGGGTAACATAGATAATATTCAGTGGATCCGCTCATCATAATTAGGTCAAATTCTTGAGTAGAAAATAAATTCATTTGAACCGAGAGATTTTCAGTGTCAGCTCTTTAGTGGAGTCAGTTGGCATTAAGCTAAACTTGGAAAAGGTTTGTGAACTTTTGAGTCCAAGTGTTTAGCTCAAGCTTTGTTCATTTGGGTCCATGAGGTCACTGTCACGAATCACATCGATAGGAATTGTTAAACTGGAAGCTAAGTCAAAACAAGAACGAAAATTGTCGAAAGGGTATTTTTGTCTTTTGAGACATAAGGATGAAATGGATGTCAATAAATTTTTTGACAAGTTCATTTGATGACTTAATGTCACTCGGCCATGACTTGATCATTGGGCCTTGTGTCTCAAAGGGAAAAAGAGGAAATTGGCTCATGAATATGTGATATTCTATAGAAGAGGAAACTACATTATTGAAGGTGAGACCTCTCCTATAAATAGGAGCCTCATTTCCTCACATTTCATTCACTAAAGTTTAAGAGATTTGAGAGACTCTCTCTCTAGAACTTGTGGCCGAAATTCCTCTCTCTCTCTCTAGTTTATTTTCGATTATTCTTGTTTTGGCACCTAGGTCCTCACTCGACCTAGTGTTTAGCTCTGCGACTTCTAGACTCGTCCTTAAGTCGTAGTGTTTAAAAGTGCCCACTCACTAATTCCTTTATTTCGAGTGATTTAGTGATAGAAACTTTCGTGGTTGCTCGAGGTGCCGAGGAAAGAAAGAGAGACGTGCTGCGAGGGAAGACGAGCATTGCGAACTTTCCAAAAGCTTGTTCAAAGTTCAAGCTTCAAGAAAGGTTAGTAAACTTCTAGCTCATATTAGTTTTTAATTACATGTACTTGCTCTTTGTCTAGGTTAGTAAAAACTGTTTTTACTAGTAAAGAAATTTTTTAAAATTCCGCCGCTTCCGAAGCATTTAATCTTTTTCTTAAACCCTAGATCAATTCCAACATTGCAGAGGCTTGGAGTGGACCGTCCCTCACAAGTCTCTTAATCATGTCTAGACTTATATGACCAAGTCTTAAGTGCCAGTGGTATGTTGATTTTGTTAGATCGGAGGATTCAGAAAGTTTGATCCTCTTTGGCTCCGTTATTAGATCATTATCTATTTCGGTGTCTAAAAGAGAAGGTTGAGTGGGATAGATGTAGAAAAGAGCATTCTTCATACATGCATCAGTGACAAAAGAATTATCAGGAAACGAAATACGAATTCCATTCTTAATGAACTTTAAACAATAATCTTGCTCAAGAAGACGAGCAACGGATATTAAGTTCTTCCCAAAGGTAGGAACAAAATAAACATTAATCAAGTTTAAAGTGCGGTCTTCAAAAGACAGCGTCACGGATCCCACAGCCTTTGCAGACACCAAGCTCCCATCACCCCATTTGAAACAGAAGTCGCCTTCCTCTACGCCTTTGGTTTTCTTAAAACCAGTCAAGGAACAGCAAATATGGTTAGTATCAGCGGAGTCAATAATCCACGATGATACATTATCAGCTACTAAGCATGCTTCGGTAATTAGTACAATACTATGTTCCTTTGCTTTGAGATAGGCAGGACAATTCTTTTTCTCGGCCTTTTGAGGTCTCTTCTTAGATCCAGAGGCGGAGGCTTTGTTCTCAGTAGCATGTGCCTCTCCTTGATTTCTCTTTCTCTTAGTGAGACATTCAGCAGTGTGAGGCTCCTTCACAAGCTCGTTAACAATGTACTCTAGCTTATTCATGGAGTAGTTCCACTTGAAGGTATCAAAAGATTCGGAGAGAGTTTCCAAGATCATATCTATTTTGATATCCTCGTTAATCTTAGATCCTAGAATTTCCATCTCATTCAGGTAACTAAAGATCAGCATCGTATGGTCCCTGACAGGAGTCCTAGCCTTCATGCGACAGTTCATACACTGTCGGACTGCTTGTTGCCTTGTTTGATGCCTTTGCCCTCCAAACATCTTAAGGAAATTGTAGAGCATGTCAGCGGTAGTCTCGATGTCACGATGTTGTTTTTGCAACACATTGGTCATTGATGCCAAGATATAGCATCTCGCAATCTCATCGGATCGAAGCCATGCCGCTAAGACGTCTTTGCCCTCTTGAGTCGAATCATCATTCGTCAGAGGAGGACACGGGGTGGTGAGTACCCATTTATGCTTGTTAATGGTAAGGATTATATCTTGATTATGTTTCAAATCTACGTAGTTTTCGTTTTCGAGTTTGTTCGAGGAAAGGATGAAAGAGAGAGAGTTGGGAGACATTTTGCCTATAAAAGTTGAAACAAGTTTATGATTAGTCTTTGGTTTAGGATTTAAGTTTGTTTAAGACTTAATAAAATCCAAAGGTGTTATAAACGAAACAATAATTTACTCCCTCAAGAGAAGGCCGCAAAAAATCTCCATTTATAAGTAAATGACACATCATAATGCTTAGCCAAGATGTCAATACACCAATTTTGACTAGCCACCTTTTAAATTGGTTTGACCACTCACATCCTTTCGCAGGGCCTCGAGGGAGGATTACTAGGGATTGAGCCTAAGTGTCTAACCAACCACTTAGTCCAAGAGATCGACTTTGAAAAAACAATCCCCTGACGTTTAAGAGAGGGCCACGAGGGTGACTCTTAGTGTGGCGACAATTGCACTTTTCATTAGTGTTGGGGATCGTGGGTTACAAACAACAAGTATAACCCGCCCACTTAGTTTTTGGAGTTGGTACATCGACTCTTATAAGTTCGGAAACAGATTTCCTAGTTATAGAGCGATAGAGTGGACAACTAGAAAAGAATCCTAGATATTCATGTTCAGAGCAGTGTTAGTGCATAAAGGCACAAGGTACATACTCGGATCTTTTCCTATTTTCTATTCGGGAAAGTGCATGAGGGAAGTGTGAACTTCAACTCACTTGAACACTTGAAAGTTTGAGATTACACATCTTTTTATTTTTCAGCTTGTCTACGAAGAGACCTCCCACTTAAATTTTCAAGAGCATATAGATTTTGAACATATGTGATATAGATATGAAAACATTTTGAAAACTTATTTGATTTTGATGACAAAATATTTTCAAGTTTGAAAAAGAAAACGGTTTTTCAAAAATCAAACTTGTTTTGTAAAAATTCAATTTCAAGTTAAATTTTCAAAAATCAAAACATTTTAATCTTACACATCATGTTTATAATTTTATTAAAAACATTTTTTCTTAAGAAAATTTTCTCATAAGAGTTCTATAACTCATGGTAGTGGGGCTGAAAATCCGGATTTCTAAAAAACTGGACTTTCGGAACAGCTGCGCACCTCGGAGTAAAATCGCCATAACTGGCGGCTCCGATGTCCTTTTGACCCAAAACCGGTGGCATTGGAAAGAGGACAGACAGACCTTTAATTTGATTCAAGAATCATCAAATTTCAAATTCTGAGAAGAGGAGTTATGCCACTTTTAATGCGGGTTTTACTCCAGCTCGAAGAAAACATAAATAATTAAAGTTCGGTGTTTTAGTGCGTAAAAAGAATCGAGTGTAACGGAACGTTTTAGGAAGTTGTTTTTATTTGTGTTTTATTAACATGGTAATAACATGATATATAAGAAATAACAACAAGCATAAAACGATTCAAGTAAATGAAAGAAACTAGCAAGACAATATAACTAGTCACAAAAAATATTCGAAATTTTCTCAAATTTAAAAACACGTTTTTTAATATAAAAAATTAAAAACTTTTAGAACCGATTCTAATGTATTTTAATAACATCCCAAACTCATAGAAAATCAACATGATTTTTAATTTAAAGGCAAGAGCAATAAATTAAAAAAAAATCTAAGGAAACAATTCTAACTTGTCACAAAATTAGTAAACTTTTGAAAACGATTTTCAAGATCATAATTTTAAATACATGAACATGCATATCTTTGTCCATAGCTCTGATACCATTTGTTGGAATTGATCTAGGGTTTAAGAAAAAGTTTAACGCTTCGAGTAAGCGGCGGAAATTTAAAAATTTTCTTTTGACAAGTAAAACGATTTTACTAACCTAGACAAAGAGCAAGTACACGTAAATAAAAACTATTATGAGCATAATAAATTTACTAACCTTTTTAGAAGCTTGAACGTTGATGAGCCTTCGGAAGGTTGGAAACGTTCGTCTCCCCTCGCAGAACGTCTCTCTTCTTTCCTCGGCAACACGAGCAACCACGATAGTTTCTATCACAAGAATCACTCGAGAAAGAAAGGAATTAGTGTTTGGGCACTTTTAAACACTACGACATAAGAACAAGTCTCAAAGTCGAAGAGCTAAACTCGCTAGGTCAAATGAGGACCTAGGTGCCAAAACAAAAACGAAAAGAACTTAGAGAGAGAAGGAGAGAGGGGCGGCCAAGCTAGAGAGAGATGCTCTCAATCTCGAAAACTTGGGATGAATAAAATGAGAGGAATGAGGGCTCTATTTATAGGGGAGGGATTACCTTCAATAAGGTAGTTTCATCTTCTATAGAATATCACATATTCATGAGCAAAATATTGCCCATTTCCCTCTTGAGTCACACGGCCAACAAGGCTTCTAGAAGCCCTTGGATTTGTTTCCTCTTTTGTTCCTCTCTTGGTTGGCCGCCCAAATGAATTCCCTTCTAGAGGAAATTTGATTCCTCTATTTCTTTTGGCAAGTATCTTGATACATTAATGCACAAAATTGGTCTCTCTACTCTTGGGTTTGGGCGTGTAAGACTTTCTAGAAGCCTTCTAGATTTTTCTTCATTTGTTCATGACAACATAAGAAAAGCCCATTAAGAATTTTCAAATAAAATTCCATGAAATGAAATTAATCCAGAAAGCCCAATTAAATCAATTTTGGGCGAGTGGTCATAAGTCATCAAATGACCTTGTCAAAAAATTTATTGACATTCATTTCATCCTATGTCCAAAAGGACAAAAATAACCTTTTGACAATTTTCATAAAACTTGTCTCGTTCTTGTTTTGACTTAGCTTCTATTTTAACTATCCCTACTCGATGTGATTTGTGACAGTGACCTCATGGATCCAAATGAACAAAGCTTGAGCTAAACACTTGGACTCACAAGTTCACAAACTTTTTCCAAGTTTAGCTTAATGTCAACTGACTCCACTAAAGAGTTGACTCTGAAAATCTCTCGATTCAAATGAATTTATTTTCTACTCTAGAATTCAACCAAATTAGATGAGCGGATCCACTGAATATTATCTATGTTTACCCTTCATGAATATCATCAGCTAGTCGGGATTTACAAAATTACCATTTTACCCTTCTAGCTATTATTTCCTCAACTCCTTTGTCGCTTGTGAATAAGTTACAAACAATGTATTGACGAGGAGCTAACAAGTCACATTGTTTCATCCAAAAGAGTGACGACTCAATTTGGACAATAGCCAGTTCATTTATTCACATTCCAAGGAACAAAGCATGAGGTGATATACATTGCATTTCAACAATCTTGTACATGAATTCCATATCTATGAGAACTTCACAAAGTTACTCATGACATCTTCACAACTTAGTACTTCACTAATAGGTCTTGTTCAGAATCACATAGTGAGTCCAAACTCTGACTTTCTCAAATGAGAATACGTAAGCTGTGAAATGGCATGTCTCATTTCAGGATTAAGGTAAGCACGATGCAATTCATACGTAGTGACTTCGAGACATAAGAGGTTAAATGATTTGTTCTTATTTTGTCTCTAGAAGTGCACTGGTCAATTCACTACCTTCTGAAGTTACCTAGAAGAACTATAGAGTCTCCAACTCTCAATGCCCCATAACCAGACATCATAGATTCTCCTAACAATCGTACTGAGGTCAATAGTCCTTTGACCCTTAGATTGAGAATATATCGTTTTAAGCAAACTACAAAGAGTTTGTTCATGCAAATCTACATTTGTCTCTTCGTAAGTTGTTAAGTTTGTTTATGGACTAAAGACTAAGGTTTTATCATAAAGCTTCAAACAGACAAGGAAGAATGAATGAAAGTTTCAACTTTTTATTAATGAATAAGCAATTACAAGCAAGAGTCTTCGTGAGACTTTATTACATCAAATGTAGAAAATAAAGACTACAACTCTTCTTGTGGACACCATTGACAACAGACCATGAGTCACTCAAGTACTTGAAGGGACAGCAAAAGCTCAACAAACGGCATGCGCAATGGATGGAGTTCATCGAGCCGTTTTCGTATGTCATCAAATACAAACAAGGTAAGGAGAATGTGGTAGCCGACGCCCTTTCTCGAAGGTATGTTTTACTTTCCACTTTAGATGCTAAACTTTTTGGTTTTGAACATATTAAAGATATGTATCCAGATGACCGAGAGTTTAGTGAGATATTTAAGAAGTGTGAGAAGATGGCGTCGAGAGATTACTTTGGGCATGATGGATTTTTGTTCAGACTTGGTAGACTTTGTGTGCCTAGTTGTTCTCTTCGGGAGTTGTTAGTTAGGGAAGCTCATGGTGGAGGCTTTATGGGACATTTTGGAATAGCTAAAACTCTAGGAGTGATCCAAGAGCACTTTTATTGGCCTCGCATGAAACGTGATTTTGAGAGGATTTGTCGTAATTGTGTCATATGTAGGAAAGCTAAGTCGAAAGTTCAATCACACGGTATGTATACACCTTTGCCTATTCCTAGCTCACCTTGGGTAGATATATCTATGGATTTTGTGTTAGGTTTGCCTAGGACTAAGATAGGTCGTGATTTTGTTTTTGTAGTGGTTGATAGGTTTTCAAAGATGGCACATTTTATCCCTTGTCACTAAACTGATGATGCTTCTAATGTTGCTGATTTGTTCTTTCGAGAGATTGTTAGGTTGCTTGGCATGCCTAGGACGATTGTCTCGGATAGGGATACCAAGTTCTTAAGTTACTTTTGGAAGACCTTATGGGGTAAGTTGGGTACTACGTTGTTGTTTTCGACTGCTTGTCACCCCCAAACTGACGGTCAGACCGAAGTAGTTAATAGGACCTTGTCGACTTTGTTGAGGGCAATAATTAAGAAGAATATCAAGACTTGGGAAGATTGTTTACCACATGTTGAGTTTGCTTACAACCGCGCTATTCATTCATCTACTAAGTTCTCACCCTTTGAGATTGTCTATGGTTTTAACCCACTAACACCATTTGATTTATCTCCTATTCCTATGTCTGAGCATGTGAATTTAGATGGTGAAGAGAAAGCAAAGCTTGTTAAGCAGCTTCACGAGAGGGCACGACTCAACATTGAGCGGAGGACGGAGCAGTATGCGCAGCAAGCCAACAAGAGCCGCAAGAGAGTGATTTTCGAACCCGGTGATTGGGTTTGGCTACATATGCGCAAGGAGCATTTTCCGGAGCAACGCAAGTCCAAACTACAGCCGCGTGGCGATGGACCATTCCAAGTTATCTAGAGGATCAACTATAATGCCAACAAATTGGATCTTCCAGGTGAGTATAATGTTACTGCTACATTCAATGTGACTGACCTATCTCCTTTTGATGCAGATCATGATTTGAGGGCAAATCTTTTTCAAGACGAGGGGAATGATGAGGACATGTCCCACAAGGAGCCACAAGCAAAATACCAAGTGCCGGTAGGACCCGTGATGAGGGCTCGAGCGAGGAGATTCAAGGAGGAGCTTAACAATCTGATCATCAAGCTCCAAGATGAAGAAGGGGACAAGCTCGCAAAGGAGAGAATTCAAGGAAGCCAAGAAACACCAATGATGAATGTTATTTGGGCCGAATTGAATTAGACGGATTACTTACGTGTTGCTATTTAAGTTTGTATTTTTGGGCCAAGACATGTTATTTAAAAACCCATATGTGTTTGTATTGGGTTAGGCCTTTGTTTTTATGTCTATTAGTACTTAAATAAGGCTAAATGGGCTTATTAGGTTATGGGGCCCATGGAGCTACGAATTTGTCTTTGTAAAACTCTATAAATTAAGCCTTTAGGCTGAATGAAGGACACACAATTTGATTTCGAGTTAAACACTTTCTATGAGGATTGTCGTTCTCTCTTTGGTTCGTTTAGAACTATTCGAGTTTCTTACAAAGCGGTGCGTGTAAGAGTTCAAGACCGACTCATCAGACGTCCAATCGCATCCGTCTGTGGCGTCAATCGATCCACCTTCGTTCCTAAAATTGTAGACAATCCGTCGCTGTGCTATTGGGATATCGGGTCTCGGAGCTTAGTCGGCCGAGGTTCATATCAGACGATGTCGAGGTTACGTTTCGAATCTACGTAGTTTTCGTTTTCGAGTTTGTTCGAGGAAAAGATAGTTGAGAGATGGTTGCGAGACATGTTGCTTAATTACGTTGAAACAAGTTTATGATTAGTCTGTGGTTTAGGGTTTAAGTTTGTTTAAGTTTTTAAGATGAACAAGACATGAAAAATCCAAAGGTGTTATGAACGAAATGACACTTTACTCGTGCGAGGGAAGGCCGCAACGAGTCTCCTTTCAAAAGTAAACGACTCATCATTAATGCATAGCCAAGATGTCAATACATCAAATTTGACTAGCCACCTTATAAAAAAAAGTTTGATCACTCACATCCTTTCGCATGGCCTCGAGGGAGGATTACTAGGGATCGAGTCGAAGTGTGTAACCGACCACTTAGTCCAAAAGATCGACTTTGAAAAACAATCCACCGAGGGGAGGTCTTGTCTCATTGTCTCACTCTCAGACTTAGCTCATTGAGCGATGATCAGAGCAAAGCGCCGTTGAGTACTCTCATTTAAGAGATGGCCACGAGGGTGACTCTTAGTCTGGCGACAACTACTCTTTTCATTAGTGTTGGGGATCGTGGGTTGTAAACAACAAATATAACCCTCCCACTTAGTTTTTAGAAACGGCACATCGTCTCTTATAAGTTCGGAAACAGATTTTCTAGTTATAGAGCGATAGAGTGGACAACTAGAAGGGAATCCTAGATCTTCTTGTTCAGAGCAGTGTTAGTGCATAAAGGCACAAGGTACATACTCGGATCTTTTCCTATTTTCTATTCGGGAAAGTGCATGAGGGAAGTGTGAACTTCAACTCACTCGAACACTTGAAAGTTTGTGATTACACATCTTTTTATTTTTTAGCTTGTCTACGAAGAGACCTCCCACTTAAATTTTCAAGAGCATATAGATTTTGAACATATGTGATATAGATATAGTTTTGAAAACATTTTGAAAACTTATTTGATTTGGATAACAAAATATTTTCATGTTTGAAAACGAAAACGGTTTTTCAAAATTCAAACTAGTTTTGTAAAAATTCAATTTCAATTAAACTTTCAAAAATCAAAATATTTTAATATTTCACATTTTGTTTATAATCGTACAAAAAAAAAATTCTCAAGAAAAGTTTCTCATTAGAGTTCTATAACTCATGGTAGTGGGGCTGAAAATCCAGATTTCAAAAAAACTGGACTTTCAGAACAGCCGTGCACCTCGGAGTAAAATCGCCATAACTGGCGGCTCCGATGTCCTTTTGACCTAAAACCGGTGGTATTGGAAAGAAGACAAACATACCTTTAATTTGATTCAAGAATCAATAAAATTAAAATTCTGAGTAGAGAGTTATGTCACTTTTACTGCAGGTTTTACTCGAGCTCGAAGAAAGCAGAAATAATTAAAGTTCGGACTTTGAGTACGTAAAAAGAATCGGGTGGATTGAAACGTTTTAGGAAGTTGTTAAAGCTTTTATTTGTGTTTTATTAACATGGTATAAAAGAAATAACAACAAGCATAAAACGAATCAAGTAAATAAAAGAAACTAGGAAGACAAGAAAACCAGTCACAAAATTTACTCGAAATTTTCTCAAACTTAAAAACATGTTTTTCAATATAAAAAATTAAAAAAATTTAGAACTGATTCTAATGTGTTTTAATAACATCCCAAACTCATAGAAAATCAACATGATTTTTAATTTAAAGCAATGAATAATAAATTAAAAAAAAAATCTAAGAAAACAATTCTAACTTGTCACAAAATTAGTAAACTTTCGAAAACGATTTTCAAGCTCATAATTTTAATTACATGTACATGCATATCTTCGACCATAGCACTGATACCATTTGTCGGAATTGATCTAGGGTTTAAGAAAAAGTTTAACGCTTCGGGTAAGCGGCGGAATTTAAAAATTTTCTTTTGACAAGTAAAACGATTTTACTAACCTAGACAAAGAGCAAGTACGTGTAAATAAAAACTATTATGAGCATTAAAAATTTACTAACATTTTTAGAAGCTTGAACGTTATGAGCCTTTGGAAGGTTGAAAACGTTCGTCTCCCCACGCAGCACGTCTCTCTTCTTTCCTCGCCAACTAGAGCAACCACGAAAGTTTCTATCACTATAATCACTCGAGACAAAAGGAATTAGTGAGTGAGCACTTTTAAACACGACGACTAGAGAACAAGTCTCAAAGTCGAAGAGCTAAAATTTCTATGTCAAATGATGACCTAGGTTCCAAAACAAAAACGAAAGAAAACTAGAGAGAGAGAGAGAGAGAGAGAGAGAGGAGTTCGGCCACCACAAGGTCTAGAGAGAGAAGCTCCCAATCTCTAACTTATGTGGAATGAATGAAATGTGAAGAATGATGGTTCTATTTATAGGAGAGGTCTCACCTTCTATCACATATTCATGAGCCAAATCCTTATTTCCCATTCTCATTTTGGGCGTGTGGCATGTGTGTTCTAGAAGCAAGATTATTTCCTCTTTTGCTTGCCTACACCTTGCCTTGGCTGCCCAACAACTTTCCCCCCTTGGGGAAATTTGTTTCCTCTTTTTCTTTTGGCAAGTATCTACATACATTAATGCACAAAATAAACTCTCTTTTACGCTATGAGTCACACGAAATTCAGCCTCTCTTTTCCTTGGGTTGGACGAAAATAATGCTTCTAGAAAGGCCTTCTAGATTTTTCTTCATTTGTTCATGACAACATAAGAAAAGCCCATTAAGAATTTTCAAGTAAAATTCTATGAAATGAAATTAATCCTCAAGGCTCAAATTCTTTAATATGGCCGAGTGGTTTTTAAATCATTTGTCATCATATGATAATGTCAAAAAAAAATTATTGACATTCATTTCTTCCTATGTCCTAAAAGACAAAAATACCCTTTAGACAATTTTCGAAAAACTTTTCTCGTTCTTGTTTTGACTTAGCTTCTAGTTTAACTATTCCTACTCGATATGATTTGTGACAGTGACCTCATGGATCCAAATGAACAAAGCTTGAGCTAAATACTTGGACTCAAAAGTTCACAAACCTTTTCCAAGTTTAGCTTAATGTCAACTGACTCCACTAAAGAGTTGACACTGAAAATATCTCGGTTCAAATGAATTTATTTTCTACTCAAGAATTCAACCTAATTGTAATAAGTCGATCCACTGAATATTATCAATGTTTACCCTTCATGAATATCATAAGCTAGTCGGGATTTACAAAATTACCATTTTACTCTTCTAGTTGTTATTTCCTAAACTCCTTTGTCGCTTGTGAATAAGTTAGAAACAATGTATTGATGAGGAGCTAACAAGTCACATTGTTTCATCCAAAAGAGTTAAGACTCAATTTGGACACTGGCCAGTTCATTTATTCACATTCCAAGGAACAAAGCATGAGGTGATATATATTGTATTTTAGCAATCTTGTACATGAATTCCATATCAATGAGAACTTCACAAAGTTACTCATGACATCTTCACAACTTAGTACTTCACCAATAGGTCTTGTTCAGAATCACATAGTGAGTCCGAACTCTGACTTTCTCAAATGAGAATACGTAAGCTATGAAATGGCATTCTCATTTCAGGATTAAGGTAAGTATGATGCAATCATACGTAGTGACTTCGAGACATAAGAAGTTAAATGGTTTGTTCTTATCTTGTCTATAGAAGTGCACTGGTCAATTCAGTACCTTCGGAAGATACCTAGAAGAACTATAGAGTCTCCAACTCTCTATGTCCCATAACCAGACATCATAGATTCTCCTAACAATCGTACTGAGGTCAATAGTCCTTTGAGCCTTAGATTGCGAATATATCATTTTAAGAAAACTATGAAGAGTTTGTTCATGCAAATCTACATTTGTCTCTTCGTAAGTTGTTAAGTTTGTTTATGGACTAAACACCAAGGTTTTATCCTAAAGCTTCAAACAGACAAGGTAGAATGAATGAACGTTTCAACTTTTATTAATGAATAAGGAATTACAAGCAAGAGTCTTCGTGAGACTATATTACATCAAATGTACACAAATAGACACTACTACTCTTCTTGTGGGAACCAGTGACAACAACCCTTGCCATCCAAACATCTCATGGAGATTGTAGAGCATGTCAGCGGCTGTCTCAATGTCACGATATTGTTGTTTCAGTACCTTGTTCATAGATGCTAAGATATAGCACCTCACAATTTCATCGGAGTGGAGCCAGGCCGCCAAGGCGTCTTTGTCCTCTTGAGTCGAATAATTATTCGTTTGAGGAGGACACAGGGTGGTGAGTACCCATTTGTGCTTGTTAACGGTATGGATGATATTGAGGTTACGTAGTTTTCGGTTTCGAGTTTGTTTTGAGGAAATGATGGTTGAGAGATGGTTGGGAGCCATCTTGCTGAAGTTGAAACAAGTTTATGATTAGTCTTTTGGTTTAGGATTCAAGTTTGTTTAAGTTTTTAGGACGAACAAGACAGGAAAAATTCAAAGGTGTTATATACAAAATGACAATCTACTCCCTCAAGAGAAGGCCGCAAAAAGTCTCCTTTTATAAGTAAATGACACATCATTAATGCTTAGCCAAGATGTCAATACACCAATTTTGACTAGCCACCTTTTAAATTGGTTTGATCATTCACATCCTTTCGCAAAACCTCAAGAGAGGATTACTATGGATTGAGTCTAAGTGTGCAACCAACCACTTAGTCCAAAAGGTCAACTTTGAGAAACAATCCCCCAAGAGGAGGTCTTGCCTTCATCGTCTCACTCTCGGATGTATCTCATTGAGCAATGATCGAAGCAAAATGCCATATAGTACTTTCATTGAAGAGAGGGCCACAAGAGTGACTCTTAGTCAGACGTTTAGTTGCTCCTTTCATTAGTGTTGGGGATCGTGGGTTACAAACATCAAGTATGACTCCCCCACTTAGTTTTTAGAGTTGGCACATCGTCTCTTATAAGTTTGGAAACAAATTTCCTAGTTATAGAGCGATAGAGTAGACTTCTAGAAAGGAATCCTAGATATTCATGTTCAAGGAAGAGCAGTGTTAGTGCATAAAGGCACGAGGTACAAACTCGGACATTTTCCTATTTTTTCTATTCGGGAAAGTGCATGAGGGCAGTGTGAACTTCAACTCACTCGAACACTTGAAAGTTTTTAGAATACACATCTTTTATTTTTCGGCTCGTCTACGAGGAGACCTCCCACTCAAATTTTCAAGAGCATATAGATTTTGAACATATGTGATATACATATAGTTTTGAAAATATTTTGAAAACTTATTTGATTTGGATTACAAAATATTTTCAAGTTTGAAAGCGAAAACGGTTTTCAAAATTCAAACTAGTTTTGTAAAAATTCAATTTCAATTAAACTTTCAAAAATCAAAACATTTTAATCTTTCACATTATGTTTATTATATTATAAAAAAAAAATTGCTCAAGGAAATTTTCTCATTAGAGTTCTATAACTCATGGAGTGGGGTCCTAAATTCAAAATTCAATAATTCTAAAAAACTGGACATTTGGAACAGCCACGCACCTCGGAGTATAATCACCATAACTGGCAACTCCGACGTCCTTTTGACCTAAAACTACATTGGAAAGAGGACAAACAGACCTTTAATTTGATTCAAGAATCATCAAATTTCGAATTATGAGCAGAGAGTTATGCACTTTTACTGTAGGTTTTTCTCGAGCTCGAAGAAAACTTGAAATAATTAAAGTTCGGACTTGAGTGCGAAAAAAAATCGAGTGTAATTGAATGTTTTAGGGAGTTGTTAAAGCTGTTGTCAATGGTGCCCACAAGAAGAGTTGTAGTGTGTATTTATGTACATTTGATGTCATATAGTCTTATGAAGACTCTTGCTTGTAATTGCTTATTCATTAATAAAAAGTTGAAACGTTCATTCAGTCTTCCTTGTTTGAAGCTTTATGATAAAACCTTAGTCTTTAGTCCATAAACAAACTAAACAACTTACGAAGAGACAAATGTAGATTTGCATGAACAAACTCTTTGTAGTTTGCTTAAAACGATATATTCGCAATCTAGGGTCAAAGTACTATTGACCTCAGTATGATTGTTAGAAGAATCTATGATGTCTGGTTATGAGGCATTGAGAGTTGGGGACTCTATAGTTCTTCTAGGTATCTTCCGAAGATACTGAATTGACCAGTGCACTTCTAGAGACAATATAAGAACAAACCATTTAACCTCTTATGTCTCGAAATCACTATGTATGAATTGCATCATGCTTACCTTAATCCTGAAATGAGACATGCCATTTCACACCTTAGTATTCTCATTTGAGAAAGTCAAAGTTCGGACTCACTATGTGATTCCGAACAAGGCCTATTGGTGAAGTACTAAGTTGTGAGTCTGTCATGAGTAACTTTGTGAAGTTCTCATAGATATGGAATTCATGTACAAGATTGCTGAAATGCAATGTATGTCACCTCATGCTTTGTTCCTTGGAGTGTGAATAAATGAACTGGCCAGTGTCCAAATTGAGTCCTGACTCTTTTGGATGAAACAATGTGACTTGTTAGCTCCTCGTCAATACATTGTTTCTAACTTATTCACAAGCGACAAAGGAGTTGAGGAAATAACAGCTAGAAGGGTAAAATGGTAATTTAGTAAATCCCGACTAGCTGGTGACATTCATGAAGGGTAAACATAGATAATATTCAGTGGATCCGCTCATCGTAATTAAGTCGAATTCTTGAGTAGAAAATAAATTCATTTGAACCGAGAGATTTTCAGTGCCAGCTCTTTAGTGGAGTCAGTTGGCATTAAGCTAAACTTGGAAAAGGTTTGTGAACTTTTGAGTCCAAGTGTTTAGCTCAAGCTTTGTTCATTTGGGTCCATGAGGTCACTGTCACGAATTACATCGATAGGAATTGTTAAACTGGAAGCTAAGTCAAAACAAGAACGAAAATTGTCGAAAGGGTATTTTTGTCTTTTGAGACATAAGGATGAAATGGATGTCAATAAATTTTGACAAGTTCATTTGATGACTTAATGTCACTCGGCCATAATATGATTAATTGGGCCTTGTGAATTAATTTCATTTCATAAGAATTTTATTGAAAATTCTTAATGGGCCTTTCTCATGTTGTCATGAACAAATGAAGAAGCTTCTAGAAGCTCCTTCTAGAGAGACTTGGGCGCCTACCCTAATAGAGAAATAGGAGAGTTTATTTTGTGCATAAATGTATTTAGATACTTGCCAAAAGAAAAAGAGGAAACAAATTTCCTCCAAGAGGAAAGTGGGAATCGGCCAAGTGAGAGACAAGGCAAGGCCTTGAACAAAATAGGAAACAAATCAAGGCTTCTAGAAGCCTTGAGTTGGCCGAGTGTCTCAAAGGGAAAAAAAAGGAAATTGCTCATGAATATGTGATATTCTATAGAAGAGGAAACTACCTTATTGAAGGTGAGACCTCTCCTATAAATAGGAGCCTCATTTCCTCACAATTGATTCATCCAAAGTTTTAGAGATTGAGAGCTTCTCTCTCTAGACTTGGCCGCCCCTTCCTCTCTCTCTCTCTCTAGTTTGTATTTTCGATTTTTCTTGTCTTGGCACCTAGGTCCTCACTCGACCTAGTCTTTAGCTCTGCGACTTGAGACTCGTTCTTAAGTCGTAGTGTTTAAAAGTGCCCACTCACTGATTCCTTCTTTTCGAGTGATTTAGTGATAGAAACTTTCGTGGTTGCTCGAGGTGCCGAGGAAAGGAAGAGAGACGTGCTGCGAGGGGAGACGAGCGTTGCAACTTTCCAAAAGCTTCTACAAGGTTCAAGCTTCAAGAAAGGTTAGTAAACTTCATAGCTCATATTGGTTTTTAGTTACATGTACTTGCACTTGTCTAGGTTAGTAAAAACTGTTTTACTTGTAAAAGAAAATTTTTAAAATTCCGCCGCTTAACGAAGCGTTAATTATTTTCTCAAACCCTAGATCGATTCCAACAAATGATATGAGAGCTATGGTCAAAGATTAGCATGTACATGTTTTTAAAATTATGAGCTTGAAAATCGTTTTCGAAAGTTTACTAATTTTGTGACAAGTTAGAATTGTAATCTTAGATTTTTTTTTTAATTTAATGCTCTTGTCTTTAAATTAAAAAGCATGTTGTTTTTCTATGAGTTTGGGATGTTTTTAAAACACAATAGAATCAGTTCTAAAAGTTTTTAATTTTTTATATTGAAAAACGTGTTTTAAAGGTTTGAGAAATTTCGGTAAATTTTGTGACTAGTTACTTTGTCTTTCTAGTTTCTTTTATTTACCGTATTCGTTTTATGCTTGTTGTTATTTCCTTTATTCTATGTTATTACCCTGCTAATAAAACACAAATAAAAGCTTTAAACAACATCTTAAAACGTTCTGTTACACTTGATTCTTTTTCGCACCTAAATAGGACCAAGCTTTAATTTATTTCTTTTTCTTCGAGCTGGAGTAAACCCGCATTAAAAGTGGCATAACTCTCTGCTCAGAAATCTAAATTTAATGATTCTTGAATCAAATTAAAGCTCTGTCTGTCCTCTGTCCAATGCCACCGGTTTCGGCTCAAAAGGACATCGGAGCCGCGAGATATGGCGATTTTACTCCGAGGTATGCGGCTGTCTGAAACTCCAGTTTTTTTTTTAGAAATCCGGATTTTCAAACCCCACTACCATGAGTTATAGAACTCTAATGAGAAAACTTTCTTGAGCAAAAATGTTTTTCATATGATTATAAACATGATGTGTAAGATTAAAAGTTTTTATTTTTGAAAGATTAATTGAAATTGAATTTTTACAAAACTAGTTTGAATTTTGAAAAACCGTTTTCACTTTCAAACTTGAAAATATTTTGTCATCCAAATCAAATAAATTTTCAAAATGTTTTCAAAACTATATCTATATCACATATGTTCAAAATCTATATGCTCTTGAAAATTTGAGTGGGAGGTCTCCTTGTAGACAAGCCGAAAAAGAAAAAGATGTGTAATCTCAAACTTTCAAGTGTTCGAGTGAGTTGAAGTTCACACTTCCCTCACGCACTTTCCCGAAATAGAAAATAGGAAAAGATCGAGTATGTACCTTGTGCCTTTATGCACTAATACTGCTCTGAACATGTCGATCTAGGATTCTCTTCTAGTTGTCCGCTCTGTCGCTCTCTAACTAGGAAATTTGTTTCCGAACTTATAAGAGTCGATGAACCATCTCCAAAAACTAAGTGGGAGGGTTATATTCGTTGTTTGTAACCCACGATCCCCAACACTAATGAAAGATGCAATAACGTGGGACTAAGAGCCGCTCTTGCGACCCTCACTTAAATGTGAGTACTCCAAGGCGTTATTGCTTCGATCATTGCTCAATGAGCTACGTCCGAGAGTGATGCAATGATGGCAAGGCCTCCCCTTGGGGGATTGTTTTTCAAAGCTGATCTTTTGGACTAAGTGGTTGGTTGCACACTTAGGCTCAATCCCTAGTATCCTCCCTTGAGGCTCTGCGAAAGGATGTGAGTGATCAAACCAATTTAAAAGGTGGCTAGTCTAAATAGATGTATTGACATCTTGGCTTAGCATTAATGATGTGTCATTTACTTATAAATGGAGATTTTTTGCTGCCTTCTCTTGAGGGAGTAAATTATCGTTTGGTTTATAACACCTTTGGATTTTACAAAAGTCTTAATAAAACTTAAATCCTAAACCAAAGACTAATCATAAACTTGTTTCAACTTTTATAGGCAATATGTCTCTCAACCCTCTCTCTACAATTCTTTCCTCGAATAAACTCGAAGGCGACAATTACGTCGACTGGAAACGTAACCTCGACATAGTCCTTACTGTCGACAAGCACAAATGGGTTCTCACCACCCCCTGTCCTCAAACAAATGATGATTCGACGCAAGAGGAGAAAGACGTCCTGGCGGCCTGGCTTCGATCCGATGAGATTGCGAGATGCTACATTTTGGCATCGATGAACAATGTGTTGCAACAACAACATCGTGATTATGAAACTGCCACCGATATGCTCTACAATCTCCATGAGATGTTTGGAGGGCAAAGACGTCAAGCTAGGCAACAAGCGGTCCGACAATTCATGAACTGTCGTATGAAGGCTGGAACTCCCGTTAGAGATCATATGATGCTGATCATTAGCTATCTCAACGAGATGGATATTCTTGGATCTGAGATTGATGGGGAGACTAAAATAGATATGATCTTGGAAACTCTCCCCGAAACCTTTGATACCTTCAAGTTGAATTATTCCATGAACAAGCTAGAGTACACTGTTACCGAGCTCATGAAGGAACTTCAAACCGCTGAGGCACTCACTAAGAAAAAGAGGGCTCAAGGAGAAGTACATGCTACTGCCTCCACCTCTGGATCTAAGAAGAGACCTCGCAACGCCGAGAAGAAGAACCAACCTAAGGTTCAAACGAAGAAGAAGGCGCCAAAGGCTCCGAAGGTGGACAAGTCTAAAGACAAGTGCCACCACTGCAACGAGCCTGGTCACTGGCGTAGGAACTGTCCTGCCTACCTCAAAACCAAAGCAAAAGGTATTGTACTTGTTACTGAAGCCTGTTTAGTAGCTGATAATGTATCATCGTGGATTATTGACTACGCTGCTACTAACCATATTTGCTGCTCCTTGACTGGTTTTAGGAAAAGCAAAAGCTTAGAGGATGGCGACTTCTGCTTCAAGTGGGGTGATGAGAGCGTGGTGTCTGCGAAGGCTGTGGGATCCGTGATGCTATCTTTTGAAGATCGAACTTTAAATTTGAATAATGTTTATTATGTTCCTTCCTTTGGGAAAAACCTAGTATCTGTTGCTCAACTTTTCGAGCAAGATTATTATTTAAAGTTTATAAAGAATGGAATTCGTATTTCTTTTTCTGATTCTTTCGTATTGATGCATGTATAAAGAATGGTCTTTTTTACATCTATCCCACTCAACCTTCTCTTTTAGACACCGAAATAGATAACGATCTAATTAGGGAGCCAAAGAGGATCAAACTTTCTGAATCCTCCGATCTAACAAAATCAACATACCTCTGGCACTTAAGACTTGGTCATATCAGTCTAGATAGGATTAAGAGACTTGTGAGGGATGGTCCACTCCAAGCCTCTGCAATAGGCTCACTACCTACTTGTGAATCCTGTATAGAAGGAAAAATGACTAAGCGACCTTTCTCCGATAAGGGTCGAAGAGCCACTGAGTTGCTGGAACTAATACATTCTGATGTATGTGGTCCGCTCAACCAACAGGCACGTGAAGGATACGAATACTTCGTTACCTTCACTGATGATTACTCAAGATATGGGTTTGTCAATTTTCTTAAACACAAATCCGAGACCTTTAACGTATTTAAGGTCTTTAGGGCTTTAGTGGAAAAGCAAACTGGCAAAGTGATCAAAACCCTTCGATCTGATCGAGGTGGTGAGTATATATCTGGAGAGTTCGATGACTTTCTTAAAGAAGAAGGTATCGCTTCTCAACTTACCGCACCTGGCACACCTCAACAAAACGGAGTGTCAGAGAGAAGAAACCGAACTCTTATGGAGATGGTTAGATCAATGATGAGTTACTCATCACTCCCGCTTTCCTTTTGGGGATATGCCCTCGAAACAGCCGCCTACATTCTGAACCAAGTTCCGTCCAAAACGGTTCCTGGTACTCCTTATGAACGATGGACTGGCCGTAAAGTGAATCTTGGCCGCATCCGAATTTGGGGTTGCCCTGCACACGTGCTGAGGCAAAAGACTAGCAAGTTGGCTAGTAGGTCAGAATTGTGCCTGTTTGTAGGATATCCGAAGGAAACCAAAGGTTTTACTTTCTATAGTCCCGAGGACGATAAGACTTTCGTTAGCACGAATGGTCGTTTCCTTGAGGAGGACTTTATGAAGGATGCGAAACCTAGAAGCAAAATTGTGCTTGAAGAAAAGTTGGGTGAGGAAGCTTCTACCTCATCTGTAAGAACTGTTCTTACCCCAACTGAAACACAACCTAACTCATCAGAATCTCGTCAAGTAGTACTTAGACGTAGTGGGAGGGCTACTCAAAAGCCTGACAGGTACATGTCTTATGGAGACTCTCTTGTAGCCGTCTCCGACATGGATGACCCTGTTTCCTATAGCCAAGCGATGGCTTGTTCTGAATCAAACCTTTGGCTTGACGCCATGAAAGTTGAAATGCACTCGATGTATGTTAACAAAGTCTGGAAACTTGTAGACCTTCCTGAAGGGATTAAACCCGTAGGGTGTAAGTGGATATACAAAAAGAAAAGGGGTCCTGATGGGAACGTCGAGACGTTCAAAGCACGACTTGTGGCAAAGGGTTATACCCAACAAGAAGGGATTGACTATGAAGAAACCTTCTCGCCAGTCGCAATGCTTAAATCCATCCGCATACTCCTATCCATAGCTGCAGCTCTCGACTATGAGATCTGGCAAATGGATGTCAAGACAGCCTTTCTGAATGGCAATCTTGACGAGCGCATTTACATGGCTCAACCATACGGTTTCGTGGATAAAGGTCAAGAGACCAAGGTTTGTGAGTTGCTTAAATCCATTTATGGACTAAAGCAAGCATCTAGGTCATGGAATATTAGATTCGATGAAACTGTAAAGAGCTTTGGCTTTGAACAGTCAATAGATGAGCCTTGTGTTTACAAGTTAATACACGAAGGCAAAGTTGTGTTTCTGGTACTATATGTCGATGATATACTACTCATTGGTAATGACGTGGGTAAGTTATCTGAGGTTAAGGTCTGGCTAGCAAAGCAATTCGATATGAAGGATCTAGGAGAAGCCGCGTACATTCTGGGAATCCAAATCTTTCGAGATAGGATAAACCGGACCCTGTCGCTCTCTCAAGCATCTTATATTGATAAGGTGATGGATCGCTTCTCGATGCAATACTGCAAGAGGGGTCAAACACCCTTTAGGCATGGAGTTTCACTCTCTAAGGACCAGTTTCCCAAGACTGCACAAGAGATTGAAGACATGAGGAAGATTCCTTACGCCTCTGCCGTAGGAAGCCTCATGTATGCTATGCTTTGCACTAGACCTGATATATGTTTCGCCGTTGGCGTAGTTAGCCGTTTCCAATCCAACCCTGGACCCGAGCACTGGATTGATGTTAAGCATGTTCTTAAGTATCTTCGAAGAACTAGGAACTTGATGCTTACATACTCAGGTACTGACCTGACTATGACGGGATATACCGACTCCGATTTTCAAGCGGATAAGGATTCCAGGAAATCCACATCAGGATCTGTGTTCATCCTTAACGGTGGAGCTGTTGTGTGGAGAAGTATTAAGCAATCTTGCATTGCTGACTCCACAATGGAAGCAGAATATGTGGCTGCTTGTGAAGCATCCAAAGAGGCTGTATGGCTTAGAAAATTCCTTAAGTATTTGGAAGTAGTTCCAAATGTCGACGAGCCCATGACCCTTTATTGTGATAATAGTGGGGCTGTCGCTAACTCAAAGGAATCTCGAAGCCATAAGCACTCTGAGCATATTAAGAGGAAATACCATTTGATTAGAGAGTTCGTGCGGCGCGGAGACGTGGAGGTGAAGTAGATCTCTGGCAGATCCATTCACCAAGGCCCTAGCGAACAAGGTCTTCGACCAACATCGAGAGGGATTAGGCATGAACGACTACACACATCTTCTTTGAGTCAAGTGGGAGTTTGTTGTCAATGGTGCCCACAAGAAGAGTTGTAGTGTGTATTTATGTACATTTGATGTCATATAGTCTTATGAAGACTCTTGCTTGTAATTGCTTATTCATTGATAAAAAGTTGAAACGTTCATTCAGTCTTCCTTGTTTGAAGCTTTATGATAAAACCTTAGTCTTTAGTCCATAAACAAACTAAACAACTTACGAAGAGACAAATGCAGATTTGCATGAACAAACTCTTTGTAGTTTGCTTAAAACGATATATTCGCAATCTTAGGGTCAAAGGACTATTGACCTCAGTATGATTGTTAGAAGAATCTATGATGTCTGGTTATGAGGCATTGAGAGTTGGGGACTCTATAGTTCTTCTAGGTATCTTCCGAAGATACTGAATTGACCAGTGCACTTCTAGAGACAATATAAGAACAAACCATTTAACCTCTTATGTCTCGAAGTCACTATGTATGAATTGCATCATGCTTACCTTAATCCTGAAATGAGACATGCCATTTCACACCTTAGTATTCTCATTTGAGAAAGTCAAAGTTCGGACTCACTATGTGATTCCGAACAAGGCCTATTGGTGAAGTACTAAGTTGTGAGTCTGTCATGAGTAACTTTGTGAAGTTCTCATAGATATGGAATTCATGTACAAGATTGCTGAAATGCAATGTATGTCACCTCATGCTTTGTTCCTTGGAGTGTGAATAAATGAACTGGCCAGTGTCCAAATTGAGTCCTGACTCTTTTGGATGAAACAATGTGACTTGTTAGCTCCTCGTCAATACATTGTTTCTAACTTATTCACAAGCGACAAAGGAGTTGAGAAAATAACAGCTAGAAGGGTAAAATGGTAATTTAGTAAATCCCGACTAGCTGGTGACATTCATGAAGGGTAAACATAGATAATATTCAGTGGATCCGCTCATCGTAATTAAGTCGAATTCTTGAGTAGAAAATAAATTCATTTGAACCGAGAGATTTTCAGTGTCAGCTCTTTAGTGGAGTCAGTTGGCATTAAGCTAAACTTGGAAAAGGTTTGTGAACTTTTGAGTCCAAGTGTTTAGCTCAAGCTTTGTTCATTTGGGTCCATGAGGTCACTGTCACGAATCACATCGATAGGAATTGTTAAACTGGAAGCTAAGTCAAAACAAGAACGAAAATTGTCGAAAGGGTATTTTTGTCTTTTGAGACATAAGGATGAAATGGATGTCAATAAATTTTGACAAGTTCATTTGATGACTTAATGTCACTCGGCCATAATATGATTAATTGGGCCTTGTGAATTAATTTCATTTCATAAGAATTTTATTGAAAATTCTTAATGGGCCTTTCTCATGTTGTCATGAACAAATGAAGAAGCTTCTAGAAGCTCCTTCTAGAGAGACTTGGGCGCCTACCCTAATAGAGAAATAGGAGAGTTTATTTTGTGCATAAATGTATTTAGATACTTGCCAAAAGAAAAAGAGGAAACAAATTTCCTCCAAGAGGAAAGTGGGAATCGGCCAAGTGAGAGACAAGGCAAGGCCTTGAACAAAATAGGAAACAAATCAAGGCTTCTAGAAGCCTTGAGTTGGCCGAGTGTCTCAAAGGGAAAAAAAGAGGAAATTGCTCATGAATATGTGATATTCTATAGAAGAGGAAACTACCTTATTGAAGGTGAGACCTCTCCTATAAATAGGAGCCTCATTTCCTCACAATTGATTCATCCAAAGTTTTATAGATTGAGAGCTTCTCTCTCTAGACTTGGCCGCCCCTTCCTCTCTCTCTCTCTAGTTTGTATTTTCGATTTTTCTTGTCTTGGCACCTAGGTCCTCACTCGACCTAGTCTTTAGCTCTGCGACTTGAGACTCGTTCTTAAGTCGTAGTGTTTAAAAGTGCCCACTCACTGATTCCTTCTTTTCGAGTGATTTAGTGATAGAAACTTTCGTGGTTGCTCGAGGTGCCGAGGAAAGGAAGAGAGACGTGCTGCGAGGGGAGACGAGCGTTGCATCTTTCCAAAAGCTTCTACAAGGTTCAAGCTTCAAGAAAGGTTAGTAAACTTCATAGCTCATATTGGTTTTTAGTTACATGTACTTGCACTTGTCTAGGTTAGTAAAAACTGTTTTACTTGTAAAAGAAAATTTTTAAAATTCCGCCGCTTAACGAAGCGTTAATTATTTTCTCAAACCCTAGATCGATTCCAACAAAAGCTTTTATATTTGTTTTATTAACATGGTATAAAAGAAAATAACAACAATATAACTAATCACAAAACTACTCGAAATTTTCTCAAACTTTAAAAACACATTTTTCATTATTAAAAAAAAAAAAAAAACTTTTAGAACTGATTCTAATGTATTTTAATAACATCCCAAGGTTATAGAAAATCAACATGATTTTTAATTTAAAGGCAAGAGCAATAAATCAAAAAAAATCTAAGGTAACAATCCTAACTTGTCAATAAACGAGTAATCTTTCGAAAATGATTTTCAAGCTCATAGTTTTAATCACATGTACATGCATATCTTTAACCATAGCTCTGATACAATTTGTTGGAATTGATCTAGGGTTAAGAAAATATTTAACCCTTCGAGCAAGCGAGGGAATTTAAAAATTTTCTTTTAAACAAGTAAAACGATTTTACTAACCTAGACAAAGAGCAAGTACATATAAATTAAAACTATTAAAGAGCATTATTTGTTTACTAACCTTTGTGAAGCTTGAACTTGAGAAGCCTTAGGAAGGTTGAAACGTTCGTCTCCCCACGCAGCTCTTTTTTCTTCTTTCTTTGGGAAACTCGAGCAACCACAAAAGTTTCTATCACAAGAATCACTCGAGAAAGGAAGGAATTAGTGTGTGGACACTTTTAAACACGACGACTTAAGAACAAGTCTAAGAGTTGAAGAGCTAAACACTAGGTCAAATGTGGACCTAGGTGGCAAAACAAAAATGAAAGAAAACTAGAGAGAGAAAGGGAAGGGAGCGACCAAGTCTAGAGAGAGAAGCTCTCAATCTCTAAAACTTTGGAATGAGAAAACAATGAGAACGAGGGACCCATTAATAGGAGAGAAATTTCTTTCAATAAGATAGTTTCCTCTTCTATAGAATATCACTATTCATAAGCAAAATTTTCCCTTATTCCCTTCATTTGGACATGCAATATAAGGTATGCAAGTCCTTGGATTTGTTTCCTCTTTTATCTTGCTTCTCTCTTGCCTTGAATTGCCGCCCACCTTGCTTTCCATGTAGAGGAAATTTGTTTCCTCTTTTTCTTTTGGCAGGTATCTTCATACATCAATGCACAAAATAATCTCCCGTTTCTCTCTTGAGTTGAACGGCCAACATGCTTCTAGAAGGGGCTTCTAGATGTTTCTTCATTTGTTCATGACAACATAAGAAAGACCCATTAAAAATTTTCATGTAAAATTCCATGAAATGAAATTAATCCTCAAGGCCCAAAATCTTATTATGGCCGAGTGAAATTTGTCATCATATAACAAGGACAAAAATACTCTGTAGACAATTTTCATAAAACTTGTCTCGTTCTTGTTTTGACTTAGCTTCTAGTTTAACTAATCCTACTCGATATGATTTGTGACAGTGACCTCATGGATCCAAATGAACAAAGCTTGAGCTAACATACTTGGACTCAAAAGCTCAAAAACCTTTTCCAAGTTTAGCTTAATGTCAACTGACTCCACTAAAGAGTTGACATTGAGAATCTCTCGGTTCAAATGAATTTATTTTCTACTCAAGAATTAAACTTAATTGAGATGAGTGGATCCACTGAATATTATCTATGTTTACCCTTCATGAATATCATCAGCTAGTCGGGATTTAAAAAATTATCATTTTACCCTTCTAACTGTTATTACCTCAACTCCTTTGTCGCTTGTGAATAATTAGAAACAATGTATTGATGAGGAGCTAAAAAGTCACATTGATTCATCCAAAAGAGTCATGAATAAATTTGGACACTGGCCAGTTCATTTATTCACATTCCAAGGAACAAAGCATGAGTTGATATACATTGCATTTCAGCAATCTTGTACATGAATTCTGTATCTATGAGAACTTCACAAAGTTACTCATGACATCTTCATAACTTAGTACTTCCCCAATAGGTCATGTTCAGAATCACATAGTGAGTCCGAACTCTGACTTTCTCAAATGAGAATACGTAAGCTATTAAATGGCATGTCTCATTTCAGGATTTATGTAAGCATGATGCTATTCATATGTAGTGACTTCGAGACATAAGAGGTTAAATGGTTTGTTCTTATCTTGACTCTAGAAGTGCACTGTTCAATTCAGTACATTCAGAAGATACCTAGAAGAACTATAGAGTCTCCTACTCTCAATGTCCCATAACCAGACATGATAGATTCTCCTAACAATCGTACTGGGATCAATAGTTCTTTGATCCTTAGATTGCGAATATATTGTTTTTAAGCAAACCATGAAGAGTTTGTTCATGCAAATCTACATTTGTCTCTTCATATGTTGTTAGGTTTGTTTATGGACTAAAGACTAAGGTTTTATCATAAAGCTTCAAACAAGCAAGGAAGAATGAATGAACGTTTCAACTTTTATTAATAAATAAGCAGTTACAAGCAAGAGTCTCCGTAAGATTATATTACATCAAATGTACATAAATAGAGACTACAACTCTTCTTGTGGGCACCATTGACAACAATCCACTCATCACAAAGTATATTCATTTGAACCGAGAGGTTTTCAGTGTCAACTCTATAGTGGAGTCAATTGACATTAAGCTAGAACTTAGAAAAGTTTGTGAACTTTTGTGTCCAAGTATGCTAGCTCCAGCTTTGTTCATTTGGTTCCATGAGGTCACTACCACAAGTCATTAGAGTAGGATTTGTTAAACTAGTAGCTAAGTCAAAACAAGTTCGAGTGTTGAACTAGACGAATTTTACGAAAATTGTATAAATGTCAAATTATGATTTTGGACATTATCATATGATGACAATGTGAATTAACCCACACAAACAAGATTGGATTTGGGCCTTGAGGATTGAATTTTATTTTATGGATTTTTATGTGAAAATTCTACATGGGCTGATCTTGAATTGTCTTGAACAAGTAAAGAAAAATCTAGAAGCTTGTTCTAGATGAAAAACTCGTGGACACCATCAAGAGAAAAAGGGAAATTATTTTGTGCGTTGATGTATGAAGATACTTGCCAAAAAGGAAAAGAGGAAATAAATAAATAGCATATAGCTATTAAGTCACACGGCCAACATAGAAAAAAGGGAAACAAATTTCCAGCCTTGGTATTATTATGATAGGAATGGGAAACAAATATCGTGATCATGAATATGTGTTATTTAACCATAATAGAAAAGAGGAAATTCCCTCTTCAATGCAATATCTTCTCCTATAAATACCACGTTGTCAATGGTGCCCACAAGAAGAGTTGTAGTCTTTACTTTTGTACATTTGATGTAATAAAGTCTCACGAAGACTATTTCTTGTAATTGCTTATTCATTAATAAAAAGTTGAAACGTTCATTCATTATTCCTTGTGTGGAGCTATATGATAAAACATTAGTCTTTAGTCCATAAACAAACCTAACAACACATGAAAAGACAAATATAGATTTGCATGAACAAACTCTTCATGGTTTGCTTAAAACGATATATTCGCAATCTAAGGGTCAAAGGACTATTGACCTCAGTACGATTGTTAGGAGAATCTATGATGTCTGGTTATGGGACATTGAGAGTTGGAGACTCTATAGTTCTTCTAGGTATCTTCTGAACGTACCGAATTGAACAGTGCACTTCTAGAGTCAAGATAAGAACAAACCATTTAACCTCTTATGTCTCGAAGTCACTACGTATGAATTGCATCGTGCTTACCTTAATCCTGAAATGAGACATACCATTTCACAGCTTACGTATTCTCATTTGAGAAAGTCAGAGTTCGGACTCACTATGTGATTCTGAACAGGACCTATTGGTGAAGTACTAAGTTGTGAAGATGTCATGAGTAACTTTGTGAAGTTCTCATAGATATGGAATTCATGTACAAGATTGCTGAAATGCAATGTATATAACCTCATGCTTTGTTCCTTGGAATGTGAATAAATGAACTGGCCAGTGTCCAAATTGAGTCTTGACTCTTTTGGATGAAACAATGTGACTTGTTAGCTCCTTGTCAATACATTGTTTCTAACTTATTCACAAGCGACAAATGAGTTGAGGAAATAACATCTAGAAGGGTAAAATGGTAATTTTGTAAATCCCGACTAGCTGATGATATTCAGAAGGGTAGACATAGATAATATTCAGTGGATCCACTCATTACAATTAGGTTGAATTCTTGAGTAGAAAACAAATTCATTTGAACCGAGAGATTTTCAGTGTCAACTCTTTAGTGGAGTCAGTTGACATTAAGCTAAACTTGAAAAAGGTTTGTGAACTTTTGAGTCCAAGTATTTGAGCTCAAGATTTGTTCATTCGGATCCATGGTGTCACTGTCACAAATCATATCAAGTAGGAATAGTTAAATTTGAAGCCAAGTCAAAACAAGAACGAGACAAGTTTTACGAAAATTGTCAAAATGGTATTTTTTTCTTTTTTGGATATAGTATGAAATGAATGTCAATAAATTTTATGACATGGTCATATGATGGCTAAAACCACTCAGCCAATATTAAATATTTGGGCCTTGTGGAGTCATTTCATTTCATAGGATTTTATTGAAAATTCTTAATGGGCTTTTCTTATGTTGTCATGAACAAATGAAGAAAAATCTAGAAGCCCCTTCTAGATGTGGTGCACGCCCAACCCTAGTGTGAAAGAGAGTTTATTTTGTGCATTAATGTATGAAGATACTTACCAACAGAAAAAGAAGAAACAAATTTCCTCCAAGAGGAAAGTATAGGGGGCGACCAACTAGAGTCAAGGGAGAAGCAAAACAAAAGAGGAAACAAATCCAAGGCTTCTAGAAGCCCCCTCTTGGCCGTGTGACTTGTGTGGAATAAAGACAATAGTTTCTCATGAATATGTGATATTCTATAGAAGAGGAAACTACCTTATTGAAGGTAAAACCTCTCCTATAAATAGAGTACTCATTCTTCACATTTCATTCATCCCACATAAGTTAGATATTGAGAGCTTCTCTCTCTAGAACTTGTGGTTGCCGCCCCTTCCCTCTCTCTCTCTCTAGTTTTCTTTTCGTTTTTGTTTTGGCACCTAGGTCCACAATTGACCTAGTGTTTGACTCTTAGACTTGTTCTCGAGTCGTCGTGTCTAAAAGTGCCCACTCACTAATTCCTTTCTTTCTCGAGTGATTCTTACGATAGAAACTTTCGTGGTAGCTCGAGTTCCCGAGGAAAGAAGAGAGACGTGTTGCGAGGGGAGACGAATGTTTCAACCTTCCGAAGGCTTCTCAACGTTCAAGCTTCTAAAAGGTTAGTAAATTTATAATGCTCATTGATGTTTTAAATTATATGTACTGGCTCTTTGTCTAGGTTAGTAAAATTGTTTTACTTGTTTTAAAGAAAATTTTTAAATTCCGCCGCTTGCTCGAAGCGTTAAACTTTTTCTTGACCCTAGATCAATTCCAACATACCACACTATATTCACAATGTTGAAACAAGTTTTTGTGAGCCTTTCTCTCTCTAGTTGGCCGTGTATCCTCTCTCTCCCTCTCTTCTTCTTGCTCTTTTATTTTGGCACCTAGGTCATCATTAGACCTAGCATTTTGTATTAGCTCTTTGGCTCTAAGACTAGTTCTTGAGTCATTGTGTTTAATAGTGCCTACACACTAAATCATTTCTAAACTCGAAGACTCTAGTGGTAGAAACTATCGTGGTTACTCAAATTTAAGAAGACACGAAGAAGACAAGCTAAGTGGGGAGACGAGAGATTCAACCAATCCAAAAGCTTCTTAACGCTCAAGCTTCAAGCAAGGTTGGTAACGAGTGAAAACTCATTATAGTTTTATTTTAGATTATATGTTCATGCACTTTGTCTAGGTATTAAAATGGTTTTACATGCTTTAAAGAATTTTTTATATTATGCCGCTTACTAGAAGCGATAAATTATTCTTAATACTAGATCTATTCCAACATCTCCTCGGATTAGAACACAACAAAACCATCAATGAAAAATACCTCTACATGGTTGAGGACTTTCCGTTCTTCTATTCTCTACCGTGGGGGAACATCACGTGCGCTAAGACTCTGTCATCCCTGTCTGTGAATTTATCGTGCTACTATGACCGATTTCAGGAGAAATGCGTGAAAGAGAATGTTTTCCAGAAAGAGGCGCAGTATTCCTTGTCGGGAAATTTGCACGTCGTGCAATACTGGGCATACGAGGCTATCTCGGAGATTGGTCACCAATTCGGCGAAAATGCCGATGTCCGAGTACCGAGGATACATTCATGGTCCAACACCCGAGTTGTCGCCCGCAAGGACGTCAAGAAGATTTTGGTAAAAACAACAGTACTTACTTTGAGCATAAATAACTTTACGTCTCTAATTTTCAAATATTTATAACTGTTTGTTTTCTTGTAGGTTGGCGTTCTTCAAATGTTGAGACCACGGACCGGAGAGCGCCAATTTTTTGAGCTACTAGAGACGCAACTCAGTCAATCGATGTATCCAATAGAAGGCGAAGATGTGGCTGAGCCATGTAATATTGAGGAAGAGATTAACTTACTGGCGAAAGAAGCGGGCGTACTCAGACAAGTCGAAGAGGACGAAGAGGAGAATTTGTGGGGTGAGGAAGACAATGATGAAGAACATGTTCAGATACTCCGCGAGTACCTCGTCAGGTAAATGTTATTAATTAACTATGAGTTTAGTTACTAAAGAATTAGTAGTTTATTTATTTATTAGTTATTAATTTATTCATCAATCATTTTAGTTTGAACATCCTGCTCATCCCGCTTCGCGAGCTTTGACAGAAGATATGTAGAATCAAATGGTACATTCTCAAGCGACCGTCTTGAGAGCTCTGGGTATGAGCAGTCACAGACTAGAGAGAATGAGGCAAGATCAGGTTAGTTTTTATAAATTAAGTTCTAAATCAGTCATTTTTATAAATGATTAGTTTCTTATTAAAATATTTGGTGTCATCAACTTACAGCTTGCCATGTTTAAGATCAACCTCGTGTTCGAGGACGTGACAGGTTTACCTCCGGAGCCGTTACCAACTACACAAGCTGGTGTATGTAGTCCACATCGATCGCGTAGTCCTCCTCCTAGTCCTCCTCATCCTAATCCTCCTCCTCCTTCAAAGGCGTCCTCTTCGCCAAAGCCAGCCTCTTCGACGAAGCCGCCCTCTTCGATGAAGCGGCCGTCTTCTACAAAGTCATCATATTCTTCGAGTAGGAAACATTCCCGGCATGAAGATGTATCAAAGAAGTTGCTCCCGCTTTCAACCCTAGCAAGGAAGAAACTGGAAAGAGACTCGGTACGGGTGCCATCTCAAAAGCGTCACCAAAAAAATACATTCCCCTCCGATTTCACGGACCCGACGCGGCCGAAGTACTACTCGGAAGTGCGGGTTCAAAGCCTTGAAGGAACCAATAACTTCCTCTTTGACCTGCACTTTAAAATATGAAGGGAAATTGTTAGAGAGAGTTTACGTGAAGACTGCTGAGGTGTCTACCGAGTTCTTCAAGATCCTATTGGAGAACGGAAAATGGCTAACAAATACGGTACGTTGAATTACATTACTTTTAATACGTATTTAAATAAAAAAAAAGTTTATTATGTTTTTTAATTCGTACACGTTCACACCATGTTGATGTTATTATGCATATGCTTCGGAGACGCCAACGATAGTTTGCCGAGTATCGTCAAGACGTCCGTATCATGGATACTCGATGGGTCCAAAACATATACGGTCGTTATACGAAGCAAGAGGAGAAAAAGAAGATAGCCACTGAACAAGGCACATAGGTGAATGTCGTAGAATGGGATGCGAGAAGCGTGTTGATCCCGATGACTGGCTACAAAGATTCACAAGTCTTACCACAGACTGGTCCGCAAGAGATTTTGTTTTTCGTCAACTTCAAGAACATGCATTGGTTTACGTTCCGAGTCGATCTCCAAGAGTGGACCATAACCATCTAGGATTGTCAAAAAGACCTTGTCCAGTTGAAAGCATATTCAGAAGATTTCACTACGATGATGAAGGTTAGTAAAATTTGAAGATTAAAGTACTCTAGTGAACCCGATATTTTTAATATTATATTTATTCAATAATGTAGAATTGGGCTCAAACGTTACCAACGGTTATGGAAGCGTCAGAATTGTTCAGTGAGCATCCGAGGGCGGAGCGAGAGCTAGATGGCGGCATAATTCGACTTCCACCGTTCCTATGGCTAGTCGACCAAAACGTGCCGCAATGTGTAGCGCCGGGTATGCAAATTGTATAATTAATTGTTTAGCGTATTTTGTTTATAGCATGTTATGTTTTTGTCTTTCAGTGATGCTTGCGGGATGTTCGTAGTCAAGTATGTGGAGTACATCCTTGTCGACTTGGAGTTTGATACACTTCAAAGCGACAACATAAGAACGTTCCAGAAGAAACGGTCGACTGACTTATTTTTCCAGACAGAACTGCGATGATATGTTTTATTTTATATTTTTTTTGCTTTGAAAATGTTTGGGATATGTGGAACTTTTTTTATATGTCATTAAATTTTTGGATATGTTATGTTATTAAAGTTTTGGATACGTTATGTCATTAAAGTTTTGGATATGTGATGTCACTAAATTTTTCAAAAACATGTTATGTCATAAACATACACATAAACATAAAAATAAACTTCAAATGTTCTACATTTAAAAACCAAAAGTTGTAAACATAAAAATACAAACGTCTTAATTT
Source organism: Urtica dioica subsp. dioica (assembly GCF_054948205.1). NCBI lineage: Eukaryota > Viridiplantae > Streptophyta > Magnoliopsida > Rosales > Urticaceae > Urtica > Urtica dioica. Next base: position 22,699,276 of record NC_142756.1, on the reverse strand, counting down.
CATAACAAAATCAAAGATAGAAGAGCAAAAAACAAAGTTTTCAATCCCTCCAAGTGCATGTCTTCCTGTTATGGCCTATACCACTACATTTGCCACATTCGCGGTGAATAACAACTTTTTCGCCTTGAGAGGGGTATTGATTGACACTTTGCCTTCCTTGTTTACTTTTTTTCGATTGATCGGCTTGTTTCTTTTCAACTGGTTCTGCAACCTTCATGTTTTTTATCTCATCCGGAACGTTCCACTGGTCTTCATTCCCAACAGGATATATGGATTCCTTGTACAGCTCAATCCATGTGTCCTTCAAATAGAAAGGACTGCGCAAAGAATAAATGTCGACACTCCGATGTTGTGTATATGCGATGGCATGCTCACACGGGATTTCAAGTAGTTGTGGTAGTTCGCAAGTGCATGTCTTTTCCAACAAATCTACATCAAAGTTACCTCTCATGTCTTTGACATGACATTCATACAGACCGAGTCTGTACGCCTTGACGAATGGTGCCTTTTCTTTTAGATGGGCAAGATTCTCTTGAAACTTCATGGATAGTTTGTATCGCATTTCCTAGCCATTTCTTCTCGATCGAAAAATCACGTTTGAAGTGTGAATCGAATGAACTCAAGCAACGTGGTAATAGGTTACGTTCTAGCATTCCTCATCATATTGTTGAAGCTTTCTGCATTATTGCTTGTCATTATATCGTACCTGGTAAATACAAAACAATAACGTATTAACAACGTTGTACAATTATTTAAACACTTGTAATGACAAAAGGAAGAGTTTTAGTTTTACCGTTTCCCAGGAAAAAAATGCTCTGGCCCACCGATCAAAACCGACTTCCTCGAGATACTTTGCCATCTCGACATGTTTCCGTCTCAATTGCTGAAAATGAGCTTCGAAAGCTGTCTTATTGAATGCAAATGCGGCGACATTCAGTTCAATGCCACAATGATCGTTCTTGATTTTTTGTTGGACATTTCGTTTTAGATGATGGTAACATGCTCCGTGAGGGATACCGGGGAACACTACTTCGACACCATGTATGATGCTAACACGTCGATCGGATATGAACGCCAACTCTCGTACGTCTTCACCGATAACTTCTCTCAAATTTCTCAAAAACCAAATCCACGAAGCATGACACTCGCTGTCTACGACCCATAATACAAGAGGATATAACTGCGAATTAGCATCCATCGCAATTGTGCAAAGAAATTGTTCACCATATTTTGTCTTAAAAAATGAACCATCCAATGATATGACCGGTCGACATGACTTGAACCCTCTACGACACGCCCAAATAGAAAAGAACGCTTACTTGAATTTGTCACCATCTTTCACAAGCTCAGTCAAAGTCCCAAGAATCTTCTGCTCCAACATGTATAGCCAAGATGGTAACTTCTAATAAGATTCTTTTGGCGTACCCCTTACATATGAAATTGTCCTCAATAACCCAAGGTGCAGCTCCTCTATGGCCTTTTGTTCAAACCACATGCGAGCAAGAGTGTCTACTCTCGTAAGACGTAATCTGCCACATATCAGATCACTGCACAACACCCTTTAGCTTCCAAGTGCACATATTGGTTTTGCGTATGATATACCATCTCCTTTTCGAAGAAGATTTCACTCTAAATTCAAAATTATTTTTTAGAGCATAAATGTGAATCTCTAGCTTCATTTGTTTCTTGGACTCAAACTTCTTCCCAAGATATATATCTTACGTGCTACCTATTACATTCAACGGTCATAATACATATAACGTAACATTTTTCATTTAAGAATTTAAGTACATCTCATTTATATTACTTGTGGAAGAAGCTGGATACAGACTTTGACCTTCACTATGTTCTTCCATGACAACATCATCGGTTGTGAAATCGGGGCCTTTACCTAAGTAAGGTATGCAATTCGTTGGTGATACTACTTTACGAGGCTCACGTGATGGTTCACAGTGTTCCGAAGGTAGTAAAATGTTCAACAAAATCTTCATATTCGTGAGGGTTTGCGAATTCTTCAAATTCTTCATCTTTGTCTCTATTGTGTCCATCATCTTCGTCCCCGTTGTCTTCATCACCTCTGTCACTATTTAGTTCATCATCTCGGTCGTTGTTGTGGTAATCATCTCGGTCACACATGTTTACTTTATCACCCTTATACAACTCATCATCTTTGATACCATTGTGTGATGGATCATAGGGAACATCTGCTCGATCGTTGAACACAGGAACATCTTGTCGGTTGTTGATGATAGGAACATTGTGTCGACTGTTGATGATCAGATTATTTCGTCCCTTGTTGAGTTCAACGCGAGGCAATTCTTCATTCATCACATTTTTTTCCTTTATCAACTCCTCGATTTGCACTTAACGTTATGATTTCTTTCGATACAAAGCTTACACAAAGTGAAAAACTTCTACGACTTTTGTACTTCGTACCCACTGCATATGGAACGTCAAATTTAAGTCATACTTGAATCTATCTATATCGATTCTCTTGTACACCTTATCGACTAACTCCATGTAGTTCATCTCTTTCGAAACTTCGATCGAAAATGTTCTCACATTATTGAACACCCATAAGCGTTCGTTTCTCTCTCACGTGTAGTTAAATATCACTAAAACTGCAAGAAATACCACAAAAATATATTAAATTACATTAAAAGAAAACCAATCGGAGATCATCGGACATTTACAAAAGTCATCGGATTTTTTGCAAAACTCATCGGATTTGGTCTAAATATGTCAGATCCGGACGAAATATGTCGAATTTCATGTAGCTATTGGATCCTATCGATTTTTTACCTAATATAACCTTGAATTTCATCGGAAAAATTAGTTGAATTTCATCCGAAACTATCTGATTTCATCGAAAATAACGTAAAACTCCGGAAACTTTGACCTAAATCTACCTACTTTTTTATTTTCCTCAAACTATATCACTAAGTCTATAAAAGATTAATTAAGAAGCAAACTTACCAATTTTTGACCGAATTCAAGCAACTGTATACTCGAAAATGAGAGAGAATGAGAGATTTGAGAAGAGATGAGAATGAATTTTTGAGATAAGGGTTATATGGACTTTCAGTGGCATTTTTGTCCGAAAAGTGTCCAAAACTCCAATTTCGGATATTATTGGATGAATGGGTCTAACTAAGATATTTTGATAATTTTGGGATCTACAAAAATAAGTGGTAACTGTAAATTAAATAAAACTCAGTGCGTGCTGTTTCTTTTTTGCAAAACTAATATTGTATATAAAATAGCCTAATTTTTAATTGTTATATAAAATAGCCTAATATTGTATGTTTGCCGCGAAATATTAAGAATATGTATTTAAATATATGTTTATGAAAATATTAAATATTTATGGCGCTATTTTCTCATGTATGTATTAGCTCAAACCGTTTTTTGAGTGAAAGGTAGATTACTTTGGTATTATATAAAACAAAAAATTGGCTACGTAAGCCACATAAACTATAGGAATTGTAAATTAGTCAACCTTTGGTAAATACTTTGTAAATAGCCAATTTGCATACGTAGCAACCTATTAACTACCTTTTTTACATGTTTGGCTGAGTTAAATAAGTCTTTTATTAATCTGTTAATAAGTTAACTTGGCTATTTACAAGAAATTAACCAAAAGTGGGTTATATCCCAATTCACTATAATCGTGTGGCTATATAACTTAACAACCCTATATAAAAAGTACAAAATTAATATTAATATATAAACATTAATCATTACTCTTTTATAGGATGAATAATAATAATTTCTCTCATTATACCAAATCAACTTTTGAGAAAATTGTAATCCATTTCAAAAACCTAAATCTTTTTTGTTATACAAAATTATAATGATATTTTATATATGCAACACCCATATTAAATAAATTCTTTCATAGATAAGTTAGAAGGGGTGGACAGAAGTTTATTTTACAAATCTAGCCACAGACTTTAATATAACAAGGATTGAAATTCCGTAGATTTCGGTCAGAACTCAGACCGAAATCCATTTTTCTTAGAGTCTCGGTAACGACATGTACGAAACCGGAATTTTTTTTGGATTCCGAGGAAACTGTTCAAGTTTTCAACATTTTCCGGGGAATCCTTCCATTTTCCGGTTGTCTTTAAGTAAATTTACCGGTTGTCACGCATTCCAACATAAACTTACCGGTAAGTGATCAAATACCGACAATTATTAAAATATGATAATATTTAGTGTTCTTCACGAAATTTGTCGTTATTTTTTTGATGATTTAGTTCAAATTCTTAGTTTTTAACTTAATTATTGTGTTAAATTGGAGTTTGTATCCAAAAAAAATTTCAATTTTTTTGTTACATCGGAAAATAGGATTTGGATTTGAATATGTTTTTTAGTGTTTTTATTTTTTGTTAAATTAGTTGTAGAATATGAAATTTATGTATAGTCACTTGATTTTTAACATGAGTATTAACATTATTTTGATTTTGTACTTTGTATTGAACTATGTCATTAAATTTGTGTTGGATTTTTGTTGAACTATTATTGTAAACTTTTTTCCATTTTTATTCTGTGTTATGTATGATTTTTTTTTTAAAATATTTATTTACTACATTCATCTCGATGAGTACGGTACTTGACGGTATTCATCGAAGGTAGATATTTTCAACGGTACGGTTTTCCGTTTTCTTTTCTTTTTCTGAATTCCACGATATTCCTCTGACTTACCTTCGAATACCAGTAAAATTTGAGTCCTGGAACGTTACCGTAACGGTATTTCGATCTTACAAAGACCTTTGAAGTACACAATTAAACTTAAGCCATTCACACTAGCTATGGAAAAAAAACTAGCCACAGAAATTGAGAAAACTTATTATTCAAAACATACAACAAACTTATATTTTATCAAAACAACTTTCAAGCAAAACATTAAATTAAATCACGAACAAAAAAAATAAAAATAAAAACTTAGTCTCGCGTATCTCATATCTCGGAAGCTCGTAGCAGAGGAGTATTTTGATCATCACCAGCTCTTGAAAATCGATTCGACACCAGAGCCGGATCTCTGTACGCAGTTACTAGTTTCTCGTAAAACTCGGCCATGGCAGGGTTATTTTGGTCAACTCGATCTTTCTTTCCCAGGCACTGCATCAAACATAAAAACTCTGTCACCTTGTGGAGCGAAAAAACCAATAACAGCCAACTTCAATATCTTTTTTGACGTACCTCGATGGGAAAAGCTACGAATATCGGCAGAAACCTTTTTCGGCAGTACTCGTTGAAGAGAAGGGTCAGAATTGGAAGAGGAACGGTCAAGCTTGAAGCGAAGGGAAGCTTCTTGAGGCCGAATAAACCGATTGCTATCACGTGCATTAGTACCAGAGAGAATATGGTCGATGTGTGCACGATCGGCCAGAACTTTCCGCCCGTTTCGTACTTGGGAGAGTACACATTTAATAGCTGCCAAAATTAATAATAAATAAATAAACAAGGTTCAAATAAATCAAGCTTAAGCATTCAGAGATAGTGAGAGAGGGTTACAGGTTTATGCTCATGACCTTTTTGCTGAAGGGAAAACAAACAACAGTTTAACCGGACATTCATTTTGTGTAGTAGGTCGTTACATTAATCAACACTAGGTAAATGTATACCCTTTGTTCATGCAATTTCTTTTCTTCACGTTTCCATTTTTTTTCTTTATTTTACCAAGCATCATTACACCAAATGCACGAATACTATATTTTCTTGACTAACCTGATTGCGATAGATGATGTACCCCAAACAGAAGTAAACCAAAATGAAGGGTAGAATAAGAGGAGCCAGGAAAAAGTAGGTCACACCAAGAAGTCCGAAGAAGAGAATCGTGGGAATTTGACTGTAATAAGGGGCCGATGGAACCTCGAGCTCGACACTTTCATTTCCAGAAAATACTCTATTCACGTAAGAGAAAAATAGTGGAGTCAGTCGACAAAGCTCCGATGATAGGCTGGTCCATCCTGATGTCACCACGTATGCAATGAAGAACGGCGCCTGAACCCACATCAACAAAACTAAGTGAGACTCTAACATCAAAGTATCAAGAATAACTTATGTATGCAAATTGTATCCAGTTAGAAAAACTTGAAACCAAAAAGAACGAATAACTTCACAAAATCTGGAGAGCTGTAAAGCTGTATTACGATACGCAACTTTCATAATCCCAAGGAATTTCTTCCTTCCTCTATTCTCTTGTACAATTTTCATAACCCCTCTTATTTATAGACTAGTATAACGTTTAGCAATTTTATAATTGACCCATAAGTATATGCTAATTACTTATACTCCCTTATAGCTAAGGTACTCAATGGAGATGAGTCTTGCTCTCACCTGTGCCGGAACTGCTTCAGCAAGTAGGCTGGGGATTTTCTTGGGCTCAAAAAGGAGGTCAACCTTATAGAGAGCTGTTCCTGAAAGTACATTCGCAAAGAAAATGTTCCACACAGTGAACCATAACACTTTGTAGCACGCACTTTTCTCGATCTGACTATGCGAGATGTATCCTTGAATGGAAGAGAACACTATCATGACAGGTGGCACGAGAGACAAGAAAAACTGAAGAATGAGACTTGGCAGGTATCCCGTTATGACTTGACTAACAACCGCCCTGATATAGTTGAGGATTTTATAAGTTTTAGTATCAAGGAAATTAGTTCTTCAAATAAGAAATTCAAGTCAATATATGAGAAATGTCACAAAATAGCTGTTTACGAAAAACCTTTTAGCAAAATAGCCAATGTTTCTCAATTTATAGTGAACTAGCCATCAAGTGTGTCAATTGAATTCTTTTAGAAGAAACTCAATAGCTTAAAAAGAAAGATAAAGAAATCTTCAAAAAGCTGAAGCAAAATACAAAACAAAGAGTGATTTGCCAATCAGGGGAAAAGAGCCGAGATCCATAGGGCCATGCTTCTAATTGTTCTTCCCCAGGTGGACTCGGGAAAATAAAACTTGGTGGTCGAAGATCGGAAAAACTTTCCTTCTTAAGTTTTGGTAATTGTATAACAAACGTGAAACTTTAGGAAATTTTAAAAACTAAAATTTAAATATAATACTAAAAAAAATTAATGGGTTTACGTGCGCCTAAATATTACTATTTGTCCTCTAAAAAATTACTACTACTCTTTGAATAGCTTAGGTTTCACAAGCATAAATTATGTCACTTACAATTTGAGTACGCCTTTTAGGAAAGGAAACCAGGTCTCTAACTGGTCGAGGTGGGTAAGACCTTGGACAAACACCACCGGAATGAGGAATATAACTGTGAGACCAACACACGCAATGACCACAGTGAGTTTGCAGATCCATCTCTTGAGGAACGATGTGGAGAAGAAGGGCCAGTGGACATCTTGCGGTTCGGGAGCTCTCTCAGTTACCCACTCAGTCGGATTCACTCCTTGTTGGATATGCAATGCCATCGCAGCTCCGAGCCGTGTCTTGAATGAAACAAACGCAGCTGGAACTTCCTGCTGGATATTAAATTAGTAACCACAGAGACAACGAGCAAGGAATAGTATTGGATAATGGATCACAATAAAAAGGAATGAAAAAGGAAGATATCTTTGCAAGTTCGTATGCATGAATGTTACGGTACATGATACACAAGGACTTCCTTCAATGTACCTTTGACGATGTACATACATTGATATCAATACCGAGCTAAAAACAATAAAACTAAGTCAGCCTATAGTGATAACGGATCGTAGGAAATTTTTTAATGGAATGCGAAATGAAGATAGTGTTGCAAGGTCATACGCCTAAATGTACTAGATACATCATGACTTCCTCTGATATACCTTTTATATGAGACATCCATTGATATCAATCCCAAGATTGAGTTGAGATCATTAGTATCTTCAACTAACAGAGTTATTATAGGATCTCCAGAGTTGGGGAATGGTAATAATCAGGCATTAGTTAATGGTTTTAGAGTTATCGATGTTTCTAAGTCTATAAATAGATAGAATTATAGTGAATTAAAGCATGAAAATTGTACGAGTGAGAAGAAATTCCTTAGGTAGAGGTTGGAGTGTAATCGGATTGGGTTAGTCGGTTTTTTCATGTGCTATCAACCCGAACCGCTACAACTAATTTTTCAGTTTTAAAATCCAAACCAACCCGATTGAAATGTAAAACCAAACCAAACCAACCCGAAAATAATCGGGTTGGTTTGGGTTGGTTTTTTCGGATTATAATTCTCGACAAATGACTTTATAACTCAAATGAAAATCATATACGTATATTATATCTAAAAAGTTTTGTCAAATAAAATCAAAATTTTACTTATCTTTAGAAAATTTACATATTAAAATAAAATTTACACATTTTTAACTACCCAATTTTTATGTAGTCGCAAATAATAAAGTATAATACTGGGTATTTTTTATTTAATTATAATATTATTAGAAAAATGATATTTTTTTAACAATAGTACATATAAAATATTTTCAATCTTGAAAAAATTAAAGAATTAATACTTTGGTTTGGTTCAACCTAATCTCATGACTATAAAAAACCAAACCAACCCGAAATAATTGCGGTTTGGGTTGGTTACAACCCAAATTTCATCGGGTTTTAATGAGGCGGTTTAAAAAAGAGTGCGGTTTGGTTTGGATGATCGGGTTGTTCGATTTGGCGGTTTTGATGAACACCCTAGGCAGAGGCAGTGAACTCTAGAACAACTGACATTTACCATCGTATTTCCTTCCGTTTATATTTTCATTTTTCAAAATAAAAATATACCAGTTCTTACAGTTATCGTCCAAGTTATCATAAATATTTGAAAGAAGAAAAAAAAAAAGATGAGCAATCCAACCTTTCCGCCTGCCGAAGCCTCCATTCTTACATTATCCTCCAAGTCTTCCAACTTCCTTTCATACTGATCTACAATATCGACTTTACGTCCAAATAGCCCTAAAAAGCCATCACGCTTGAATTTTTTCTCAGACTGGGATGTGAATTTCAGATGCGCAATCTTTTTGTACATCTTCTCCGTGTCACTCTACAAACAAACAAAAATGAGTGCAAAATGGCTACTATTTGGCTTAATTATATACATGTAACAACGAGAAATTACATCTTCAAAATCTAGTGAGAGAAAATCCCTTTTCTCTCCGTACAAGTGCTCTTTTTGAGTGTTAGGAGTCTTTTTTTCTTTTTGTCTTTTCTGCAAGTCTGTCTTGTTCGCTGGGGTTTGAGTTCTTTTTTCAAGTTCCTTTTAGCTTTTTCTATCGCACAGCTCAGGTTAGTTTAAAGGGAAACAGTTTGAGTGTTAGAGAGAGAACTCCTTTTTCGGCAGTTCTGAGAGGGGAAACACCGGTTAGAGAGCATGGATTCACAGGAAGTTCAAGAGGACGAGATAGTTCAAACCACGTTCTTCTTGGCAAAAAAACTTGTGATAACTGAGAAACTTGACGGAGATGGGAAAATGTCAGAAGCTTCTTTTCTGGGAGGGAAGATTATTTCTATGGTGTCTTTTGGAGCTCGTCGTGTGAAGGACATTTTTAATGGAGTATGGAAATGCAAAAAGCCGTGGACTGTTAGAGAGATTAAACCGGGCCTTTTTCAGTTCAAATTCGATGACAGAGATGACATGATGCGGGTCTTGGGAGGTAGACCTTGGACCTTGAAGGGGTTTCAGCTCATTCTAAATCAGTTGGCCGGCTCACCTTAATGTGGAAGAACTTGACTTTTCCTCGTCCCCTTTTTGGGTTAGACTATGCGGACTCCCTCCTGGGTTCCACAACATCGCGAGCGCCAGAGAACTCGCAGCGATGATGGGGACCTTCATGGGATACTCGGGGCGGCCCGGAAATGACCTCAAGATGAGGGTTGACATTAACGTGGTCAAACCTGTTTTCGCTGGATTTTTCCTAGACAGGGAGGGATGTCTTCCAATCTGGATTCAGTGCAAATTCGAGAATCTGGGAAGAATATGCTTCAAATGTGGTCGACTGGAACATTCGACGGAATCGTGCCGACGCAGGGAATCGGTGAAAGTTGTGAGCCACTCACCGGAGGTTGACATGTTTCGGGCCTGGATCCACGACGAGTCCAGTTCCAAGTCGTGCTTCAACGGTCTTGAGAGCTTTGTAGGTCGCGGAAAATTTCCTGAAGCGGTTGCCTGGTTGAAGGTCCCTGAAAATGACGGTGCCATTCCGGTGCCGATGGCCAATCGCTGGCTGAAGTCCTTGGAAATTTGCGATGTGGAGAGAGTCTGTCAGCCCAATGGTCCAATCGACCCACCCCCTGTCTTCTCTGAACATCTTGGGAACTGGTGAAAAGCTGAAGTTTGCTGCTTTACCCAGTGGGAGTAAGGGGTTTTCTGAGCCGCGAGTTAGTCATGGGCGTGGATTCAACAGGATGGACTCAAAAGAAGGCGAGGGAATTAGGGATGGCATTAATGAGAGAGAAGTCGGGGTGGAGATCCAATCTCAGGAAGTCTCGGCCGTGATTTCTAGAGAGAAAAAGAAAGAGAGGTACTATGTCAGGAAACAGAATGATGTTTTAAAAAAGAAGATTTTAGAGATTGGGCCTGAGAGTGGAAAAGCCCAATCCTACCCTAAAACTCTTGGGAATGGGCTGGAACCGATTTTTTCTCCTCTGGAATGTGATGGGCCACTCAATGTGGAAAATGATGTAGCTTTACTGATGTCCCAAGAGGATCTTGAATTGCTGGACAATTTAGCCAGCCGGTTCCAGGACAAGGGGTCAAGGCTGCTCAAGAAAGGGATGTAGAGAGTGTTTTTGAGGATTTCTCAACTTTGGCTTCGAAGTTCAAATTGGCGTTCGAACCGGGCAGCAAAACCGTAGGGATATTGCCCTCTAAGGAAGGGAAGTCTAAGAACATAACCGGGAAAAATGAGGAGGGTTGCTCTAACTCGAAGGATAAGAAGAAAAATCCTAGGAAATTCAGGAGAGGGATCTTCGTTGCTACTAGCTTCAAGGCCGAGGAGGCGGGTCATCCCATTCCCCCACCCCCCCCAATGTTAGTTCAATCGTGGAATACGGCTAGGCTCAAGTTGGAGGATTGTGAGAGGGAGTTTATTCGTATTCAAAAACTCCCTTCCACTGATTTCCTAGTGTTCCGCGAGCTAGAGCTTCAACGGGACATCCTCAAAATTCAAGGTATCGAAGAACAACATTGGCGGCAAAAGTCTAGAGAGTTATGGCTAAAACACGGAGACGCCAATTCCCGTTTTTTCCACATGTCTACGATGGTGAGAAGGAAAATGAATTTCATTGGTCGGATAACGAAGGAGGATGGCGAGGTCATTGAATCCCGGGTCCTCATTGGGAATTATGTGGAAGAAAAATTTGAAAGCCTTTTCAAATCCATCGACCCGGTCTTTCCGGTGGATCTTGAGGGCCTAGTTCTGCCTATTCTTAATGCCCAGGAGAACGAGTCGCTAGTGAGCGTGCCTTCCGGCATAGAGATCAAGAACCCAGTGTGGGGAATGCAATGACCTCAAAGCGCCGGGCCCGGACGGTCTCCAATGAGTCTTTTACAAAACATATTGGGATATCGTGGGAGGCTCACTTATAGAGCTCATAAAGGAGTTCTTTCGCTCTAAAAGTCTCGACCCGGCCCTCACTTATGCTCACGTCGTGCTCATCCCGAAGAAAGGTAATTCTGATTCCTTTGATAATTTGAGACCTATTAGCTTTTGTAACTTTTGTTTTAAGGTTATAACGAGGATCATCACCCAATAGACTCCGGCCTTTCCTTGATCGCATGGTTTCACCCTTCCAATCGGCTTTTGTCCCTGGGCGGTGGATTGCTGAAAATACCATTTTGGCCCAGGAAGTTGTGGACTAAATGAAGAGGAAGAGAGGCATGACCGGGCTTATGGCCATTAAAATCGACATGAGTAAAGCTTACGATAGAATGGAATGGTCGTTTCTCATTCAGGCTCTTCGATGCTATGGCTTCTCGGATCATTTCGTGGGGCTCGTGGAACAATGTGTGTGCTCTGCGTCTAGCTCGATTCTCCTCAATGGAGCTCCGCTAAAGAGGCTACATCTTAAGCGCGGTCTTAGACAAGGAGATCCGCTCTCTCCGTACCTTTTCATTCTTGCCTCCAAGGTTCTTAGTCGGCTTTTATTGAGGGAGGAAAACGTGGGCTCGATCCACGGGATTGCCATCGGGAGGGGAGTTCCTACCATCTCTCACTTGATGTTCGCGGATGACACCATTATTTTTTGCCGGGCCAAGGAATCCGAAGTCGAGGCGGTGTGGAGGTGTCTCGATAAATATAAAAAATGGTCGGGCCAAGTGGTGAATATTACCAAGTCCGGGGCTTTTTTCTCCAAGAATTGCAACGACGAGATCAAATCTAGTCTCTTGGAGAAGCTTCATATGAACGAGTGCGGGTCCGACCTTCACTACCTTGGTAACCCTCTCTTTCTCGGTAAAAATGGAGCTAAAACCTTTGAATTTATTAAAGATAAAATTCAAGGTCGACGGGAGGGTTTGATGGCCAAGAGCATCTCCAAAGCGGGCCGTTCCACGCTCGTTAAAGCCGTGATTCAAAACATCCCTATGTATGCTATGTCTACCTTCTTGCTGCCTAAGACCTTTTGTCTCTCTATGGATAAACTTTCTCGGTCCTTTTGGTGACGGGGGAGCAACGGGGTAGGCAAGTATTTGGCCCTCATCGTGTGGGATAAAATCTGCCAACCCATTAAGCATGGGGGGCTGGGGATGGCATTTAGCGGCCAAGACTAACCTCTTTTGGGTGGACTTGTTGAATAAGAAGTATTGTAAGCATCATAACTTCTTCGACACCCCGGAGAGACAGAGTAACTCTTCGGCATGGAAGGATATCTTGGCGACCCGAGCTCTTATCCTCGATCATTCTAGATATGTCGTGGGAGGCGGGGAGGAGGTTAGAGTCTTCAGCGACCGGTGGTGCGCGAGAGATCTGGTATTGCCTGTGCCGGGGCTAGTTGGTTCATCTTCATTGATGGTTCGCGATCTCTTCATTCCTGGCAGCCGTGAGTGGGACCCCGACAGGATTCTAGAGGTATGTGACGCTGCTACCTTGGGCAATATTCTTCAGACGAGACCGCTTCGCTATCCCCGGGCCGACACTTTTATGGACTGGGACGGAGAATGGCGTTTTCTCAGTCAAGTCAGCCGCGAGGATCCTGGGAAGCAGTGGCTTCGACTCCGATGACGATATCTGGAACAGAATTTGGAAATGCAAAGTGCATTACAGGTCCAAATTTTTCATGTGGCGGCTTGAGAGAAATGGTTTTCCTCTGGCGACGGTTCTAATTGGGAGAGGTCTGGGAGTTGATTCCTTGTGCCGACTTTGCGGTCTCGACGAGGAAACGGCGGGACACCTGTTCCTGCACTGTCAATTCGCTGCTAGATTATGGTTCCGAGTGGCGCACGGGAGACGTTGGAGTGATAATCTTCTTCATCATGGGCAATCGGCGGTGGAGGCCATTCTTGACGCCAACGACGACTGGAACAAGAACTCCAGCTCCACCGACGAGTTCCTTACCAGGGCTATTTTCATCGTCGAAGAACTCTGGTTCTCTAGGAATCAGAAATGGGCTAATGGTACGGAGTTCGCTTTCGATGACGCGGTTATCAGAATTTTGGTGAAGTGCAACGAGCTTCTCACCTGTGTAGAGGGGACGCCGGGGAGTACTGACGGAATCAAAGAGAAGCCTCGAGATGGGTGGTTCCCTCCGAAGCCTGGCGTTATCAAGCTAAATTCGGACGCCTCTTTCAAGAACGACCTCGCCGTGGTTAGCGTGGTTGCCCGGGACAACAGCGGCACGGTTCTTTGGGCGGGGACAGACAGCTGCCTCGCCTCCTCGGCGGCTGAGGCGGAACTGTTCGGCATCCTGACGGCTAGTACCATGGCTAGAGCTCGGCATCACGCAAAAATTATCTTCGAAGGCGACAATCAAGGCGTGATGAGAAGCTTGAAGACGGCCAGCAGCTCCCTTCACTGGAGTACGTTTAGTTTATTTTACATTGTTTTAGATTCCATGTTGTGTTTTTATTCTGTTGATTTCATTTGGATTCCGAGGAAATCGAATGTCGCTGCCCATACTCTTTGTCAATGGGCGGCTCAATCCCGAGTTTCCGGAGTCTTGGATTTTGGGGAACTCCCGCCCCTTGTGCGGGAGAAGTGTGGTGGGTACCACAGTTTTAATGAGATGTAGTAGGGTTCTTTTTCCTTGCCGTCGCACCTACTGGGGGCGGTAAGGTTTTTTCAGAACCCTTTTCCCCTTCAAAAAAAAAAAAAAAAAAACAGCGAGAAATTACATGTTTGATCTCAGTCTACAAACGTTAATAAACAATTAATTGACCATTTAACTTGGGTTTGTCACTAGCCCCGTCCGTGGAAGAGCAAACAAGGATCAAAGCTCACAAATTCATCCCAACAAGCTGTATATGGAACATAAATCTAAGAGTTAAAAGTATTGAAAGTGCTTACTATGAGACCTTGAAGTTTGCTATCACGACGGACTACCGTGTGAGAAAGATAAGTAGAGCTGTGAAACTCCGTAAAGAACCTCTCGACGGTTTCACTGCAATTACTTTCAGATGAGATTGGTATTCCCCGAACTAATACCGAGTATTGGTGAGGTTTCGGCGCGGCCGAGTAGAAGTACTCAACTCTTTTCGATGATATGTAATAATACTCCTGTGAAAACAAAATACTTACATCACATCAGTCTGATTTTTCTTTCTATGCTATGAGCTCGAAAATCATAATGAGATGGAGTTTCACTTACGAGGTACAGAAAGAAGCAGACAACGGCAGTGAAAACATAAGCAGCACAAAAATGAACCCATAACCTTGGGAAAAAGAAGAAAATAAAATCAGCCAGAAAAGCTATGCTTCGTCTAAGGCGAGAAAAAGGTATTACAGAGACATAGTGATGAAACAGTACTCACCAGTTTGAGCCATCGTTGACGTTTGAAATACTGAAGGATTCCAAAGACTTGTTTGGCAAGTCAAAGAAATCTACGCTAAGCTGGTTTCCGAGATAATTGATCGGCAGAAGGACGAAGATCCCGATCAAACAACCAACGGAAAACACTCGCAGGCTGAAAACAATACGATTCAAATTTTAAATTCGATATTATTTCGAAATGGACTTCTTCGGCGAAAAAAGCCTAACCTAAAGACGAAAATGCGCGTGAAGACTAAGGCGTCCAGACCTAGCGTCGTCGCGAGATCTTCGTCTGATGGCTGCCACGCTCGCCGGACCCAACCGGCCGTCGGCAAAAGCCTCTCGAAGTGGAATTCGTCACCGCCGCTCCGAGAATCGCCTCCGGCGACCAAGCGCGGCGCGTAGACGGAGGCGTTCCATGGCTGTTTACGGAGGACTGAATAGAGAGCGAAGAAAAGGAAGCAGAGGCCGAGATTGATTCCGACTGAGGTCAGTAAAGCCGAGAGAATCATCACCGCCGATCAGGTGTTCGACGAAAAGTTCAGAGAGAGAGAGAGAGAATAAGTGTGTGTGTGAGTGTGTCTGTGGGACTAAGTTCTTCAGTTAATTACATTGAAAAGAAAAAGAAAGTGAAATAAAGGTTCGCTCTTTCTTTTCTGTTTTCTTTTCTAATTATTTGATTATTTTCGTCGTAGTGAAGCAAGCGACTTTTGTGGTGGCGGTCGGTGATGATCGGAACCCCTGGTCACGGTGGGTTCGCTCCGCCTTTTTTATGCCTCCGGTGGGACCCATTTTTAACTGGTCTGATCGGAACATGAAGATCCGATTATATCGTCACACACTTTACTGGTCTATTATTCCCACGTTTGCTTGCGTAATCTTTCCCCTCTTTACTTTTAGAGAAAGCAAAACGACAAATTTAAGCAAAACGACAACTTTAAGCAAAACGACAATAAAATAAAATAAAAGTAGGGCACTAATAGATCATTTTCGAAAAAGTTGACATAATAATCTTTTTAATTAATGATACCTTTTCATTGTGCCTTCTATAGGAGAATGTGGCCGGAAATCGGCCCGCTGCATGTAATACAGGTTTGCCTCTCGATCCTTAATAGCTCGATTTTTGTTCGCAACTTCAACCAAACAACGTTTGTGTTTATTCTTAAGGTAAAAATTCTAAGAAAACTATTGAGTTTTGGCTGATTAACCTATGCAAGGTGTTGTACAAAATTATTATTAAAGCATTGACTAATCGACTTAAAGAACACTCGATCAAATCATTTATCAAAATCGACCGAGGAAAGAAAGAAGAATGTACCAAAATGCAGGTGTTGCACCATACAGATGGTTGTTACATCGCCGTCTTTGGAGTTTTGAAAAATTCAAACATCATAGACATCTTTTTAAGAACCAAAAATATTTGTTTTCTTTCCCAGATCAGTTGATCACATATAATATCGTTGTCATTTTCGAGCTTATACACTCAATAACTCGGGATACTTAGGGTCGGAAGGGTCTCACAAGCCTGATACTCGATATGAACAAAGCGTACGATCGAGTAGAGTGGGGGTTCGTAAAGTTATACTTCAACATATGGGCTTCCCGGAAAAATTGAAGACACCATTGATGTTCATTGAAACGCTTGGTGAACATCCTAAAAGAATAATTTTGTGTGATATTTTCTCAAATACTTGGGAGGTATTTTTAGTGATGCCCAATAAAAAAAATCGTAATTTTTTTTTTTTGTCTGTTGTTCCTTATATCTTCCTTCAAAAGGTCTCTCCGTCCTCCTCACCGAATAAGCTAGAGAATGGGATATTACGGGCTTCCACTGCAACAATCGGGGACCTCTGATAAGTCACATATCCCAGTCGACATGGAGAGTAATACGCACTAGTGATCAAGATAATCAATGACGAGCCATCTCCTATCACCATAAAATAGATCATTCTTAATATTTGGGGCTTTGTCTTGATGCTCGGAGGATGTTAGTGTTGTTTTGTACTCGCGAGGTGTATAAAGGACTCATTTCCCTAGCACGCGAAGCGAAACTCTTTTGTGTCATACTAACTTTAGTTAGATTCTCGATTGTCATTGTGTATTATCCATTGAAATTTGTGGATTCTAAGCAAATCCTAATGAGAAACATTATTTTTGTTTTAATAAAAACATGCATTTCCTAATATTTTCTTTTTTTTAGAAATAAATTAGTTGCATCTTTTTTAGAAAAAGAAAACCTTAGCATGTATTTAAACCAAGGATTTAAATTCCGGGGGAACCGGTCCGGTTCCCCCTTTTTTGAAGACCCCAGCACCGGAACCACCAAAACCGGAAGTTTCCGGTGATTCCGGGGGAACCGGACCGGGATCCGGGCAGGAACCCGGTTCTCACATCCCGGTCTGGTTCGCTTAAAAAAAACGGGTATTTAAACCCGGATTCCCCCAATTTTTTTTCATTTGCGTCGGTAAGCTCTCCTCCAAATTCCGCCGTGTCCACGTTGAATTCTTCCAAGATCCCGGCCGGATCCCGCCGTGCCTCCAACTTCCCGACGCGACGCTGTTGATTTCTTCCCAGATCCCCTCGGTTTCAAACCTTTCCAGTGAGCTTCCCGACCCGGATTTTTTTTTGATGATTTTGAGTTTAATTTTTCAAATTTCTTGATAATTCTTGAAGATTAAGTATAAATTGATAGTTGTGAACTTAAATGTAGTGTTTATTTAAGGTTTGTGTTCATGATTCTAATTTTTGTAATTAATCCGAATTATTTGGTAATTTTTTTATTATTTAGTGATAATTAAGGTTATGATGAACTTGTTTATTGATTTATGAAGAAATTGTTGTGACTTGTTTTTAATTTTAGAGTTTGTGTTCATGATTCTATTTTTTTGTAATTAATCCGAATTATTTGGTAATTTTTTGATTAGTTAGTGATAATTAAGGTTATGAGGAACTTGTTTATTGATTTATGACGAAATTGTTGTGACTTGTTTTTAATTTTAGAGTTTGTATTCATGATTCTAATTTTTTTGTAATTAATCCGAATTATGTTGTAATTTTTTGATTAGTTAGTGATTATTAAGGTTATGTTGAACCTGTTTATTGATTTATGAAGAATTTGTTATGAATTGTTTTTAATTTTAGAGTTGTGTTCATGTTTATGATTTTTTTGTAATGATTATGGTTATGTTAAACTTTGTTATGAACTTTTTTAAATTTTCATTTAGATCTGGGAACCCTTTAGAGTTTGTGAATACGATTCATGATTGTTAGTGTAATTTAATTTGCTAAAGGTGATTTGTTAATTTGTAGATTACAACTTCCAAGAATGTCGGCCCCCGACCCTGCTAGGAGGTACTGTACACCCGTTCCCGGAAAAAGTAGCGCACACCAATGTATATTTTGCGAGCACATTATGGGAGGTGACGGCATCACGAGAGTGAAAAACCACCTAGCCCATGTAGACCCAACGAGGAGTGTTAAATTCTGTGAGAAAGTCCCTC
The DNA here is from genome assembly GCF_054948205.1 of Urtica dioica subsp. dioica. Classification (NCBI taxonomy): domain Eukaryota; kingdom Viridiplantae; phylum Streptophyta; class Magnoliopsida; order Rosales; family Urticaceae; genus Urtica; species Urtica dioica. The sequence continues at coordinate 22,680,839 of NC_142756.1, read as the reverse complement.
CTGAAGTGAAAACAGAGATGCAAGCTTTACTTCAAGGCAATGTCGTAAAAAAAGAAGAACAAATAGTCGTTGGATTCTACGCTTCGCAAGACATTGACTAAAAATGTTGGCGTGGAAGAATCAGACGAAGAAGACTACGAAGCGCAATTACGAGCAGTTATGAAGAGGTCAAGACAAGAGGCGGCTAAGACGGAATGGGAGGCTCGGATGATGTCGGGGCCCGGCAGTGGTTCTACGGCAAAATCTCCACCAGCTGCTCCGTCATTATATAAATCAGCGAGTGCGAAGCAAACAAAAATTGATGAGATGATAGAGCCGAAGAAGAGAACGTGGCTCGGAAGGCACATAACAAAATTCTTTGTTCACCAACATGTGTCGGCGAGTAAGGCCGCCTCGCATGAGTTCAAAAACATGATAGCGTCCGCTCAAGATCTAGGTAATCCTCAATTCGTGATAAGTAATTGTATTTTCATATTGTCGAATCGCATGTGTTCTTGAAACGTTAACATGATGTATATTGGCATATTGCAGGTCCAGGCGTTCCTATACCAACTCCGTATGAAATTCATAACAAGTACCTCGATATGGAGGTTGCAGACGTGGAGAACTACCTTGAAGAACAAAAGAAGCGGTGGGTAAAATACGGATGCACCATACTCACTGATGGTTGGACGGGGCCGACCAGACTGAGCATCATAAACATTATGGTTTATTGTGTTGGTGCAACGGTGTTCTTAAAGTCCGTTGATGCGTCAAAGCATACGAAAACAGGGGAGTACATCTACGGAATATTGAGGTTAGTGCTCAAAGAAATCAGAAAACACAATGTCGTCCAAGTTGTGACCGACAACGGTTGGAACTACAGGAGTGCCGGGTTGAAATTACAACGTAAGTACCATGTGTATTGGACACCTTGCGCCGCACATTGTCTAGATCTAATGTTTGAAGATATTGGGAAGAGAGATAGTGTTAAGCATACTATCAAATCTGCGAGGGATGCGACTAAGTTCATCTACAACCACAACACTGTGTTGTCCAAGTTACGGGAGACATCCCCAGGTGAAATCCACCGTCCCGGCGCAACAAGATTTTCCACGAACTATCTAGCTCCCAGAAGTCTCCGAGAGAAGAGAGCTGCGTTGAGGACGATGTTCAGTAGTCAATGGTGGGATGATTCAATTGAGTGCAACTCCTACAGATAGATCCGTATCCGAGACTTGTTTAAATCCCAGATTCTGGCATTCGGTGGACGAAGTGTGTGCCATATTCGAGCCGATGTACACCACTCTTCGATTAGTGGACATTGAGGGGCATCCCACGATGGGATTACTATACTACGTCTTCCACGAGATGAAAAAGAAGTTGGAAGCGATGAGTGGGAAGAAATGGGTTGTCGAAATCGTGAACCACAGATGGAGTACTCAAATGGAACATCCACTACACATTGCAGCTTTCTTCCTAAATCCAAAGTTGCTGTTTGTTGGAATTGATTTAGGGTTTAAGAAAAAATTTAACGCTTCGGTAAGCGGCGGAATTTTAAAAATTTTCTTTTAACTAGTAAAACGATTTTACTAACCTAGACAAAGAGCAAGCACATGTAAATAAAAACTAATATGAGTATTAAAGATTACTAACCTTTTTAGAAGCTTGAACGTTGAGAAGCTTGTGGAAAAGGTTGCAACGTTCGTCTCCCCTCGCAGCACGTCTCTCTTCCTTCCTCGGCAACTCGAGCAACCACGAAAGTTTCTATCACTAAATCACTCGAGAGAAAGAGGAATTAGTGTGTGGGCACTTTTAAACACTACGACTTAAGAACAAGTCTTGAAGTCGAACAGCTAAAACACTAGGTCAAATGAGGACCTAGGTGCCAAAACCAAAAAGAAATTGAATAGAGAGAGAGAGAGGAGTCGGCCAAGTCTAGAGAGAGAAGCTCTCAAATCTCTAAAACTTGGATGAATGAAATGTGAGGAAATGAGGCTCCTATTTATAGGAGATGTCTCACCTTCAATAAGGTAGTTTCCTCTTCTATAGAATATCACATATTCATGAGCCAATTTCCCTTTTCCTTCATAGAGTCACACGGCCAAGACTTGCCAAGCAAGTCCTTGGATTTGTTTCCTCTTTTATTTGCTTCACCCTTGACCCTTATGGCCGAATTTCCCTTATGCCATTCATAGGAAATTTGTTTCCTCTTTTTCTTTTGGCAAGTATCTTGATACATTTATGCACAAAATATTCTCTCTTTGCCTTGGGTAGTTGGCGCCCATATTCACTCTAGAATGGGCTTCTAGAAGAGGAAATGAGGAAATGAGGCTCCTATTTATAGGAGAGGTCTCACCTTCAATAAGGTAGTTTCCTCTTCTATAGAATATCACATATTCATGAGCCAATTTCCCTTTTCCTTCATAGAGTCACAAGGCCAAGACTTGCCAAGCAAGTCCTTGGATTTGTTTCCTCTTTTATTTGCTTCACCCTTGACCCTTATGGCCGAATTTCCCTTATGCCATGCATAGGAAATTTGTTTCCTCTTTTTTCTTTTGGCAAGTATCTTGATACATTTATGCACAAAATATTCTCTCTTTCCCTTGGGTAGTTGGCGCCCATAGTCACTCTAGAAGGGGCTTCTAGAAGCTCCTTCATTTGTTCATGACAACATGAAAAAGGCCCATTAAGAATTTTCAATAAAATTCTTATGAAATGAAATTAATCCACAAGGCCCAATAAAACTAATATTGGCCGAGTGATGTATGTCATCAAATGACCATGTCAAAAAATTTATTGACATTCATTTCATCCTATGTCTCAAAAGACAAAAATACCCTTTTAACTATTCCTACTCGATGTGATTCGTGACAGTGACCTCATGGACCCAAATGAACAAAGCTTGAGCTAAACACTTGGACTCAAAAGTTCACAAACCTTTTCCAAGTTTAGCTTAATGTCAACTGACTCCACTAAAGAGTTGACACTGAAAATCTCTCGGTTCAAATGAATTTATTTTCTACTCAAGAATTCAACCAAATTATGATGAGCGGATCCACTGAATATTATCTATGTTTACCCTTCATGAATATCATCAGCTAGTCGGGATTTACAAAATAACCATTTTACCCTTCTAGCTGTAATTTCCTCAACTCCTTTGTCGCTTGTGAATAAGTTAGAAACAATGTATTGACGAGGAGCTAACAAGTCACATTGTTTCATCCAAAAGAGTCAAGACTCAATTTGGACACTGGCAAGTTCATTTATTCACACTCCAAGGAACAAAGCATGAGGTGATATACATTGCATTTCAGCAATCTTGTACATGAATTCCATATGTATGAGAACTTCACAAAGTTACTCATGACATTCTCACAACTTAGTACTTCACCAATAGGTCCTGTTCGGAATCACATAGTGAATCCGAACTCTGACTTTCTCAAATGAGAATACATAAGCTGTGAAATGGCATGTCTCATTTCAGGGTTAAGGTAAGTACGATGCAATTCATGTGTAGTGACTTCGAGACATAAGAGGTTAAATGGTTTGTTCTTATTTTGTCTCTAGAAGTGCACTGGTCAATTCAGTACCTTCAGAAGATACCTAGAAGAACTATAGAGTCTCCAACTCTCAATGCCTCATAACCAAACATCATAGATTTTTCTAACAATCTTACTGAGGTCAATAGTCCTTTGACCCATAGATTGCGAATATATCGTTTTAAGCAAACTACGAAGAGTTTGTTTATGCAAAGCTACATTTGTCTCTTCGTAAGTTGTTAAGTTTGTTTATGGAGTAAAGACTAATGTTTTATCATAAAGCTTCAAACAGACAAGGAAGAATGAATGAACGTTTCAACTTTTTATTAATGAATAAGCAATTACAAGCAAAAGTCTTCATGAGACTTTATTACATCAAATGTACATAAATAGACACTACTACTCTTCTTGTGGGCACCATTGACAACAAACTCCCACTTGACTCAAAGAAGATGTGAGTAGTCCTACATGCCTAATCCCTCTCGAAGTTGGTCGAAGACCTTGTTCGCTAGGGCCTTCGTGAATAGATCTGCCAGAGATCTACTTCACCTCCATGTCTCTGCGTTGCGCGATCTCTCGAATCAAATTGTATTTACTCTCAATATGTTTGGAGCGCTTATGGCTTCGAGGTTTCTTTGAGTTAGCGACAGCCCCACTTTTATCACAATAAAGGGTCATGGGCTCGTCGACGTTTGGAACAACTTCCAAATACTTAAGGAATTTTCTAAGCCATAGATCCTCTTTAGATGCTTCATAAGCAGCCACATATTCTGCTTCCGTTGTGGAGTCAGCAATGCAAGATTGCTTAATGCTCCTCCACACAACAGCTCCACCATTAAGGATGAACACGGATCCCGAAGTGGATTTCCTGGAATCCTTATCCGCTTGAAAATCGGAGTCGGTATATCCCGTCATAGTCAGGTCAGTACCTGAGTATGTAAGCATCAAGTTCCTAGTTCTTCGAAGATACTTAAGAACATGCTTAACAGCAATCCAGTGCTCGGGTCCAGGGTTGGATTGGAAACGGCTAACTACGCCAACGGCGAAACATATGTCAGGTCAAGTGCAAAGCATAGCATACATGAGGCTTCCTACGGCAGAGGCGTAAGGAATTTTCCTCATATTTTCAATCTCTTGTGCAGTCTTGGGAGACTGGTCCATAGAGAGTGAGACTCCATGCCTAAAGGGTGTTTGGCCCTTCTTGGAGTCTTGGATCGAGAAGCGATCCATCACCTTATCAATATAAGATGCTTGAGAGAGCGACAGGGTTCGGTTTTTCCTATCTCGAAAGATTTGGATCTCCAGAATGTACGCGGCTTCTCCTAGATCCTTCATGTCGAATTGTTTTGCTAGCCAGACCTTAACCTCGGATAATTTACCCATATCGTTACCTATGAGTAATATATCATCGACATATAGTACCAGGAACACAACTTTGCATTCCTGTATTAGCTTGTAAACACAAGGCTCATCTATTGATTGTTCAAAGCCGAAGCTTTTCAGAGTTTCATCGAATCTAATATTCCATGACCTAGATGCTTGCTTTAGTCCATAAATGGACTTAAGTAACTCACAAAGCTTGGTCTCTTGACCTTTATCCACGAAACTGTCTGGTTGAGCCATATAAATGCACTCGTCAAGATTGCCATTCAGGAAGGCGGTCTTGACATCCATTTGCCAGATCTCATAGTCGAGAGCTGCAGCAATGGATAGGAGTATGCGGATGGATTTAAGCATCGCGACTGGCGAGAAGGTTTCTTCATATTCAATCCCTTCTTGTTGGGTATAACCCTTCGCCACAAGTCGTGCTTTGAACGTCTCGACGTTCCCATCCGGACCCCTTTTTTTCTTGTATATCCACTTACACCCTACGGGTTTAATCCCTTCAGGAAGGTCTACAAGTTTCCAGACTTTGTTGACACACATCGAGTGCATCTCAACTTTCATGGCGTCAAGCCAAAGGTTTGATTCAGAACAAGCCATCGCTTGGCTATAGGAAACAGGATCATCCATGTCTGAGACGGCTACGAGAGAGTCTCCATAGGACATGTACCTATCAGGCTTTTGAGTAGCCCTCCCACTACGTCGAAGTACTACTTGACGAGATTCTGATGAGTTAGGTTGTGTTTCAGTTGGGGTAAGAACAGTTCTTACAGATGAGGTAGAAGCTTCCTCACCCAACTTTTCTTCAAGCACAATTTGCTTCTAGGTTTTGCATCCTTCATAAAGTCCTCCTCAAGGAAACGAGCATTCATGCTAACGAAAGTCTTATCGTCCTTGGGACTATAGAGGGTAAATCCTTTGGTTTCCTTCGGATATCCAACGAACAGACACAATTCTGACCTACTAGCCAACTTGCTAGTCTTTTGCCTTAGCACGTGTGCGGGGCAACCCCAAATTCGGATGTGGCCAAGATTCACTTTACGGCCAGTCCATCGTTCATAAGGAGTACCAGGAACCATTTTGGACGGAACTTGGTTCAGAATGTAAGCGGCTGTTTCGACAGCATATCCCGAAAAGGAAAGAGGGAGTGACGAGTAACTCATCATTGATCTAACCATCTCCATAAGAGTTCGATTTCTTTTCTCTGACACCCCGTTTTGTTGAGGTGTGCCAGGTGCGGTAAGCTGAGAAGCGATACCTTCTTCTTGAAGAAAGTCATTGAACTCTCCAGACATATACTCACCACCTCGATCGGATCGAAGGGTTTTGACCTGTTTACCAGTTTGCTTTTCCACTAAAGCCCTAAAAACCTTAAATACGTTAAAGGTCTCAGATTTGTGTTTGAGCAAATAGACAAAACCATATCTTGAGTAATCATCGGTGAAGGTAACGAAGTATTCGTATCCACCACGTGCATGTTGACTGAGCGGACCACATACATCAGAATGTACTAGTTCCAGCAACTCAGTGGCTCTTTGACCCTTATCGGAGAAAGGTCGCTTAGTCATTTTTCCTTCTATGCAAGATTCACAAGTAGGTAGTGAACCTATTGCAGAGGCTTGGAGTAGACCGTCCCTCACAAGTCTCTTAATCCTGTCTAGACTGATATGACCAAGTCTTAAGTGCCAGAGATATGTTGATTTTATTAGATCAGAGGATTCAGATAGTTTAATCCTCTTTGGCTCCCTAACTAGATCATTATCTATTTCGGTGTCTAATAGAGAAGGTTGAGTGGGATAGATGTAGAAAAGAGCATTCTTCATACATGCATCAGTTACAAAAGAATTATTAGGAAACGAAATACGAATTCCATACTTAATGAACTTTAAACAATAATCTTGCTCAAGAAGACGAGCAACGGATATTAAGTTCTTCCCAAAGGTAGGAACAAAATAAACATTATTCAAGTTTAAAGTGCGGTCTTCAAAAGACAGCGTCACGGATCCCATAGCCTTCGCAGACACCAGGCTCCCATCACCCCATTTGAAACAGAACTCGCCTTCCTCTAAGCTTTTGGTTTTCTTGAAACCAGTCAAGGAACAACAAATATGGTTAGTAGCAGCGGAGTCAAGAATCCACGTTGATACATTATCAGCTACTAAGCATGCTTCGGTAACTAGTACAATACTATTTTCCTTTGCTTTGAGAGAGGCAGGACAGCTTTTCTTTTTATCGGCCTTATGAGGTCATTTCTTAGATCCAGAGGCGGAGGGTTTGTGCTCAGTAGCATGTGCCTCTCCTTGATTCCTCTTTCTCTTGGTGAGACCTTCAGCAGTGTGAATTTCCTTCATAAGCTCGGTAATAGTGTACTCTAGCTTGTTCATGGAGTGGTTCAGCTTGAAGGTATCGAAAGAGTCGGGGAGAGTTTCCAAGATCATATCTATTTTGATCTCCTCGTCAATCTCAGATCCTAGGATTTCCATATCATTCAGGTAACTAACTGTCACGACCCACGAGCCTTAGCTCGTCCGCGAGCCGCAGCAGAGGACTTCCGTATCTTACTTAACATAAAATAAAATTCATAAAAGCTTTGGTGGAAGCGCTTCCAGAAAACATTTTCTAAAAAAAAATTTTAAAATATTTACATAAGCGTCTAAAAAATATGGGCGAATTTTTCGTTTTTCCTATAACATACTATTTTAAACTTTACAAAGAAAAAGACTCGTCTTTTTAAAAACAAAATAGACTAATTCGCCCTTGACTTAGCCACAGGTCGGCAGCCGTACATACACACGCCTACTTACTTACCAGGTTTTGCTGATGATCTGCTTAATCTTCTTTAGCTTTGTCTTTATCTACAATATCAAGATAATAACTGTGAGTCGAAAGACTCAGTAAGCGGATATCTATATAACTAATGCATCGTGCACATAACACATAAGCAATACATAACATAAAGGTTCATATCTTATCATAACTTGCGGAAGTATCGGCTTAGGTCCCGATAAATCCACCTTACTTAAGAATCAATCGGCTTAGGTCCCGATAGATTCATCTTACTTAAGAATCAATCGGCTTAGGTCCCGATAGATTCATCTTACTTAGGAATCACTCAGCTTAGGTCCCGAGAGATTCCTCTTACTTAAGAATTCACCAGCTTAGGTCCCGGTGATTCACATCATAACATACTTTCATCATAATCTATGGAATTACCAACTTAGGTCCCGATAACTCCTCTTACTTGAGAATATGCCAGCTTAGGTCCCGGCAATTCCCATCATACAATACATTTCTTGCTCGGGATCCCTTAATGATACCCGCACGACACATGTCTTATTGGCGCCAGACAGGAGGGTGCACAGTCTCTTGCCTAATCCCCATGTGGTACCAGCACGAAGCATAATAGGTACCTGCTAACATGGGGTATATGTCGGAGGCGGTACCATTCCATGTTTTCTCTTTAATTAACCTAACATGAGAGACTGTTTAGTTCGGGTTCAATCCCGATCTTACATATATTCTTTTCGCTTATTAATTCATGACTTATAAGATCTCAGGATGTGACTCCCAGAGATCCTATCATAATATACTCGCTTTTGAATACGAGTCTTAACTAGAGTCTCTCATAACCCAGTTTACTAAGACTGGATCTCTTGGAAGGAAAACTAACTAAACACATAACAAAGGCTCGGGTTCCTAAATCCTCTAGCCATTTTTGTTAGCCAGACTAATTCCGTTTTCCAATTCGTTAGTGGCTTAAAGCCCTTAATCTTTATAGTGACTTATCTTTTGGCTTATCTTAATCTTGCTTACTAGAAAACACATAAAAAAAATACATGCACAGTATATGTATATATATATATAGAGATATATATAATATTTCTTGATATTGTAGGTGCCTATAATCCACTTACCTGGATAACGATTCTCACGAATCCTGAAATCTTCTCTTCCAAACAAAAGGGTTCTTCTTAACTTCACATAACCCAGTCCACGTAAGCTCTTTCTGCTCGTTGCTAATCCTTATAGCAATATGAACTTATCTATGGAAGAGAAAGATCGAACGTCGAGCGTACTTAGTATCTTATCCCTCGATACCGTACATACTTCTACTGGAAGAAAGCTCATAAGGAACGTATTCAAAACGTCCTTCTAGTCACGCTACTCAGAGCATCTAAAAAATGAGCATCAGAGAACATACAAGATAGAACAGAGACACAGAAAAGAATCGACGCCTAAAAATAAGGCCTTGACATCGCTTTTCTAATCTAAGCTAAGGAACGTTCTACACTATTCGACCCCCTATTCTTCTGACTGGGCAAAGCCCACTGCTTGGAATAGGTTCCCGACGGTCGAACTTAAAGAAAAAAGAACGTATAAAGAAACTCCTACTAAAAATCTATAGCATACGTAAGTTATACGAAAATAACTCAAAACAACATTTCTCAAATGTATTTTAGAAAATATTTTTGACTTGTCTCTTTTTATTGACAAGTTATAACATTTGAGAACATAAATAAATAAATATAACCTTTTCATTTAAAATAAACTAAATCGTTTATTTTAAATGTCTAACCATATTGTACATAATTTTGAGTTCGATTTAATAAAACATTTACGAAATAATCGAACCCTCGGTTCGTAGTCGAACTTTTCTTTTTTTTTTTCTTAAGTAAATAAAACATTTCTCGTTGATATTCTTTACCCAAATTAAAAGAGTCGAGCTTATAGCCGAACTCGGTTTTTAATACATAATTAAATAAGGATATTAAGTAATTAATTGAATAATCAACGAGAATAATAATAATATAACATAATACTTTATTTTTCGTTACGACTTATATCAAAACAAACTTGACTATAAAACATAATAACATATTAATTAAAGATTCGTAACTAGCACGAGTCAAGACTCGGGACAAACCCCGACTCGCCCTAACTAATCGGAGACGTCTCAAGTCCCCGAGCCGAGGCCCGAACCTTCCAAGTCCGCGCTGCCTCGCCATCCAGTGCCACTGCCCCGAGCCCTGTTCAACCCACTTAAAAACCAAGCCTAACTCTCGACAACAACTCGCATACAAAATAAAGCTTACCGACCAAATTAACGAATCCAAACAACAACATCAAAACAGCCTTACACGCACACGGCCAACAACAAAATTCAAACCCAACCTTCTCAGATTCTTGATTTCAATATCACGGCCATATCAACCAAGGAAATCAAATTCGTTCAACAATCAATCAAACCCAAACTCGTCCAAAGAAATCCAAGACAAACAATCTCAATCACACGGCAGGAACAATTTCAAATCCAACTTCATCCAAAATCATCTCATAAATCCCGAAATTAAGTAACGATTCTTCAATTATAACTTGAATTCAAGACCCACAAATCAATTTTGGAGTTAAACTTCAATCCATGTAAAACCCCCAAATCAAAACCCTAGATTCGGATTCAAAATTGGGGAAACCGAATCCTTACCTTGATTCACAAAATCAGGTCTCCTCGGCGTCGTCTCCCTCTTTTCCCGGCGTCCTCGGCAGCTTGCGGCGGCACTCGCTCCTTCTCAGCCCGCGCGCGCGTCCCGTGGCTTTGGGTCTCGGTCCTGGTGGCTGTCAGCCGAGCGTCCCCTTCACGAGCTCACCCTCTCGCTCTCTTCCTCTCTCTCGGTCTCTCGGCCTTTCTCTCTCCCTCGATTTCTCTTTCTCTCCCTCTCGGCGTTCTCCTCTTCTTCTTCCTTCCTTTCTTTTCTTTCTTTCTCTTTTCTTTCTTCTTTTCTTCCTTCTCTTTTCTTCTTTTTTTTTTCGCGTGGGCTGGTGTGTTTGGCCGCCCAAGTGATATATATCACTTTAAAGAAGATTCTAGTCATAGATGACGTGGCAAGCTCAACCTTATCCTTTTAATTACAAACAAACCTCTTTTCCTTGTTCTTTTTTCAAATGGGTCCTTTAAAAATTGTTACAACCACGTCCTTTAATATAATTATTTAATTAAATCCATAACCGAACGGATTATAATTATATGATTTGAACTGAGAATTTTCTCGTTCGTTCTCGATTAATTAAAATATATTTAAGGTTTCTCGGAATTAATTCTCGTTCTTGAGAATTTATTTCTTAAATTAATTTCTGGGATATTTCCTCAGAAATAATTTATTAATCGAGATAAACTCGATAATTCCTTTATTTATTCCGAGATTTCTCATAACCTTAACATATTTAAAATTAATTCGATAAATCCATTGAAGTATAATTCACTCGAGAATTTAGTTGTAACAACGGAAACTCATTAATTAATTCTAAATCTCCAAATACAAGTGACGCAAAAGCTCGTCCTTACACTAACGATCAGTATCGTATGGTCCCTGACAGGAGTCCTAGCCTTCATGCGATGCTTGTTGCCTTGTTTGACGTCCTTGCCCTCCAAACATCTCATGGAGATTGTAGAGCATATCGATGGCAGTCTCGAAGTCACGATGTTGTTGTTGCAACACATTGTTCATTGATGCTAAAATATAGCACCTCGCAATCTCATCAGATCAAAGCTAGGCCGCTAAGGCATCATTGTCCTCTTGAGTCGAATCGTCATTCGTCAGAGGAGGACATGGGGTGGTGAGTACCCATTTGTGCTTGTCGACAGTAAGGACTATGTCGAGGTTACGTTTCCAGTCGACGTAATTGTCGCCTTCGAGTTTATTCGAGGAAAGAATGATTGAGAGATGGTTGAGAGACATGTTTCTTAATTAAGTTGAAACAAGTTTATGATTTAGTCTTTTGTTTAGGATTTAAGTTTGTTTAAGACTTGATAAAATCCAAAGGTGTTATAAACCAAACGATAATTTACTCAAGAGAAGGCCGCAAAAAATCTCCATTTATAAGTAAATGACACATCATTAATGCTTAGCCAAGATGTCAATACACCAATTTTGACTAGCCACATTGAAAATTGGTTTGATCACTCACATCCTTTCGCAGAGCCTCAAGGGAGGATTACTAGGGATTGAGCCTAAGTGTGCAACCAACCACTTAGTCCAAAAGGTCAACTTTGAAAAATAATCCCCCAATGGGAGGCCTTGTCATCATTGTCTCACTCTCGGACGTAGCTCATTGAGCAATGATCGAAGCAAAAACGCCTTAGATTACTCCCATTTAAGAGAGGGTCGCAAGAGTGGCTCTTAGTCTCACATTAATTGCTTCTTTCATTAGTGTTGGGGATCGTGGGTTACAAACAACAAGTATAACCCTCCCACTTAGTTTTTGGAGTTGGTACATCGACTCTTATAAGTTCGGAAACGGTTTTCCTAGTTATAGAGCGATAGAGCGGACAACTAGAAAAGAATCATAGATCTTCATGTTCAGAGCAGTGTTAGTGCATAAAGGCACAAGGGACATACTCGGATCTTTTCCTATTTTCTATTTCGGAAAAGTGCATAAGGGAAATGTGAACTTCAACTCACTCGAACACTTGAAAGTTTGAGATTACACATCTTTTTATTTTTCGGCTTGTCTACAACGAGACCTCCCACTTAAATTTTAAAGAGTATATAGATTTTGAACATATGTGATATAGATATAGTTTTGAAATTTTTTTGAAAACTTATTTGATTTGGATGACAAAATATTTTCAAGTTTGAAAGCGAAAACGGTTTTTCAAAATTCAAACTAGTTTTGTAAAAATTCAATTTCAATTAAACTTTCAAAAATCAAAATATTTTAATCTTTCACATCATATTTATAATCTTATGAAAAACATTTTTGCTCAAGAAAATTTTCTCATTAGAGTTCTATAACTCATGGTAGTGGGGCTGAAAATTCGGATTTCTGAAAAACTGGACTTTCGGAACAGCCGCGCACCTCGGAGTAAAATCGCCATAACTGGTGGCTCCGATGTTCTTTTGACCCAAAACCTGTGGCATTGGAAAGAGGACAGACAGACCTTTAATTATATTCAAGAATCATTATATTTCAATTTCTGAGCAGAGAGTTATGCCACTTTTATTGCAGATTTTACTCCAGCTCGAAGAAAAAGAAATAATTAAAGTTGGTCTTTTTAGGTGCGAAAAAGAATCGAGTGTAACGGAACGTTTTAGAAAGTTGTTAAGGCTTTTATTTGTGTTTTATTAACATGGTAATAATAGGATATAAAAGTAATAACAACAAGCATAAAACGATTCAAGTAAATAAAAGAAACTAGCAAGACAATATAACTAGTCACAAAATTTACTCGAAATTTTCTCAAACTTAAAAACACGTTTTTTCAATATAAAAAATTAAAAAATTTTAGAACTGATTCTAATGTGTTTTAATAACATCCCAAACTCATAGAAAATCAACATGATTTTTAATTTAAAGGCAATAGCAATAAATTAAAAAAAAAATCTAAGAAAACAATTCTAACTTGTCACAACATTAGTAAACTTTCGAAAACGATTTTCAAGATCATAATTTTAAATACATGTACATGCATATCTTTGACCATAGCTCTGATACCATTTGTTGGAATTGATCTAGGGTTTAAGAAAAAGTTTAACGCTTCGGTAAGCGGCGGAATTTTAGTATGTTTCTTTTAACTAGTAAAACGATTTTACTAACCTAGACAAAGAGCAAGCACATGTAAATAAAAACTAATATGAGCATTAAAGATTACTAACCTTTTTAGAAGCTTGAACGTTAAGAAGCTTGTGGAAAAGACTGCAACGTTCGTCTCCCCTCACATCACGTCTCTCTTCCTTCCTCGGCAACTCGAGCAACCACGAAAGTTTCTATCACTAAATCACTTGAGAGAAAGAGGAATTAGTGTGTGGGCACTTTTAAACACTACAACTTAAGAACAAGTCTTGAAGTCGAAGAGCTAAAACACTAGGCCAAATGAGGACATAGGTGCCAAAACAAAAAACGAAATTGAATAGAGAGAGAGAGAGAGAGAGGAGTCGGCCAAGTCTAGAGAGAGAAGCTCTCAAATCTCTAAAACTTGGATGAATGAAATGTGAGGAAATGAGGCTCCTATTTATAGGAGAGGTCTCACCTTCAATAAGGTAGTTTCCTCTTCTATAGAATATCACATATTCATGAGCCAATTTTCCTTTTCCTTCATAGAGTCACAAGGCCAAGACTTGCCAAGCAAGTCCTTGGATTTGTTTCTTCTTATATTGCTTCTCCCTTGACCCTTATGGCCGAATTTCCCTTATGTCATGCATAGAAAATTTGTTTCCTCTTTTTCTTTTGGCAAGTATCTTGATACATTTACGCACAAAATATTCTCTCTTTCCCTTGGGTAGTTGGCGCCCATATTCACTCTAGAAGGAGCTTCTAGAAGCTCCTTCATTTGTTCATGACAACATGAAAAAGACTCATTAAGAATTTTCAATAAAATTCTTATGAAATGAAATTAATCCACAAGGCCCAATAAAACTAATATTGGCAGAGTGATGTATGTCATCAAATGAACATGTCAAAAAATTTATTGACATTCATTTCATCCTATGTCTAAAAAGACAAAAATACCCTTTTGACAATTTTTTGACAATTTTCGTAAAACTTGTCTCGTTTTTTGTTTTTTACTTAGCTTCTAGTTTAACTATTCCTACTCGATGTGATTCGTGACAGTGACCTCATGGACCCAAATGAGCAAAGCTTGAGCTAAACAGTTGGACTCAAAAGTTCACAAACCTTTTTCAAGTTTAGTTTAATGTCAACTGACTCCACTAAAGAGTTGACACTGAATATCTCTCGGTTCAAATGAATTTATTTTCTATTCAAGAATTCAACCAAATTATGATGAGCGGATCCACTGAATATTATCTATGTTTACCCTTCATGAATATCATCAGCTAGTCGGGATTTACAAAATAACCATTTTACCCTTCTAGCTGTTATTTCCTCAACTCCTTTGTCGCTTGAGAATAAGATAGAAACAATGTATTGACGAGGAGCTAACAAGTCACATTGTTTCATCCAAAAGAGTCAAGACTCAATTTGGACACTGGTCAGTTCATTTATTCACACTCCAAGGAACAAAGCATGAGGTGATATACATTGTATTTCAGCAATCTTGTACATGAATTCCATATCTATGAGAACTTCACAAAGTTACTCATGACATTCTCACAACTTAGTACTTCACCAATAGGCCCCGTTCGGAATCACATAGTGAGTCCGAACTCTGACTTTCTCAAATGAGAATACGTAAGCTGTGAAATGGCATGTCTCATTTCAGGATTAAGGTAAGCACGATGCAATTCATGCGTAGTGACTTCGAGACATAAGAGGTTAAATGGTTTGTTCTTATTTTGTCTCTAGAAGTGCACTGGTCAATTCAGTACCTTCAGAAAATACCTAGAAGAACTATAGAGTCTCCAACTCTCAATGCCTCATAACCAGACATCATAGATTCTTCTAACAATCATACTGAGGCCAATAGTCCTTTGACCCTTAGATTGCAAATATATCGTTTTAAGCAAACTACGAAGAGTTTGTTCATGCAAATCTATATTTGTCTCTTCGTAAGTTGTTAAGTTTGTTTATGGACTAAAGACTAATGTTTTATCATAAAGCTTCAAACAGACAAGCTTCAAACAAACAGACTAAAGACTAATGTTTTATCATAAAGACTAATGTTTTATCATAAAGTTTGTTCATGCAGGTCAGGGCGGAGGTATGAATGATGCCATGTCATTTACGCCTAGCAATGACGTTGATGACTTGTCCTACAACTTCGGATCGGTATCAATTGGTCCTCAAGGCACAGAGTCATCTTATGATGACGGATCTTCCAGTTACAACAACCAGTACTCCTATGCATCAACTTACGCTCCCGAAATGGTGCAACCAGTTCCAGGTTATCCCCTCCACTCCATGTCTGTTGCTTCATCTCAGTATGAGTACGACTATCAGTTGGACATGTACTTTCATGCATGTTCTCATTATATGACTTGGTATGATTACTGTATGACCGCTGCATACGGTCGCTTTGAGTAGTCATTTGTATCCCTCCTATGTTGAATTTGTTGAACAATAGTATTTGGTGGATTGTGTTGAACTTTATCATTTTGGTTATTAAACTTACTTTTTGTTGTGTTTGTAATTTGGTATTGTGTTGAAACATTCTACACTATTTTTAATTTTATGAATTTTATCCTACGTACTTTGTATGTTTTTTTGTATATTTCTTTTCTGAATTCCCCTCGGTAAATACGGTATTTGACGATATTCCTCTACGGTAACGGTAAGTTCACCGGTACCGGTTTCCTTTTTTTTTTCTCGCTTCCCCCGGTATTTCTTTACGGTACGGGGGGTTACCAGTAAATTCGAAAGCTCGGAACGGTAACGGTAACGGTATTTCGATCATTGATTTAAACCGTTAAAGGCACAGATAAAGGTGCACAGAAAATTAGCGCAACTGTCACGCCGGTACCGACAGCTGTCACTGGTATTCATATTTCAACGCGTGACTCTATCGTTCTTTTTATTTATATTTTATTCTTTTATTTATCGCGCACCACGAGAAAGATAAAATGAAAATTAAATAAATAATTTTTGTGTTTCTATTTTTTACTCCCAACGTCGCGTCAAGTTCTAACATCCGAATTGGAAGAACACAACTCAACCGATACATTCCAGCGATCGCCAAAGACTCTCGAGGCATACTTTTCCGATCTTACGAGGTACGTTTCATATCGAAGCCCGATTTGAAGTTCTAAATTGGTTGATCGGTAATCGGATTAGGGTTTCATTAGATTGGCGATGAAATTGGTTTATTCTCTTTCCCGATGAACATGAAACAAACAAATTAGGGAAAGATGAGCGAAGTTTTCGAGGGTTACGAGCGACAGTACTGCGAGACCTCGGCCAATCTCTCGAAGAAATGCACGGCGATCATTTCTCTCGATGGAGGTGACTATTCTATTTTCGCCTTTTTCTTAAGACCATATTCAATTGTGAATACTTTCCGAAAATTGGATAATTCTGAGAAGTGGATTGGTTGTCTTGTTGTTTGTTCTCTTCATAAAAATTGCTTTGAATTGGGCGTGATTTGATTGATACCGAAAATTCCGTGGACATGTCTTTCTCTGCAGAAAGAAAGAAGCAAAAAATCTCGGAAGTCAAGACCGGCATAGATGAAGCTGAAGCCTTGGTACATAATCAAGCTCTTGATTTGACTGTTAAGCCTCTTTTTATTTCTTCACAATTGGTGCTGATAATTTTTCGCTCTGGATTGGTTTTAAGATTCGTAAAATGGATTCGGAGGCTCGGAGTTTACCACCCAATGTCAAATCCATTCTTCTTATCAAGCTGAGGGAATACAAATCGGATCTCAACAACTTGAAAAGCGAGGTCAAAAGAATTGTGTCGGGAAGCTTAAACGCGAGCAATCGGGATGAGCTTTTGGAGTCGGGCATGGCTGATACTTTGACGGTATAGTTTTAGTGATTTCAAATATTTAGGGTTTAGACCATTGAGTTTGGATATATATATTTACTTGCTCATCTCTATCACTGTTTGCTCTTGGGAAACATCACGTTATGACTGATTTTGGAGTTTTCCTTTTATTGGTATAATTCCGAATTCATGTGTGATACCATACAACAGGCAACAGCTGATCAGAGAGCGAGACTTATGCACTCGACCGATAGACTAAACAAGACTAGCGATAGAATCAAGGAAGGAAGAAAAACCATGCTCGAAACTGAAGACCTCGGAGTTTCTATTCTCCACGATCTTCATTCGCAGCGACAGTCTCTTCTACACGCCCATAACACAGTAATTATATAACTGAGCATGTAGTCCTGTGTTTGGTCTGAGAGCTGAAATAGGTCAGTGATTTGTTTCAGCTTCACGGAGTGGACGACAATCTAGGAAGGAGCAAGAAGGTGTTGACTGCCATGTCTAGAAGGATGGACAAGAACAAGTGGATTATTATCTCGATCATCGCGGTTCTCGTCCTCGCTATCGCTATGATCTTATACTTCAAACTCACATGATTTATCGGTCTATAGTCTCGTTGTTGTCTGTTCTCTCAAGGTCGTGCTTGTTATTGTTTGTTGTGTACCATTATTCTTTTTTTTCTTCTTCTTTTTTCTGCTTTTTACCTATTGGTGTCGCTGGATCATGAGTTTCGAATTTAAGTGCTAAAGTGTGATTAATAACGGGCAACATTATTATTGCATATACATACTTGATGATCCGTGATCATCTTGAAATATTCATGAAAATACTGGTCGTTTGGAATTTCTGAGATTTCGTTTGATTTTTCATGAATATTTGTTTTTATGGGAATAATTTATAAGTAAAAAAAATCACTGGAAAATTGCTTATTTTCTTTCCTTTTTTCGCGCAGTTTCCACAAGGAGAAGAAATAAAGAGCATTTCTGATGACAAATACTGGCAATTTACGATGGTGTTAAGTTCTGATCACAAGGAAATATGTTAATACTAGTTTTAGCGGCGCGCTAAATGATTTTACAATAATAACTTTGTTTTTTTTTTTTTACAATATTAACTGTTAATAAGCTCCTAAAACATTAGGTATTTTACAATAATAACTTTTTTTTTTTTTTAACAATATTAAGTGTTATTAAGCTCCTAAAACAATAGGTCGTAAAAAAACTAACTACTAAGAGAAATCCCTTCTTTTTATAAGTAAATAAATAAAATTCAAAATATTTATTTTGTAACATTGGTTAAGACTAAAATGACCTACTTAACTCATGGAAAAAAAAATAATGATATCTGAGACTGTCCATATGAGATTGACGGTTAAAGAAAAAGGTAATAATGTATGTAGAATCCAAGGTAAGTAGATTGCTACGGTCGAATGAAATAACAGAGTCTGACAGATTCTTGTTGGCACTATCTTGGGTGTCTAACGGACAGTCGACCTTCTGCATAAGCTATCAGACGAGGTGGTTGTGATCTAGTGCAACTCTGACGGCTTTGTCAGCGGTAAGTTTGAATAGCCAGACAGGTCTCCTCTCCTCTCTACGTTCAGCAAACATACACAGTGCTGATAAAGATCATAATTATAACCCAAATATACATAGATGTTCAAACTTCAAACAAAAAACTAATCAGACAGGTTTGTGAAATATAAAATGAATAATTATTTATCTTAATGTGAAAGAGAATATGTAATGTAATGCACCTTTGAGCCGATATCGACAAGATGGCCATCATAGTGTTTAAGTGTTTTCTCGAATCAAACAAGTGCTTGAACCTGGAATTGAAGAATACCAACTTTGATTCATTAAATAAGAAATGCATAACCATTGAATTGAATAATTCCAAAGTGTTAAACAAGAATAAAACTACTTACTGGATAATGAACGAAAAATGGAAACCATTATAGCGACTTCGAATTATCGTACATTCAGATAATACTTTTCTGGATTCCTCTAACAAAGTAAACGGACTTTGCTACTCATTTGTCTTTGGCTTCCTCTAGAGAAAAATCTCGTTCCGCAACAAATAATATCCCACAAGTACTCTCTAAACTCGAAAACACTTAGTCTGAACTTCATAATCTACTAAACAGTGAAAAAAAAACATACACAAACTCACACAAAATATGCAAAAACAACTCCTAAAGACACACAATGCACATTCTCGCACCTAAGAAAAAATCTTAGCAACCCCTTCCAACAAAATCTATACTTTGCCCTCAATACTAATAGAATAAAGTTCAATTCATGTTTCTACTAAAGATGTAAAAAAACTGATAGTGAACAAAGGTATCTTGTGTTTTGTTGAAGAGAGTTAAAAATTAAAAATGTCATGATATTCAAGATGCAAGTTCAAATCAAAGACATTCTATTGAATTGAAAGATAATAGCATCAAGAAAATTTATTTTGATTAAAAAAAAAAAGACCAACTAGTCCTATGGAGTAAAATGGAATATAACTAACTTTACTTGTCTTATATTCTCTCCTTCTCTCTATCCACCTTTCTCCATCTAAAATATAATATCACCAAAAAAAAAAAAAACAGTGATATTATAGCATCAGACCCAAACTTACACAACTCTGAAGCAAAATTTATCAGTAAAATTGATCGACATACCTGGTCTTAGCGATAAAAATGATCGACGATTCTTCTAGCCTTCGAATCGTCCACTTGAAAATTTTCTTGAATTTACAATATTACTGAATATTGCAAACACAAGACCCAAAGTTGGTATTCTTCAATTCCAGGTTCAAGCACTTGTTTGATTCGAGAAAACACTTAAACACTATGATGGCCATCTTGTCGATATCGGCTCAAAGGTGCATTACATTACATATTCTCTTTCACATTAAGATAAATAATTATTCATTTTATATTTCACAAATTATAATCTAAAACCTAAATTTGAATTTTTAGAGTAAGTATTCTGTTTTAAAATTGGCTTTTAGAATTATATACAACTGATTTAAGTATAAGATAATATTAAAGACGTTTAGGTGATTTCATCAAAAAGTTTAATAATTCTATAATAAAATGCTATAATTTAATTATATTGCGGTCCATTCCTACTACTCGCCAAATAATTTAGGGACTATATCCACACACACACGCACGCATGCACGCAAAATAAAAATAAATAAATTATACCAATGGCTGATGATGTGGTGATAGCCAGAGCCATTGACGGTGGCATAAGCCTTGCCCATTTGCCAAAGTGAGCCGTTGATGTCGGTTTTCCCAGGAATAGAGTCTTCGGGGGCAGTGAAAACCTTGCTTGCTTACGTAACCGCGGGAGCGTCCTTGAGGACTTGGCAAACTCAGCTCGATCGCCACGAACTTGAGCGTCCTGTTATCTTGGAGAACGAGGAGAGTCCTTGTCGTGTATGTCTTTGTCCCGATCGTGTATAGCCGACTAAGATACGGCATGATCATATCGTGATGGTCCAAAATGAACTCAATTGCCTGTACGACAAGTCTCAAGTTATTTGAGTTCAATTTCACTAATAAATAAATAAAATTATGGAAGTTAAATGAGAGAAAGATTAGTACTTCAATGCGTTCTTCTCTTTTTGAGCTATTTTGGTTCCCATACATTTTAATGTATAGTTTGCTGACTGTGGAGTCGAGATTTGCGGAAACTGAATGAGGGAATCTCAATCTAACAGAATGTGAGAGAAGGATAGAGATTTGTGTATCTGTTTTTCTCATTAATGACTAACTTCAGTTACATGGTTTATATACATCACGTGTTTGATAAGTAACCTGAGTTACATTTCTAACTCTAACTGTAATCTGACTTGACTCGGGCTAACTGACTAACTGACTATCACACACGCTGAGCTCTAACTTGCACACAGCTGGTGCTGACGTGGTTGCCACCTGAGCTTTTGATTCTGACGTGGCATAGTCAGCCTTAACATCCCCCTCAAGTGGAACGGTTAGGCTTTCACCTGCAGCTTGTCTTTGAGCTTGAGGAATGCTGCTATAGATAGACCTATCGTCAAGTCATCTGCTATCTAATCGTAGATAGGAACACACCTAACTTCAATATCTTTTTGTAGTACCATATCTCGAACAAAGTGAGTATTTATCTCAATATGCTTTGTTCGCGCATGGTATACTAGATTTGTAGCTATTGCAGCTGCACTCAAATTTTCACACCAAATTACTGGTGTAGTTGTCGTTTGGACCTTGAGTTCACTCAACAGAGATTTGATCCAGGTGATTTCTGCTACAGTGTTCGCAAGAGCCCTATATTCAGTTTATGTACTTGACCGTGCAACCACATTCTACTTCCTTGAGCTCCAAGAAATCAGGCATCCACCTAGATACACACAAAAGGCTGTTGTGGATCTTCTGTCATCAGGGCAACTCGCCCAGTCTGCATCAGTGAACCCTGTGAGCTGTATATTTGATGCTGGTTTGAGGCTGATTCTGTGTGTTGTTGTTCCTTTCAGATATCTGAGCACTTGTTTACATGCTAGCCAGTGTGTATCAGTTAGTCTCTATAAGAACTAGCTTAGCTTGTTAACGTTGTAGGCAGTGTCAGGTCTTGTGATGCCTAATTACTGTAAGGCTCCAATTACATTCTGTACTCTGAGGGATTCATCATTTCTTCACCATCAAGATTTGACAGAGTTTGATCAGGCACGCATGGACTTGAACAGGCTTTTGCTCCAATATATTCTTGGTTCTAGCATCCAGTGTTGTCGGTCGTTTTCGGAAAACCCGAGACACCAAGAAGGCACGTCGCTCAAAGGGCGGATGGTCAGGCCGGAGGTCCTGAAGAGCGGCAAGTCTTCAAGCCCTCGCCCAAACTCTTGACTCCTTGAGTCGAGCCTAGCCCCTCGAGTCGAGACTTGAGTCGGCTCCCCGAGTTGAGCCTCGCTCCTCGAGTTGAGACTTCATTCAGTCTCCTCGAGTCGAGCTTCGCTCTTCGAGTTGAGCCTTGAGTCAGTCTCCTCGAGTCGAGCTTCGCTCCTCGAGTCGAGCCTTGAGTCAGTCTCTTCGAGTCGAGCTTCGCTCCTCGAGTCGAGTCACTCTCGTCAAGTGGAAACCTTCATATTTCACGTGGCAAGAATGGTATTCGAAGACCCCTAAAGGCCCACAAGAGTCCGGCAAGACGAGCCATTCGCCGCGCGCACAGCACGCCACATCGGCCAACCATGCAGCAAGCCGCGCGCCGCGCCAGGAAGGCAGCGCGCCGCGCCAAGACGCGCCCGTGCCGCGCGCTCCATGCGCCGCGCATCCTGCGCCGCGTCCAGTGACCCGCGCGCCGCGCCAGACGACCCACGCGCCGCGCCTCCTGTGCCGCGTGCCGCGCGTTTTGCGCCGCGCGCGCCGTGCGCCTCCAGTTGACGGCGCGCGCGTTCCTAGTCCCACATGGACGAAAAAGAAGCCTTCTAAGGCCCTCAAACACCTATAAATACCCCCTCTCATTGAGGGGAAAGCAATCCCATTCATTCTCAAGGAACTTGAGACTTCTCTCTGCTTCTCTAGATGCCATCCTTGGCCTGAAGCGGATTCTCCTTGATTTCTCGTTCTCAGAGATTCTGAAGCGCTTTCCGGGGACTCCCGAGTGCCGCCTCTCTTGATCGAACGATTAATCTTGAGCCCACGAGCGCTCTAACGGTTTTCGACTAAAAATTGCCTACGCGTCTAGCACCCTAGATGCGTCCACCATTTCCGACAAGAAATCGCCTACGCGTCCGGCATTTCCAACTAGGAATCGTCTACGCGTCCGGAATCTCCGCCACAACAAGGAACTCTTGACTTAGAGTCTTCCACGTCTCCAAAAGAGAGAAAACACACATTCTCTCTCGCATACGCGATCTCCGAAGTTCTGAGACGTTGCCGAGGACTCCTCCGCGCCTCGTCTCCTTCGTTGAGCACGCCTCTCCACCAAGGCTCCGCGCCTCACACTGCGTCACATACGCTTGAACTACGTTCTGACCTGATCCCACGCACGGGTACGTAGGCAGCCGATAACCAAGGCACGGTCACTCCTCCTCCTCACCCCCTACCTCTCCCGAAAGGCGGGTTGATCGGAGAAAACCCTAGCTCGAGACTATCGAGTTCACACTCTTGGCCCGGGTGCGATCACTTGGTCCGGCCTTGGATCGAACCGCCCGAGGTTTTAAATAGTTGTTCATTTTCGTGCGACAACATTTTGGCGCTAGAAGGAGGGGACTTCCCGACCTGTTCAGCCCGAAATCCCTTCTGTTCATCTTCTTCTTTTCTTCTACAAACTCAACTTTCTCGAACTTGAGAAACGATGAGTAGCCAACCACCCGTACGTTCTGAGGGCGCAAACAACCCCGAAAACGTCATTGGGACCAAAAAATATTTCTTGCGCTCTAACGCGCATGGTGACGAAGAGTCGCTCCACGAAGAGAGCTCGACCCGCTCACCATCTCCATCTCCTGATAGCAGGGACAACCGCATCATGGAGTTGGAGGAGAATATCCGCCAACTAAAGGCGAAGAACGCGAGGTACCGCAGCCGACTGGCTGCGAAGCAACCCGCGCATGACACAATGACCCCCAACGGGGATCCTGAAAACCTCAACGAGGAAAGCCGCGACCGCGACCCTGACTACGAGGGTACTGTCGATTCGGAGGGTATCGAGACTTCTCTCACGAAGGACGGGGGACTCCCCGCCGTGTTCGAAGCTGGTCCTTCAAATCCCCTACCCCGGGTAGGAGACACGCTGACTGCTTCTCAAGAGGGAAATTCCCGACGTTCGGCCCTCGACCGACTAGGTCACAGGGAGAATGTTGCGGAAAGTCAGGGCACGCGGAGAGCGCGCCGTCGCAGACGAAGCCTGCGCCTCCGTACCAGCCCTGATCTTAGGGACCGCCTCACCGCCCAACGCATTGAGCGTGGCGATGACCTAAGAGAGCGACTGAGCTCTCGGCCAAACATCCCCGTAGCAGCCCCAACTAACGGGAACCGCCGCACGGGTCAAGGGTCAAATGAAAGACGACAGGTGACTCCTCCCGAATAGGGAGTTACTCCGACTACCAGTCACGATGTGATCACAATGATCCACAATCTTCGAAATGAAGTACGAGATCTCCGAGAACATGAAATAGGCGGAAGTGCCTATGGGGTCGTTGAGGAGAAGTCCTCGCCTTTCACGGCTCAGATATTGGCCGAGGCATGCACGGGAAATTTCAAACTCCCGAACCTCTCTCCCTATGATGGGAAAGCGGATCCCGCTTACCATATCCAGCACTATGAAACCTGGATGACGATGCAGGGTGTCGCTCCCGGCGCCATGTGCCAAGCTTTTAGTCTTACCCTCGCCGGACCCGGCTTCGAGTGGTTCAAGAACTTAAGGCCGGGAAGCATCCGATCGTTCAAAGACCTGAAGGACATGTTCCTAGCACGCTTCGCTACATCTATGGTCCAAAAGAAGACCAAGATGTACTTGTGGTCAATCAGGCAAGAGAATGGCGAGTCTCTTAGACGATACCTCGCCCGATTCACCGAAGAATCGAACAAGGTCGACCGCTTTGACGACAAAGACGCAATCACTGCCATCACAGAAGGCTTGCGCACAAGTGACTTCCTTAAGTCCATCGTTGGCCGTGTCCCTTCTACTATGGCCGAGTTAATGACTCGAGCCAAGACCTTCATGGAAGTCGAAGATTACCTCGATGGCCGCAAGGGCAATATTCAAAGCCCTCACCGTCGAGACGAGCCTAGCAACGAGCAAGGCCACTCCCATAAAAGACGAAACAGAGGAGGTCAGACTTTTAATCGCCGACCTCCGATGCCCCAGAAGCCGCGACTTGTGGAAGACTTTAAGGGCTACTCGTCGTTCATACCGTTGAACACGACGCCGGATCAAATCCTGGCTTTGGCGCGTGACAAGTTCACTCCCCCGGCTCCAATGAGCAAAGACCCCGCGACTCGCGACCGGTCTAGATATTGCGAGTTCCATCAGGAATACGGTCACCTGACCTCCGAGTGCCACAATCTTAAAAGGCAGATCGAGGCATTGATCCAATGGGGTGAGCTGAAAGAGTTCGTGTTACGCATGATTAGCGCTGCGGGCCCCACCTCGAACAGACCACAGTCTGGCAAGGGAGGAGGAACAGCCGCTTCTGCCGACCGAACCACGGCTGCTGCCAATGCCAATCCACAACTCCACGTTGTGACCACCATACTGGGCGATCCACAAGATGGAGACTCAGCCCGACAGTGGAAGAAATTCCTGAGGGCCGCGTCCCAAGGAGACGCTGCTATGCACGTCAACCTCACCTACGAGGAACCTCCGTCCGTACCTCACGAGACGATGTGCTTCACCAACGAAGAGGCCAAGCGAGTTGTGCATCCGCACAATGACGCGATTATGCTCAAAGCCCAAGTGGCTAATAACTTGGTGAAAAGGGTTCTCATCGACAACGGCAGTGCTGCCGACATAATATTCAAGTCCACCTTAGAGCGCATGAAGCTCGGGGGGCTACGCCCAACTCCGACCCAAACACCTTTATTCGGGTTCACTGGGGAGAGAGTCATGACCGAAGGCATCATCGATCTACCGGTCACCTTCGGAACTCCCAGAGGCATTGAAGTCGTTCACATGGTCCCATTCCTATGTTGGAATTGATCTAGGGTTTAAGAAAAAGATTAAACGCTTCGGGAAGCGGCGGAATTTCAAAAAATTTCTTTTCAAGTAAAAACAGTTTTTACTAACCTAGACAAAGAAGCAAGTACATGTAATTAAAAACCAATATGAGCTAAGAGTTTACTAACCTTTCTTGAAGCTTGAACTTTGAAGAAGCTTTTGGAAAGTTTGCAACGCTCGTCTCCCCTCGCAGCACGTCTCTCTTCCTTTCCTCGGCACCTCGAGCAACCACGGAAGTTTCTATCACTAAATCACTCGAAATAAAGGAATTAGTGAGTGGGCACTTTTAAACACTACGACTTAAGAACGAGTCTTGAAGTCGCAGAGCTAAACACTAGGTCGAGTGAGGACCTAGGTGCCAAAACAAGAAAAATCGAAAATAAACTAGAGAGAGAGAAAAGAGGGGCGGCAACCACAAGTTCTAGAGAGAGAATCTCTCAATCTCTAACTTATGTGGAATGAATGAAAAGTGTGGAATGGGGCTCCTATTTATAGGAGAGGTCTTACCTTCAATAAGGTAGTTTCCTCTTCCATAGAATATCACATATTAATGAGCCAATTTCCCCTTTTCTTCTATGAGGCACACGGCCAAGACTTGCCAAGCAAGTCCTTGGATTTGTTTCCTCTTTTATTTGCTTCTCTCTTGACCCTTATGGCCGAAATTCCCTTATGCCATGCATAGGAAATTTGTTTCCTCTTTTTCTTTTGGCAAGTATCTAAATACATTTATGCACAAAACAAACTCTCTTTCCTCTTGGGTAGTAGGCGCCCAAATCTTCTAGAAAGGCTTCTAGAATTTTCTTCACTTGTTCATGACAACATAAGAAAATGCCCATTTAGAATTTTCAATAAAATTCTTATGAAATTAAATTAATTCACAAGGCCCAATAATCAAGTTATGGCCGAGTGACATTAAGTCATCAAATGAACTTGTCAAAAAAAAATTTATTGACATTCATTTCATCCTATGTCTCAAAAGACAAAAATACCCTTTTGACAATTTTCGTTCTTGTTTTGACTTAGCTTCTAGTTTAACTATTCCTATTGATGTGATTCGTGACAGTGACCTCATGGACCCAAATGAACAAAGCTTGAGCTAAACACTTGGACTCAAAAGTTCACAAACCTTTTCCAAGTTTAGCTTAATGCCAACTGACTCCACTAAAGAGCTGACACTGAAAATCTCTCGGTTCAAATGAATTTATTTTCTACTCAAGAATTCAACCTAATTATGATGAGCGGATCCACTGAATATTATCTATGTTTACCCTTCATGAATGTCATCAGCTAGTCGGGATTTACTAAATTACCATTTTACCCTTCTAGCTGTTATTTCCTCAACTCCTTTGTCGCTTGTGAATAAGTTAGAAACAATGTATTGACGAGGAGCTAACAAGTCACATTGTTTCATCCAAAAGAGTCAGGACTCAATTTGGACACTGGCCAGTTCATTTATTCACACTCCAAGGAACAAAGCATGAGGTGACATACATTGCATTTCAGCAATCTTGTACATGAATTCCATATCTATGAGAACTTCACAAAGTTACTCATGACATTCTCACAACTTAGTACTTCACCAATAGGCCCTGTTCGGAATCACATAGTCAGTCCGAACTCTGACTTTCTCAAATGAGAATACTAAGCTGTGAAATGGCATGTCTCATTTCAGGATTAAGGTAAGCATGATGCAATTCATACATAGTGACTTCGAGACATAAGAGGTTAAATGGTTTGTTCTTATCTTGTCTCTAGAAGTGCACTGGTCAATTCAGTACCTTCGAAAGATACCTAGAAGAACTATAGAGTCTCCAACTCTCAATGCCTCATAACCAGACATCATAGATTCTTCTAACAATCATACTGAGGTCAATAGTCCTTGGACCCATAGATTGCGAATATATCGTTTTAAGCAAACTACGAAGAGTTTGTTCATGCAAATCTACATTTGTCTCTTCGTAAGTTGTTAAGTTTGTTTATGGACTAAAAGACTAAGGTTTTATCATAAAGCTTCAAACAAAGAAAGAATAAATGAACGTTTCAACTTTATTATTAAATAAGCAATTACAAGCAAGAGTCTTCGTAAGACTATATGACATCAAATGTACATAAATACACACTACAACTCTTCTTGTGGGCACCATTGACAACAAACTCCCACTTGACTCAAAGAAGATGTGTGTAGTCGTTCATGCCTAATCCCTCTCGATGTTGGTCGAAGACCATGTTCGCTAGGGCCTTGGTGAATGGATCTGCCAGAGATCTACTTCACCTCCACGTCTCCGCGTTGCGCGATCTCTCGAATCAAATGGTATTTCCTCTCAATATGTTTAGAGCGCTTATGGCTTTGAGGTTCCTTTGAGTTAGCGACAGCCCTACTATTATCACAATAAAGGGTCATGGGCTCGTCGACGTTTGGAACAACTTCCAAATACTTAAGGAATTTTCTAAGCCATACAGCCTCTTTGGATGCTTCACAAGCAGCCACATATTTTGCTTCCATTGTGGAGTCAGCAATGCAAGATTGCTTAATACTCCTCCACACAACAGCTCCACCATTAAGGATGAACACAGATCCCGAAGTGGATTTCCTGGAATCCTTATCCGCTTGAAAATCGGAGTCGGTATATCCCGTCATAGTCAGGTCAGTACCTGAGTATGTAAGCATCAAGTTCCTAGTTCTTCGAAGATACTTAAGAACATGCTTAATAGCAATCCAGTGCTCGGGTCCAGGGTTGGATTGGAAACGGCTAACTACGCCAACGGTGAAACAGATGTCAGGTCTACTGCAAAGCATAGCATACATAAGGCTTCCTACGGCACAGGCGTAAGGAATTTTCCTCATGTCTTCAATCTCTTGTGCAGTCTTGGGAGACTGGTCCTTAGAGAGTGAAACTCCATGCCTAAAGGGTGTTTGGCCCTTCTTGGAGTCTTGCATCGAGAAGCGATCCATTACCTTATAAATATAAGATGCTTGAGAGAGCGACAGGGTCCGGTTTTTCCTATCTCGAAAGATTTGGATCCCCAGAATGTACGCGGCTTCTCCTAGATCCTTCATATCGAATTGCTTTGCCAGCCAGACCTTAACCTCAGATAACTTACCCACGTCATTACCTATGAGTAATATATCATCGACATATAGTACCAGAAACACAACTTTGCCTTCGTGTATTAACTTGTAAACACAAGGCTCATCTATTGACTGTTCAAAGCCAAAGCTCTTTACAGTTTCATCGAATCTAATATTCCATGACCTAGATTCTTGCTTTAGTCCATAAATGGATTTAAGCAACTCACAAACCTTGGTCTCTTGACCTTTATCCACGAAACCGTCTGGTTGAGCCATGTAAATGCGCTCGTCAAGATTGCCATTCAGAAAGGCTGTCTTGACATCCATTTGCCAGATCTCATAGTCGAGAGCTGCAGCTATGGATAGGAGTATGCGGATGGATTTAAGCATCGCGACTGGCGAGAAGGTTTCTTCATAGTCAATCCCTTCTTGTTGGGTATAACCCTTCGCCACAAGTCGTGCTTTGAACGTCTCGACGTTCCCATCAGGACCCCTTTTCTTCTTGTATATCCACTTACACCCTACGGGTTTAATCCCTTCAGGAAGGTCTACAAGTTTTCAGACATTGTTGACATACATCGAGTGCATTTCAACTTTCATGGCGTCAAGCCAAAGGTTTGATTCAGAACAAGCCATCGCTTGGCTATAGGAAACAGGGTCATCCATGTCGGAGACGGCTACAAGAGAGTCTCCATAAGACATGTACCTGTCAGGCTGTTGAACAGCCCTCCCACTACGTCGAAGTACTACTTGACGAGATTCTGATGAGTTAGGTTGTGTTTCAGTTGGGGTAAGAACAGTTCTTACAGATGAGGTAGAAGCTTCCTCACCCAACTTTTCTTCAAGCACAATTTTGCTTCTAGGTTTTGCATCCTTCATAAAGTTCTCCTCAAGGAAACGAGCATTCGAGCTAACGAAAGTCTTATCGTCCTCGGGACTATAGAAGATGAAACTCTTGGTTTCCTTTGGATATCCCACAAACAAGCACAATTCTGACCTACTAGCCAACTTGCTAGTCTTTTGCCTTAGCACGTGTGCAGGGCAACCCCAAATTCTGATGCGGCCAAGATTCACTTTACGGCCAGTCCATCGTTCATAAGGAGTACCAGGAACCATTTTGGACGGAACTTGGTTCAGAATATAGGCGGCTGTTTCAAGGGCATATCCCCAAGAGGAAAGAGGGAGTGATGAGTAACTCATCATTGATCTAACCATCTCCATAAGAGTTTGGTTTCTTCTCTCTGACACTCCGTTTTGTTGAGGCGTGCCAGGTGCGGTAAGCTGAGAAGCGATACCTTCTTCTTTATGAAAGTCATCGAACTCTCCAGACATATACTCACCACCTCGATCAGATCGAAGGGTTTTGAACACTTTGCCAGTTTGCTTTTCCACTAAAGCCCTAAAGACCTTAAATACGTTAAAGGTCTCGGATTTGTGTTTGAGCAAATAGACAAACCCATATCGTGAGTAATCATCGGTGAAGGTAACGAAGTATTCGTATCCTCCACGTGCCTGTTGGCTGAGCAGACCACATACATCAGAATGTACTAGTTCCAGTAGCTCAGTGGCTCTTCGACCCTTATCGGAGAAAGGTCGCTTAGTCATTTTTCCTTCTATGCAAGATTCACAAGTAGGTAGTGAACCTATTGCAGAGTCTTGGAGTGGACCATCCCTCACAAGTCTCTTAATCCTATCTAGACTGATATGACCAAGTCTCAAGTGCCAGAGGTATGTTGATTTTGTTAGATCGGAGGATTCAGAAAGTTTGATCCTCTTTGGCTCCCTAATTAGATCATTATCTATTTCGGTGTCTAAAAGAGAAGGTTTAGTGGGATAGATGTAGAAAAGAGCATTCTTCATACATGCATCAGTGACAAAAGAATTATCAGGAAACGAAATACGAATTCCATTCTTAATGAACTTTAAACAATAATCTTGCTCACGAAGACGAGCAACGGATATTAAGTTCTTCCCAAAGGTAGGAACAAAATAAACATTATTCAAGTTTAAAGTGCGGTCTTCAAAAGACAGCGTCACGGATCCCACAGCCTTCGCAGACACCAGGCTCCCATCACCCCATTTGAAACAGAACTCGCCTTCCTCTAAGCTTTTGGTTTTCTTGAAACCATTCAAGGAACAACAAATATGGTTAGTAGCAGCGGAGTCAAGAATCCACGTTGATACATCATCAGCTACTAAGCATGCTTCGGTAACTAGTACAATACTATGTTCCTTTGCTTTGAGATAGGCGGGACAGTTCTTTTTATCGGCCTTGTAAGGTCCCTTCTCAGTTCTAGAGGCGGAGGCTTTGTGCTCAGTAGCATGTGCCTCTCCTTGATTCCTCTTTCTCTTAGTGAGACCTACAGCAGTGTGAAGTTCCATCATAAGCTTGGTAACAGTGTACTCTAGCTTGTTTATGGAGTAGTTCATCTTGGAGGTATCAAGAGATGCGGGGAGAGTTTCTAAGATCATATCTATGACATTCTTCCCATCAATCTCAGATCCTAGGATTTCCATTTTACTCAGATGACTAATGATCAATATCATAAAGTCTCCAACAGGAGTCCTAGCCTTCATGCGATAGTTCATAAATTGTCGGACTGCTTTTTGCCTTGCTTGACGCCTTTGCCCTTCAAACATCTCATGGAGATTGTTGAGCATGTCGGCGGCAGTCTCGATGTCACGATGTTGTTGTTGCAACACATTGTTCATTGATGCTAAGATATAGCACCTCACAATCTCATCGGAGCAGAGCCAGGCCGCCAAGGCGTCTTTGTCCTCTTGAGTTGAATCATTATTCGTCAGAGGAGGACACGGGGTGGTGAGTACCCATTTGTGCTTGGTAAGGATTATGTCGAGGTTATGTTTCGAATCTACGTAGTTTTCGTTTTCGAGTTTGATCGAGGAAAGGGTGAACGAGAGAAGGTTGAGAGACATATTGCCTATATAAGTTGAAACAAGTTTATGATTAGTCTTTGGTTTAGGATTTAAGTTTTATTAAGACTTTTATAAAATCCAAAGGTGTTATAAACCAAACGATAATTTACTCCCTCAAGAGAAGGCTGCAAAAAATCTCCTTTTATAAGTAAATGACACATCATTAATGCTAAGCCAAGATGTCAATACATCTATTTTGACTAGCCACCTTTTAAATTGGTTTGATCACTCACATCCTTTCGCAGAGCCTCAAGGGAGGATTACTAGGGATTGAGCCTAAGTGTGCAACCAACCACTTAGTCCAAAAGATCAACTTTGAAAAACAATCCCCCAAGGGGAGGCCTTGCCATCATTGTCTCACTCTCGGACGTAGCCCATTGAGCAATGATCGAAGCAATAACGCCTTGGAGTACTCCAATTTAAGTGAGGGTCGCAAGAGCGGTTCTTAGTCCCACGTTAATTGCTTCTTTCATTAGTGTTGGGGATCGTGGGTTACAATCAACAAGTATAACCCTCCCACTTAGTTTTTGGAGTTGGTTCATCGACTCTTATAAGTTCGGAAACAAATTTCCTAGTTAGAGAGCGACAGAGTGGACAACTAGAAGAGAATCCTAGATCGACATGTTCAGAGTAGTATTAGTGCATAAAGGCACAAGGTACATACTCGATCTTTTCCTATTTTCTATTTCGGGAAAGTGCATGAGGGAAGTGTGAACTTCAACTCACTCGAACACTTGAAAGTTTGAGATTACACATCTTTTTATTTTTCGGCTTGTCTACAAGGAGACCTCCCACTCAAATTTTCAAGAGCATATAGATTTTGAACATATGTGATATAGATATAGTTTTGAAAACATTTTGAAAACTTATTTGATTTGGATGACAAAATATTTTCAAGTTTGAAAGTGAAAACGGTTTTTCAAAATTCAAACTAGTTTTGTAAAAACTCAATTTCAATTAAACTTTCAAAAATCAAAAAATTTTAATCTTACACATCATGTTTATAATCATATGAAAAACATTTTTGCTCAAGAAAATTTTCTCATTAGAGTTCTATAACTCATGGTAGTGGGGTTTGAAAATCCGGATTTCAAAAAAAACTGGAGTTTCAGACAGCCGCGCACCTCAGAGTAAAATCACCATATCTGGCGGCTCCGATGTCCTTTTGAGCCGAAACCGGTTGCATTGGACAGAGGACAGACAGAGCTTTAATTTGATTCAAAATCCATTAAATTTCGATTTCTGAGCAGAGAGTTATGCCGCTTTTAATGCGGGTTTACTCCAGCTTGAAGAAAAAGAAATAATTAAGGCTTGGTCCCTTTAGGTGCGAAAAAGAATCGAGTGTAACGGAACGTTTTATGAAGGTTGTTAAAGCTTTTATTTGTGTTTTATTAGCAAGGTTATAACAAGGCATAAAATAAATAATAACAAGCATAAAACGAATGCGGTAAATAAAAGAAACTAGAAAGACAAGGTAACTAGTCACAAAATTTACCGAAATTTCTCAAACCTTTAAAACACGTTTTTCAATATAAAAAATTAAAAACTTTTAGAACTGATTCTAATGTGTTTTAAAAACATCCCAAACTCATAGAAAATCAACATGCTTTTTAATTTAAAGGCAAGAGCAATAAATTAAAAAAAAATCTAAGATTACAATTCTAACTTGTCACAAAATTAGTAAACTTTCGAAAACGATTTTCAAGCTCATAATTTTAAAATATTGTACATGTATCTCTTTGACCATAGCTCTGATACCATTTGTTGGAATTGATCTAGGGTTTAAGAAAAAGATTAAACGCTTCGGGAAGCGGCGGAATTTTATAAAATTTCTTTTCAAGTAAAAACAGTTTTTACTAACCTAGACAAAGAAGCAAGTACATGTAATTAAAAACCAATATGAGCTAAAAGTTTACTAACCTTTCTTGAAGCTTGAACTTTGAAGAAGCTTTTGAAAAGTTTGCAACGCTCGTCTCCCCTCCCAGCACGTCTCTCTTCCTTTCCTCGGCACCTCGAGCAACCACGAAAGTTTCTATCACTAAATCACTCGAAATAAAGGAATTAGTGAGTGGGCACTTTTAAACACTACGACTTAAGAACGAGTCTTGAAGTCGCAGAGCTAAACACTAGGTCGAGTGAGGACCTAGGTGCCAAAACAAGAAAAATCGAAAATAAACTAGAGAGAGAGAGAAGAGGGGCGGCAACGACAAGTTCTAGACAGAGAAGCTCTCAATCTCTAACTTATGTGGAATGAATGAAAAGTGTGGAATGGGGTTCCTATTTATAGGAGAGGTCTTACCTTCAATAAGATAGTTTCCTCTTCTATAGAATATCACATATTAATGAGCCAATTTC
The DNA here is from genome assembly GCF_054948205.1 of Urtica dioica subsp. dioica. Taxonomy (NCBI): domain Eukaryota; kingdom Viridiplantae; phylum Streptophyta; class Magnoliopsida; order Rosales; family Urticaceae; genus Urtica; species Urtica dioica. Next base: position 22,646,499 of record NC_142756.1, on the reverse strand, counting down.
CCCTTTTCTTCTATGAGGCACTGTTGTCAATGGTGCCCACAACAAGAGTAGTAGTGTCTATTTGTGTACATTTGATGTAATATAGTCTTACGAAGACTCTTGCTTGTAATTGCCTATCTATTCATTAATAAAGTTGAAACGTTCATTCATTCTTTCTTTGTTTGAAGCTTTATGATAAAACCTTAGTCTTTTAGTCCATAAACAAACTTAACAACTTACGAAGAGACAAATGTAGATTTGCATGAACAAACTCTTCGTAGTTTGCTTAAAACGATATATTCGCAATCTTAGGGTCAAAGGACTATTGACCTCAGTATGATTGTTAGAAGAATCTATGATGTCTGGTTATGAGGCATTGAGAGTTGGGGACTCTATAGTTCTTCTAGGTATCTTCCGAAGATACTGAATTGACCAGTGCACTTCTAGAGACAATATAAGAACAAACCATTTAACCTCTTATGTCTCGAAGTCACTATGTATGAATTGCATCATGCTTACCTTAATAATGAAATGAGACATGCCATTTCACACCTTAGTATTCTCATTTGAAAAAGTCAAAGTTCGGACTCACTATGTGATTCCGAACAAGGCCTATTGGTGAAGTACTAAGTTGTGAGTCTGTCATGAGTAACTTTGTGAAGTTCTCATAGATATGGAATTCATGTACAAGATTGCTGAAATGCAATGTATGTCACCTCATGCTTTGTTCCTTGGAGTGTGAATAAATGAACTGGCCAGTGTCCAAATTGAGTCCTGACTCTTTTGGATGAAACAATGTGACTTGTTAGCTCCTCGTCAATACATTGTTTCTAACTTATTCACAAGCGACAAAGGAGTTGAGGAAATAACAGCTAGAAGGGTAAAATGGTAATTTAGTAAATCCCGACTAGCTGATGACATTCATGAAGGGTAAACATAGATAATTTTCAGTGGATCCGCTCATTACAATTAGGTGAATTCTTGAGTAGAAAATAAATTCATTTGAACCGAGAGATTTTCAGTGTCAGCTCTTTAGTGGAGTCAGTTGGCATTAAGCTAAACTTGGAAAAGGTTTGTGAACTTTTGAGTCCAAGTGTTTAGCTCAAGCTTTGTTCATTTGGGTCCATGAGGTCACTGTCACGAATCACATCGATAGGAATAGTTAAACTGGAAGCTAAGTCAAAACAAGAACGAAAATAGTTAAAAGGGTATTTTTGTCTTTTGAGACAAAGGATGAAATGAATGTCAATAAATTTTTTGACAAGTTCATTTGATGACTTAATGTCACTCGGCCATAACTTGTTTATTGGGCCTTGTGGATTAATTTCATTTCATAAGAATTTTATTGAAAATTCTTAATGGGCTTTTCTCATGTTGTCATGAACAAATGAAGAAGCTTCTAGAAGCTCCTTCTAGATGAGAGATGGGCGCCAAAAATACCCAAGAGAAAGAGAATATTTTGTGCATAAATGTATCAAGATACTTGCCAAAAGAAAAAGAGGAAACAAATTTCCTCTATGAGGAAACAAGGAGAATCGGCCAAGGCAACCAAGAAGGGAAACAAAAGAGGAAACTAATCCCTTGTGGATTGTATGAGATGGGCGCCTATTTTGATAGGTATGGGTAATAAAAGATTGCTCATAAAGGCTTGGAAAATAAGAGGAAACTACTTCTTTCCAAGGCCAACCCCTCTCCTATAAATAGGACCCTCATTCCCTTCATTTCATTCATTCAACATAAGTTAGAGATTGGGAGACTCTCTCTCTAGACATTGTTGGCCGAAAATCCTCTCTCTCTCTCTAGTTTATTTTCGATTTTTTCTTGTCTTGGCACCTAGGTCCTCACTCGACCTAGTGTTTAGCTCTGCGACTTCAAGACTTGTTCTTAAGTCGTAGTGTTTAAAAGTGCCCACTCACTGATTCCTTCTTTTCGAGTGATTTAGTGATAGAAACTTTCGTGGTTGCTCGAGGTGCCGAGGAAAGAAAGAGAGACGTGCTGCGAGGGGAGACGAGCGTTGCGAACTTTCCAAAAGCTTCTTCAAAGTTCAAGCTTCAAGAAAGGTTAGTAAACTCTTAGCTCATATTGGTTTTTAATTACATGTACTTGCTTCTTTGTCAAGGTTAGTAAAAACTGTTTTTACTTGAAAAGAAATTTTTTAAAATTCCGCCGCTTCCCGAAGCATTTAATCTTTTTCTTAAACCCTAGATCAATTCCAACAGGCACACGGCCAAGACTTGCCAAGCAAGTCCATAGATTTGTTTCCTCTTTTATTTGCTTCTCTCTTGACCCTTATGGCCGAAATTCCCTTATGCCATGCATAGGAAATTTGTTTCCTCTTTTTCTTTTGGCAAGTATCTAAATACATTTATGCACAAAATAAACTATCTTTCCTCTTGGGTAGTAGGCGCCCAAATCTTCTAGAAAGGCTTCTAGAATTTTCTTCACTTGTTCATGACAACATAAGAAAATGCCCATTTAGAATTTTCAATAAAATTCTTATGAAATGAAATTAATCCACAAGGCCCAATAATCAAGTTATGGCCGAGTGACATTAAGTCATCAAATGAACATGTCGAAAAAAAATTTATGGACATTAATTTCATCCTATGTCTCAAAAGACAAAAATACCCTTTTGACAATTTTCGTTCTTGTTTTGACTTAGCTTCCAGTTTAACTATTCCTATCGATGTGATTCGTGACAGTGACCTCATGGACCCAAATGAACAAAGCTTGAGCTAAACACTTGGACTCAAAAGTTCACAAACCTTTTCCAAGTTTAGCTTAATGCCAACTGACTCCACTAAAGAGCTGACACTGAAAATCTCTCGGTTCAAATGAATTTATTTTCTACTCAAGAATTAAACCTAATTATGATGAGCGGATCCACTGAATATTATCTATGTTTACCCTTCATGAATGTCATCAGCTAGTCGGGATTTACTAAATTACCATTTTACCCTTCCAGCTGTTATTTCCTCAACTCCTTTGTCACTTGTGAATAAGTTAGAAACAATGTATTGACGATGAGCTAACAAGTCACATTGTTTCATCCAAAAGAGTCAGGACTCAATTTGAACACTGGCCAGTTCATTTATTCACACTCCAAAGAACAAAGCATGAGGTGACATACATTGCATTTCAGCAATCTTGTACATGAATTCCATATATATGAGAACTTCACAAAGTTACTCATGACATTCTCACAACTTAGTACTTCACCAATAGGCCCTGTTCGGAATCACATAGTGAGTCCGAACTCTGACTTTTTCAAATGAGAATACTAAGCTGTGAAATGGCATGTCTCATTTCAGGATTAAGGTAAGCATGATGCAATTCATACATAGTGACTTCGAGACATAAGAGGTTAAATGGTTTGTTCTTATCTTGTCTCTAGAAGTGCACTGGTCAATTCAGTACCTTCGGAAGATACCTAGAAGAACTATAGAGTCTCCAACTCTCAATGCCTCATAACCAGACATCATAGATTCTTCTAACAATCGTACTGAGGTCAATAGTCCTTTGACCCTTAGATTGCGAATATATCGTTTTAAGCAAACTACGAAGAGTTTGTTCATGCAAATCTACATTTGTCTCTTCGTAAGTTGTTAAGTTTGTTTATGGACTAAAAGACTAAGGTTTTATCATAAAGCTTCAAACAAAGAAAGAATGAATGAACGTTTCAACTTTATTATTAAATAAGCAATTACAAGCAAGAGTCTTCGTAAGACTATATGACATCAAATGTACATAAATACACACTACAACTCTTCTTGTGGGCACCATTGACAACATCCTAGTGGTCGACCAAGAGTCCCCCTACAACGTAATCGTTGGGCGACCCACGTTGAACCGACTAAGGGCCATTACTTCAACATACCACCTACTGGTGAAGTTCCCTACCAAGGATGGAATCGGCATCATGGCTGGAGATCAATCCCAAGCCAGAATATGCTACATCCAGGGAATCGATGGAAAAACTGCTAAAAAGACGGTTAACACAATCTCCCAGCTCAGAGATAGCGTCGAGTCGACCAAGGTCCTCCGCGAAATCCATGAAGACCTCTGCATGACACTCAAGTGCAAGGCGCCGACGTCTTCATCCCAAACAGGGAGGGACCCCACAAAGTCTGCCAAGTCGTACAAGACGAGATACGCTACATCAAATACACGGACACCGGTCCGTCGCCTGTGGAATGCGGAACACTTGAGAAACTACTACCAGTAGCCAGCGCTTCCCTCCATTTTATTTCTTTGCTTTCCAACATTAAATAAGGCCTACGAGCCAATGTTTTAGGATTTCAAATTTTTGCAATATTAATAAAGTTCGAGGTTTTTCTTTCAAAATCCACTTTATCAAAGATTTTCAATCATCAAAGATTACACTTGTAAACCCAAAACTCGGGGGGCTAGTGACATAGGCAATGGTAAGTACGCTCAAAATCCTCAAGAAAGTACGCTCCACAAAAAGAAAGCACGCCCCGTCAAAGCAGAACACCCGAACATAAAACGAGAACAAGCGTGCACGTAAGACGCCTCAGTGGCGCGCCGTAAGACATCCCCGAGATGCAAGCTAAAGACGCCTCCGCGGCGCGCCGTAAGCCATCCCCGAGATGCAGGCTAAGACGCCTCCGCAGCGCGCCATAAGCCATCCCAGAGATGCAGGCTAAGACGCCTCCGCGGCGCGCCATAACCCATCCCAGAGATGCAGGCTAAGACGCCTCCGCGGTGCGCCATAAGCCATCCCAGAGATGCCGGCTAAGACGCCTCCGCGGCGCGCCACAAGCCATCCCAGAGATGCAGGCTAAGACACCTCCGCGGCGCGCCACAAGCCATCCCAGAGATGCAGGCTAAGACGCCTCCGCGGCGCGCCATAAGCCATCCAAGAGATGCAGGCTAAGACGCCTACATGGTGCACCTAAGACGCCTACATGGCGCACCTAAGACGCCTACATGGCGCACTTAAGACGCCTACATGGCGCACCCAAGTCATCCCTCGCGACGCACCTAAGACGCCTACATGGCGCACGTAAGATGCCTACATGGCACAACCAAGTCGTCCCTCACGACGAACCTAAGACGCCTACATGGCGCACCTAAGACGCCTGCATGGCGCACGTAAGACGCCTACATGGCGCAACCAAGTCGTCCCTCACGATGCACCTAAGACGCCTACATGGCGCACTTAAGATGCCCACATGGCGCAACCAAGTCGTCCCTCGCGACGCACCTAAGTGACCTACATGCCGCACTAGGCCATCCCTCACGACGTGCCTACGATGCCTAAAACAACGTACAGAGCCGTCTCTAACGACGCGCTCTAAGTCACCACAAGGCATTGCATATGATGACTAATCGCAATGCACTTGAAGCTGCCACAAGGCGCACCTAAACCTCCTCGAGTCGAGCTTCGCTTCTCGAGTCGAGTCATTGTCCTCGAGTCGAGCCTTGCTCTTCGAGTCGCGTCATACTACTCAAGTCAAGCTTCGCTCCTCGAATCGAGTCAGCTCCTCAAGTCAAATCATTCTCCTCGAGTCGAGCCCCGCTCCTCGAGTCGACTCATTCTCCTCGAAGTCGAGCTTCGCTACTTGAGTCGAGTCATCCTCCTCAAGTCGAGCCCCGCTCCTCGAGGCGAGTCATTCTCCTCGAAGTCGAGCCTTGCTCCTCGAGTCGAGTCATTCTCCTCAAGTCGAGCTTTGCTCCTCGAGTCGAGTCATTCTCCTCAAGTCGAGCTTCGCTCCTCGAGTCAAATCACTGTCCTCGAGTCGAGCCTTGCTCCCCGAGTCAAATCATTCTCCTCGAGTCGAGTCATTCTCCTCAGGTCGAGCTTCGCTCCTCGAGTCGAGTCATTCTCCTCGAGTCGAGCTTCGCTCCTTGAGTCAAGTCATTCTCCTCGAAGTCGAGCTTCGCTCCTTGAGTCGAGTCATCCTCCCCAAGTCAAGCTTCGCTCCTCGAGTCAAATCACTGTCCTCGAGTCGAGCCTTGCCGTACTCCTCAAGTCAAGCCTCGCTCCTCGAGTCGAGTCATTCTCCTCAAGTCGAGCTTTGCTCCTCGAGTCATTCTCCTCAAGTTAAGCTTCGCTCCTCGAGCCAAATCATTCTCCTCGAGTCGAGCCCCGCTCCTCGAGTCGACTCATTCTCCTCGAAGTCGAGCTTCGCTCCTTGAGTCGAGTCATCCTCCTCAAGTCGAGCCCCGCTCCTCGAGTCGAGTCATTCTCCTCAAGTCGAGCTTTGCTCCTCGAGTCGAGTTATTCTCCTCAAGTTGAGCTTCGCTCCTCGAGTCAAATCATTCTCCTCGAGTCGAGCCCCGCTCCTCGAGTCGAGTCATTCTCCTCAGGTCGAGCTTCGCTCCTCGAGTCGAGTCATTCTCCTCGAGTCGAGCTTCGCTCCTTGAGTCAAGTCATTCTCCTCGAAGTCGAGCTTCGCTCCTTGAGTCGAGTCATCCTCCCCAAGTCAAGCTTCGCTCCTCGAGTCAAATCACCATCCTCGAGTCGAGCCTTGTCGTACTCCTCAAGTCAAGCCTCGCTCCTCGAGTCGAGTCATTCTCCTCAAGTCGAGCTTTGCTCTTCGAGTCGAGTCATTCTCCTCAAGTTGAGCTTCGCTCCTCGAGTGAAATTATTCTCCTCGAGTCGAGCCCCGCTCCTCGAGTCGACTCATTCTCCTCGAAGTCGAGCTTTGCTCCTTGAGTCGAGTCATCCTCCTCAAGTCGAGCCCCGCTCCTCGAGTCGAGTCATTCTCTTCGAAGTCGAGCCTCGCTCCTCGAGTCGAGTCATTCTCCTCAAGTTGAGCTTTGCTCCTCGAGTCGAGTTATTCTCCTCAAGTTGAGCTTCGCTGCTCGAGTCAAATCATTCTCCTCGAGTCGAGCCCCGCTCCTCGAGTCGACTCATTCTCCTCGAAGTCGAGCTTCGCTCCTTGAGTCGAGTCATCCTCCTCAAGTCGAGCCCCGCTCCTCGAGTCGAGCCATTCTCCTCAAGTCGAGCTTTGCTCCTCGAGTCGAGTTATTCTCCTCAAGTTGAGCTTCGCTCCTCGAGTCAAATCATTCTCCTCGAGTCGAGCCCCGCTCCTCGAGTCGAGTCATTCTCCTCAGGTCGAGCTTCGCTCCTCGAGTCGAGTCATTCTCCTCGAGTCGAGCTTCGCTCATTGAGTCAAGTCATTGTCCTCGAAGTCGAGCTTCGCTCCTTGAGTCGAGTCATCCTCCCCAAGTCAAGCTTCGCCCCTCGAGTCAAATCACCGTCCTCGAGTCGAGCCTTGTCGTACTCCTCAAGTCAAGCCTCGCTCCTCGAGTCGAGTCATTCTCCTCAAGTCGAGCTTTGCTCCTCGAGTCGAGTCATTCTCCTCAAGTCTAGCTTCGCTCCTCGAGTTAAATCATTGTCCTCGAGTCGAGCCTTGCTCCCCGAGTCAAATCATTCTCCTCGAGTCGAGCCCCGCTCCTCGAGTCGAGTCATTCTCCTCAGGTCGAGCTTTGCTCCTCGAGTCGAGTCATTCTCCTCGAGTCGAGCTTCGCTCCTTGAGTCGAGTCAGTCTCCTCGCGTTGAGCTTCGCTCCTCGAATCGAGCCTTGAGTCAGTCTCCTCGAGTCGAGTACCGCTCCTCGAGCAAACACCGGGAGAGACCTGAAGAACGGGTTAGCCAAAGTAGAGACCCGCACTCACGTCTGGGGAATAAGGGCCGAACTTCCGAACGCAGACGGAGAAGCGTCGCCAGGGCTGGGATGGCGGATGCCCCGTGAGACCGACTTATGCTTGGCGCGTGGTCAAACTTTGAGTGTTGACCCCCGAGCAGTCGAAGCCCTCCGGTGCGGCAGAGCCTTCCGCCGGGTACCACTCCGTCTTCTCGGAGCATCGGCCCTCAGCATCAGCCTCTGTCTCCGAGACCTCGGAACGAGCACGCCTTTGCGAAATACAAAAGTGCAGTCGCCTTCCAAGCTGGCCGAGATGGACGCCATGATCTTCCCCTAATTGGTCACAATTACACAATCGTCGCCCTGCTATTCACAATCGAGTCCCACGGACTCCGCTTGAAAATATCCTTAAACAAAACGTGACTTCACCAAAAGACCAACATACCGCGACACGCTGGTACGCCTCTGCACAAATGCACACCCTACTTGCGCGTGCATATCCCCGTTGCTCCGGGGCTAGAGCGACGGACGCAAGCGCGTTCGCCTCGCCCACGTTGAGCTATGCCTCCTATCCGCTTGGATCCTCCTCCACGTGTCGATCACACACGCGTGTCGAGAGAGACGGAAAAGCGAGAGAGAGCACTATCAATTGTGAGAATATCCTTCATAACCACAAAAGCTTCGTGACAGTGAAGTTCTAGGAAGTCTATTTTCCTCAAACACCAGGCGGAAACAACTAAAAGTTCACCGCACGGGGCCTCCCGAGCAATGAACTTGGGGGGCTAATGTTGTCGGTCGTTTTCGGAAAACCCGAGACGCCAAGAAGGCACGTCGCTCAAAGGGTCGATGGTCAGGCCGGAGGTCCTGAAGAGCGGCAAGTCTTCAAGCCCTCGCCCAAACTCTTGACTCCTTGAGTCGAGCCTAGCCCCTCGAGTCGAGACTTGAGTCGGCTCCCCGAGTTGAGCCTCGCTCCTCGAGTTGAGACTTCATTCAGTCTCCTCGAGTCGAGCTTCGCTCCTCGAGTTGAGCCTTGAGTCAGTCTCCTCGAGTCGAGCTTCGCTCCTCGAGTCGAGTCAGTCTCGTCAAGTGGAAACCTTCATATTTCACGTGGCAAGAATGGTATTCGAAGACCCCTAAAGGCCCACAAGAGTCCGGCAAGACGAGCCATTCGCCGTGCGCACATCACGCCACATCGTCCAACCATGCAGCAAGCCGCGCGCCACGCAAGGAAGGCAGCGCGCCGCGCCAAGACGCGCCCGCGCCACGCGCTCCATGCGCCGCGCATCCTGCGCCGCATCCAGTGATCCACGCACCGCGCCAGACGACCCGCGCGCCGCGCCTCCTGCGCCGCGCACCGCGCATTTTGCGCCGCGTGCGCCGTGCGCCTCCAACTGACAGCGCGCGCGTTCCTAGTCCCACATGGACGAAAAAGAAGCCTTCTAAGGCCCTCAAACACCTATAAATACCCCCTCTCATTGAGGGGAAAGCAATCCCATTCATTCTCAAGGAACTTGAGACTTCTCTCTGCTTCTCTGGATGCCATCCTTGGCCTGAAGCGGATTCTCCTCGATTTCTCGTTCTCAGAGATTCTGAAGTTCCGGGGACTCCCGAGTGCGGCCTCTCTTGATCGAACGATTAATCTTGAGCCCACAAGCGCTCTAACGGTTTTCGACTGAAAATCGCCTACGCGTCTAGCACCCTAGACGCGTCCACCATTTCCGACAAGAAATCGCCTACGCGTCCAGCATTTCCAACTAGGAATCGCCTACGCGTCCGGAATCTCCGCCACAACAAGGAACTCTTGACTTAGAGTCTTCCGCGTCTGCAAAAGAGAGAAAACACACATTCTTTCTCGCATACGCGATTTCCGAAGTTCTGAGACGTCACTGAGGACTCCTCCGCGCCTCGTCTCCTTCGTTGAGCACGCCTCTCCACCAAGGCTCCGCGCCTCACACTGCGTCACATACGCTTGAACTACGTTCTGACCTGATCCCACGCACGGGTACGTAGGCAGCCGACAACCAAGGCACGGTCACTCCTCCTCCTCACCCCCTACCTCTCCCGAAAGGCGGGTTGATCGGAGAAAACCCTAGCTCGAGACTATCGAGTTCACACTCTTGGCCCGGGTGCGATCACTTGGTCCGGCCTTGGATCGAACCGCCCGAGGTTTTAAATGTTGGAATTGATCTAGGGTTTAAGAAAAAGATTAAACGCTTCGGGAAGCGGCGGAATTTTAAAAAAATTTCTTTACAAGTAAAAACAGTTTTTACTAACCTAGACAAAGAGCAAGTACATGTAGAAACTAATATGAGCTAAGAGTTTACTAACCTTTCTTGAAGCTTGAATTTTGAAGAAGCTTTTGGAAAGTTTGCAACGCTCGTCTCCCCTCGCAGCACGTCTCTCTTCCTTTCCTCGGCACCTCGAGTAACCACGAAAGTTTCTATCACTAAATCACTCGAAACAAAGGAATTAGTGAGTGGGCACTTTTAAACACTACGACTTAAGAACAAGTCTTGAAGTCGCAGAGCTAAACACTAGGTCGAGTGAGGACCTAGGTGCCAAAACAAGAATAAATCGAAAATAAACTAGAGAGAGAGAGAGAGGATTTTCGGCCACAAGTTCTAGAGAGAGAGTCTCTCAAATCTCTTAAACTTGGATGAATGAATTGTGAGGAAATGAGGCTCCTATTTATAGGAGAGGTCTCACCTTCAATAAGGTAGTTTCCTCTTCTATAGAATATCACATATTCATGAGCTAATTTCCCTATTTCCTACTTGAGAAACACGGCCAAAACAAGTCTTCTAGAAGCCTTGATTTGTTTCCTATTTTGTTTAAGGCTTGCCTTTTCTCTCATGTGGCCGATTCCTTATGCATCCCATATGCAAAATTTGTTTCCTCTTTTTCTTTTGGCAAGTATCTAAATACATTTACTCACAAAATAAACTCTTTCTCTTGGGTATTTTGGGCGCCCATCTCTCATCTAGAAGGAGCTTCTAGAAGCTTCTTCATTTGTTCATGACAACATGAGAAAAGCCCATTAAGAATTTTCAATAAAATTCTTATGAAATGAAATTAATTCACAAGGCCCAATAATCAAGTCATGGCCGAGTGACATTAAGTCATCAAATGAACTTGTCAAAAAATTTATTGACATTCATTTCATCCTATGTCTCAAAAGACAAAAATACCCTTTTAACTATTTTCGTTCTTGTTTTGACTTATCTTCCAGTTTAACTATTCCTATCGATGTGATTCGTGACAGTGACCTCATGGACCCAAATGAACAAAGCTTGAGCTAAACACTTGGACTCAAAAGTTCACAAACCTTTTCCAAGTTTAGCTTAATGCCAACTGACTCCACTAAAGAGCTGACACTGAAAATCTCTCGGTTCAAATGAATTTATTTTCTACTCAAGAATTCGACCTAATTATGATGAGCGGATCCACTGAATATTATCTATGTTTACCCTTCATGAATGTCATCAGCTAGTCGGGATTTACTAAATTACCATTTTACCTTTCTAGCTGTTATTTCCTCAACTCCTTTGTCGCTTGTGAATAAGTTAGAAACAATGTATTGACGAGGAGCTAACAAGTCACATTGTTTCATCCAAAAGAGTCAGGACTCAATTTGGACACTGGCCAGTTCATTTATTCACACTCCAAGGAACAAAGCATGAGGTGACATACATTGCATTTCAGCAATCTTGTACATGAATTCCATATCTATGAGAACTTCACAAAGTTACTCATGACAGACTCACAACTTAGTACTTCACCAATAGGCCTTGTTCGGAATCACATAGTGAGTCCGAACTTTGACTTTCTCAAATGAGAATACTAAGGTGTGAAATGGCATATCTCATTTTAGGATTAAGGTAAGCATGATGCAATTCATACATAGTGACTTCGAGACATAAGAGGTTAAATGGTTTGTTCTTATATTGTCTGTAGAAGTGCACTGGTCAATTCAGTACCTTCGGAAGATACCTAGAAGAACTATAGAGTCCCCAACTCTCAATGCCTCATAACCAGACATCATAGATTCTTCTAACAATCATACTGAGGTCAATAGTCCTTTGACCCTAAGATTGCGAATATATCGTTTTAAGCAAACTACGAAGAGTTTATTCATGCAAATCTACATTTGTCTCTTCGTAAGTTGTTAAGTTTGTTTATGGACTAAAAGACTAAGGTTTTATCATAAAGCTTCAAACAAAGAAAGAATGAATGAATGTTTCAACTTTTTATTAACGAATAAGCAATTACAAGCAAGAGTCTTCGTAAGACTATATGACATCAAATGTACATAAATACTACTCTTCTTGTGGGCACCATTGACAACAATATCTCTGTTATAATTTTAATTAGTATTTGATTGCTTTATTTCTTATAATTGAATATGTTTATATGTTTAAGAACTCTTTAGAGCTCTGAGAGCGCCTAAAGAAAAGTTACCTTGTTTCGACAACGACTTGTGCGAATAAGAGGTAATAAGAATACACAATGTAAAGTTCGTGTTGATGATGATGAGTTTGTGGGAGCATCTTTGATCCTAGCCACTAATACTACATTAATTGAGTGGAGCTTCATTAATTGGAACCTAGGTACTCTAGTTCACTAAATGAGTGTGAGCTTTCTTAATAGGAACCTAGCTACTCTAGTTCAATAATAAGTGGGAACATCCTTAAAAGGACCTGTTGCCGCACGAAAATGAACAACGATTATCTACCTCGGGCGGTTCGATCCAAGACCGGACCAAGTGATCGCACCCGGGCCAAAAGTGTGAACTCGAAAGTCTCGAGCTAGGTTTTCTTCGATCAACCCACCTCTCAGAGGAGGAAAGGGGTGAGGAGGAGGAGTGACCGTGCCTTTTTCGTATAGGCTGCCTACGTACCCGTGTATGGGATTAGGTCAGAACATAGTTCAGGGCATATGTAACGCTGAATGAGGCGCGGAGCCTGGGGGTGGGCGTTCTCAACGAAGGAGATGGGGCACGGAGGAGTCCTCGGCGACGTCTCAGAACTTTGGAAATCTCGGACGCGTCTAGTGTGTCAGACGCGTAGGGGATTTTCGATAGAAAACCCTAGGAGAGTGCCTGGGCACTAACCTCGGGGTTCGATCAGAGGGAACGACGTCCGGGAGTCCCCGAGAGTGCTTCGAAACCTCTGAGAACGAGAGAGAGACTTGTGGAGAGCGCTTCAGGCCAAAGATGGCATCAAGAGAAGCGAAGGAGAGCGAGAATTCGAGCGTATCGAGTGGAATTGATTAGGTTGCTTCCCTCTCAATGGGGGGGGGGCTATTTATAGTTGTTTGAGGGCTTTAGGAGGTCCCTTTCTCGTCCATGTGGGACTAGGGGCGCGCGCACCGTCAAGAGGAGGCGCGCGACATGCGGCGCGCGACGCACGGTTCGCGTGCGCGCGGCGCGTAACCCGCGGCGCGCGGGATGCATCGCACTGTGCGCGGTGCAACCTCAGCCAAGCGCGGCGTGCCTGGCTGGATTTTCGTGGGCCTTTGCGGCCTTTGTTCTATCGTGCCCGTTGGTCCGTTTTGGGCTTCGGATATTGCGTTTGTCGTGCGAAACACAAAAGATGCCTACTTGACTAGTGGGATTTGATTCGAGGAGCGTGACTCGAGGCTCGACAAGAGGAGCGATGCTCCACTTGAGGAGAACGACCCGAGGCTCGACTCGAAGAGGATATCCCTCGGTCTTGTCCGAGGAACAAGGCTCGACTCGAGGAGAACGACTCGACTCGAGGAGCGAAGCTCGACTTGAAGGATTGAGAGTCTTGGCGCGAGGGCTTGCCGGCGATTTGTGAGGGAAGGCTTGCCGCTTTTCAGGACCTCCGGCCTGACCATCGGTCCTTTGAGCGGCGCGTCTTGTCGGCGTTCCGGGTTTTCCGAAAACGACCGACAACAGGACTGTAGCCACTATGTTTCAAATTATTAAGTGGGAGCATCCTTAATTGGATCCTAATCGCTGTTGTTCGTCAATTAAGTAGGAGGTTCCAAATCTAGCCACTTGTTGTTAAATGCATAGTAACATCCTTCACATGATTAAGCTCATCATTAATGATGATATTTTGCTATCATTAAGTAATTTGAGTGGAAGGATAATTAAAAATTACCTTACCACATGGTTCGTTAAATCGATAAATAGAACTTAAGGACAAATGATACTTTCCTTATGAATAGGGTTAATGAAATAATGGGAGCATCCTTGCAAGGATCCTCGTTACTTCAATACCATCAACAATATCTTTCACTCAATGAAAGATTTAATCATGAAGATCATAATAACTTAAAAGATGTCATAAACCCAATATAGTAGATCTGGCAGTTAAGTCTTCGACTTAATGGATTAGAAGGGATCTATAATTGGTTAATGAATGCATTAAAGCTTAAATAAGCTTAATGGTACAAAAGGGGTTTGAGCCTTTGATTAGAAACATTGGCAACAATAATGCTCTTCTGATACCACGAACCAGTTCATTTAGTCTTCTAATTGGAAGTTGAACAGACCTTGTGGATAAAGTTATGAAAAACTTATGACATGGATCTAAGTAGTGTAACTACTAAAACCTTCACAAAGGTTGATCCAAGAATGAAATAAACTAAGTACGATTGTACTTAAGAGTTTATTGAATGAAATCAGTATTATAAGAATGATCGTTATGTGTAACTCCTTGACACAAGGAAATTGACAGAGCTGACTGTTTCTATAACCTAAGTTTTAGAAACAACTAGCTCTTTCCATATTATCTCAAATATACTTATTGACATAAGGTATATAGCTCGACTGACGAGGCGGAAGACATTGTCATTATAAGAGCTAACCATTAGTCCCTTGACAATGCTCAATTTCCGAGAAATATAAAAATGTTTAAAACACGGTGATTTCTTGAAATACAGAGATACTTAGTTATTATAGACGTTGTCGGTCGTTTTCGGAAAATCTGCAGCGCCGAGAAGACGCGCTGCTCAAGGGGCCGATGGTCAGGCCGGAGGTCCTGAAGAGTGGCAGGCCTTCTGTCACGAGTCGCTAGCAAGCCCTCGTGCCGAAACTTTCATCTCCTCGAGTCGAGCTTCGCTCCTCAAGTCGAGTCGTTCTCCTCGGGTAGAGCCTCGCTCCTCGAGTCGAGTCATTCTCCTTGAGTCGAGCCTCGTTCCTCGAGTCGAGTCGTTCTCCTCGAATCGAGCCTCGAGTCATTCTACTTGAGTCGAGCCTCGAGTCGTTCTCCTCAAGTGGAAACTTTCATATTTCACACGACTAGAATGATATTCGAAGCTCAGACGACCCAACAGGCCGAATAAAAAAATGGCCGCGAAGGCCCACGAAAAGTCTGCCAGGCGCGCGTCGCGCCCACACCGCGCGCCACGCCTGGTTGGACCCGCGCCACAGGCAGCGTGGTGCATCCCGCGCACCGCGGGTTGCGCGCCGCGCGCACGCGAGCCGTGTGCTGCGCACCTCTACTTGACGGTGTGCGCGCCCCCAGTCCCACATGGATGGGAAATGGGCCTCCGAAGGTCCTCCAACCCCTATAAATACCCCCTCTCATTGAGGGGGAAGCAATCCTATTCATTCCTTAGCGATACGCTCGAATTCTCACTCTCATTTGCTTCTCTTGATGCCATTTCTGGCCTGAAGCACTTTCTACAAAGTCTCTCTCATTCTAAGAGGTTCTGAAGCACTCTCGGGGACTCCCGGACGTCGCTCCCTCTGATCGAACGCCGAGATTAGTGCCATGGCACGCTCCTAGGGTTTTCTACCGAAAATCCCCTACGCGTCTAACACACTAGACGCGTCCACGATTTTCGAAGTTCTGAGACGTCACCGAGGAATCCTCCGCGCTTCGTCTCCTACGCCCTGAACTATATTCTGACCTGATCCCACACACAGGTACGTAGGCAGCCTACACCAAAAAGGCACAGTCACTCCTCATCCTCACCCCTTCTCTCCTCTGGGAAGTGCGTAGGTCGGAGAAAACCTAGCTCGAGACTCTCCAGTTCACACCTTTGGCTCAGGTGCGGCCACGAGTCAAGGGTCTAATGAAAGGCGGCGGGTGACTCCTCCCGAACAACGAGTTACTCCGACAACCGGTCTCGATATGGTCACTATGATCCACAATCTTTGAAATCAGGTACGAGATCTCCGGGAATACGGAATAGGCGGAAGTGCCTATGGAGTCGTTGAAGAGAATTCCTCGCCTTTCACGGTGAAATATTGGCCGAGGTTTGTACGGGAAATTCCAAACTCCCAAACCTCGCTCCCTATGATGGAAACGCGGATCCTGCTTACCACATCCAGCACTATGAGACCTGGATGACAATGCAAGGTGTCTCGACTGGAATTGATCTAGGGTTTAAGAAAAAGTTTAACGCTTCGGTAAGCGGCAGAATTTTAAAAATTTTCTTTTTCAAGTAAAACGTTTTTACTAACCTAGACAAAGAGCAAGCACATGTAAATAAAAACTATTATGAGCATAAAAGATTACTAACCTTTTAGAAGCTTGAACGTTGATGAGCCTTCGGAAGGTTGAAAACGTTCGTCTCCCCTCGCAACACGTCTCTCTTTCTTTCCTTGCTAACTCGAGCAACCACGAAAGTTTTTATCACTAAATCACTCAAGATAAAAAGGAATTAGTGTGTGGGCACTTTTAAACACTACGACTTAAGAACGAGTCTTGAAGTCAAAGAGCTAAACACTAGGTCAAATGAGGACCTAGGTGCCAAAACAAAAAAAACCGAAATTGAATAGAGAGAGAGAGGAGAGGGGCGGCTAAGGTTCTAGAGAGAGAGTCTCTCAAAATCTCTAAAACTTGGATTAATGAAATGTGAAGACTGAGGCTCCTATTTATAGGAGAGGTCTTACCTTCAATAAGGTAGTTTCCTTTTCTATAGAATATCACATATTCATGAGCCAATTTCCCCTTTTTCCACTTGAGATACTCGGCCAAACAAGGTCTTCTAGAAGCCTTGATTTGTTTCCTATTTTGTTCCTTTCTCTAGTTGGCCGAAATTCTCTATGCCATGCATAGGAAATTTGTTTCCTCTTTTTCTTTTGGCAAGTATCTTGATACATTTATGCACAAAATATTCTCTCTTTCCCTTGGGTAGTAGGCGCCCATATTCAATCTAGAAGGGGCTTCTAGAAGCTCCTTCATTTGTTCATGACAACATGACAACTTGTCTCGTTTTTGTTTTGACTTAGCTTCTAGTTTAACTATTCCTACTCGATGTGATTCGTGACAGTGACCTCATGGATCCAAATGAACAAAGCTTGAGCTAAACACTTGGACTCAAAAGTTCACAAACCTTTTCCAAGTTTAGCTTAATGTCAACTGACTCCACTAAAGAGTTGACACTGAAAATCTCTCGGTTCAAATGAATTTATTTTCTACTCAAGAATTCAACCAAATTATGATGAGCGGATCCACTGAATATTATCTATGTTTACCCTTCATGAATATCATCAGCTAGTCGGGATTTACAAAATTACCATTTTACCCTTCTAGCTGTTATTTCCTCAACTCCTTTGTCGCTTGTGAATAAGTTAGAAACAATGTATTGACGAGGAGCTAACAAGTCACATTGTTTCATCCAAAAGAGTCAAGACTCAATTTGGACACTGGCCAGTTCATTTATTCACATTCCAAGGAACAAAGCATGATGTGATATACATTGCATTTCAGCAATCTTGTACATGAATTCCATATCTATGAGAACTTCACAAAGTTACTCATGACATTCTCACAACATAGTATTTCACCAATAGGCCTTGTTCGGAATCACACAGTGAGTCCGAACTCTGACTTTCTCAAATAAGAATACGTAAGGTGTGAAATGGCATGTGTCATTTCAGGATTAAGGTAAGCACGATGCAATTCATACGTAGTGACTTCGAGACATAAGAGGTTAAATGGTTTGTTCTTATCTTGTCTCTAGAAGTGAACTGGTCAATTCAGTACTTTCGGAAGATACCTAGAAGAACTATAGAGTCTCCAACTCTCAATGCCCCATAACCAGACATCATAGATTCTCCTAACAATCATACTGAGGTCAATAGTCCTTTGACCCTTAGATTGCGAATATATCATTTTAAGCAAACTACGAAGAGTTTGTTCATGCAAATCTACATTTGTCTCTTCGTAAGTTGTTTAGTTTGTTTATGGACTAAAGACTAATGTTTTATCATAAAGCTTCAAACAGACAAAGAGGAATGAATGAACGTTTCAACTTTTTTATTAATGAATAAGCAATTACAAGCAAGAGTCTTCATGAGACTTTATTACATCAAATGTACGATATAAAGACTACAACTCTTCTTGTGGGCACCATTGACAACACTCTCTCCCGGCGCCATGTGCCAAGCTTTCAGTCTTACCCTCGTCGGACCCGGTTTCGAGTGGTTCAAGAACTTAAGACCGAGAAGCATCCACTCATTTAGAGACCTGAAGGATATGTTCGTAGCACGGTTCGCCACATCTATTGCAAAAGAAGACTAAGATGTACTTGTGGTCAATCAGGCAAGAGAGTGGCGAGTCTCTTAGGCGATACCTCGCCCGATTCACCGAAGAGTCAAACAAGGTCGACCGCTTTCACGACGGTGACGCAATTGCCGCTATCATTGAAGGCTTGCGCACAAGTAACTTCCTCAAGTCAGTCGTTGGCATTGTCCCTTCTACCATGGCCGAGTTTATGACTCGAGCTAAGACCTTCATGGGAATCAAAGATTACCTCGACGGTCGCAAGAGCAATAATCAAAGCTCTCGTCGTCGAGACGAATCTAACCACGAGCAAGGCGAATCTCGTAAAAGACGAAACAAAGGGAATCAAGCTTCTAACGCCAACCTCCTGCACCCCAGAAGCCGTGACTTGCGGAAGACTTTAAAGGGTATTCATCGTTCACACCATTGAACATGACGTCAGAACGGATCCTGGCTTTGGCACGTAACAAGTTCACTCCCTCGGCTCTAATGAAAAAAGATGCCGCAACTCGCGATCGATCTAGATATTGCGAGTTCCATCAGGAATACGGTCACTTGACCTCCGAATGCTACAATCTTAAAAGGTAGATCGAGGCTTTGATCCAACGGGGTGAGCTGAAAGAGTTCGTGTTGTGTATGATCAGCGTTGCGGGCCCCACCACAAACATACTACACAGTCTGGAAAAGGAGGAGGAACAACCGCTTCTGCCGACCGAACCGCATCTACTGCCAACACCAATCCACACCTCCACGTTGTGACTACCGTATTGAAAGGTCTACAAGATGGAGATTCAGCCCGACAACGGAAAAAATTCCTTAGGGTTTTGGCTCAAGAAGACGCTGCTATGCACGTCAACTTTACATACGAGGAACCTCCGTCCGTGCCGCACGAGATGATGTATTTCACCAATGAAGAGGCCAAGCGAGTTGTGCATCCGCACAATGAAGCGATAGTGCTCAAAGCCCAAGTGGCTAATAACTTGGTGAAAAGGGTTCTCATCGACAACGGCAGCGCTGCCGACATGATTTTCAAGTCCATACTAGAGCGCATGAAGCTCGGGGGGCTACGCCCGACTCTGACTCAAACGCCCTTGTTTGGGTTCACTGGGGAGAGAGTCATGACCGAAGGCATCATCGATCTACCGGTCACCTTCGGGACCCCCGGAGGCATTGAAGTAGTTAACATGGTCCCATTCCTAGTGGTTGACCAGGAGTCGCCCTACAACTTAATCATCGGACGACCCACGCTGAATCGGCTGAGAGCTATTACTTCCACGTATCACCTACTTGTGAAATTCCCCACTGAAGAGGGAATTGGCATCATGGTCGGAGACCAATCCCAGGCTAGGATATGCTACGTGCAAGGAGTCGATGGCAAGTCTGCTAGAAAAATGGTTAACACGATCTTCCAACTGGAATATGATTATTCATGCGACCTAAGGGACGCAAGGAAGTTCGGAGAACTTGACCCTCGGGACAAAGTTGAGAGACTCAAGGTGGAAACCTCTGATGATCTCGTGTCGGTCGTCCTAGACGAATCTAAACCTGACCAGGTTGTAAAGATCGGCACCCAACTTCTAGTCGCCATAAAGACTCAACTCACTGCCTTCCTCCGGGAATTCAAGGGATGTGTTCGCTTGGACTCATGCGGATATGCCCGGAATTGATCCCGAAATAATAGTGCACTGATTAGATAACGACCCAAGGGTCGCCGAAAAAGTGCAGGCTAGACGAACGTTCAATCCAGAGTGATACCTGGCCATAAATGAAGAGGTCGAGAAACTTTTCACCGCAAACTTAATCCGAGAAGCTAAATACCCCAAATGGGTCGCCAACGTGGTAATGGTGAAAAAACCTAATGGGAAGTGGCGTATTTGCATAGATTACAAATATCTTAACAAAGCCTGCCCCAAGGACTGCTTCCCATTCTTGCGCATCGAACAGCTGGTCGACACCACAGTTGGCCATGAACTCCTCAGCTTCATGGATGCCTATTCGGGTTATAACCAGATTTGAATGCATGAGCCCGATCAAATTAAGACAACCTTTGTCACCGATCGAGGTCTCTATTGTTTTAAGGTCATGCCTTTTGGCCTTAAAAACACGGGAGCAACGTACCAATGTTTGCTTAATCGGATCTTTGCCAATTAAATCGGCAAGACCATGGAAGTGTACCTGGACGACATGCTCGTTAAAACCCTACTGGCAACTAATCACGTACACGAACTAAGGGAGATGTCACAATCCTCCGCCGGTATAAAATGAAACTCAATCCCAAGAAGTGTGTGTTCGGGGTTGAATCCGGAAAATTCCTTGGATACATCGTCAGCTGACGAGGGATAGAGGCGAGTCTCGAAAAGATCAAGGCACTCCTTGAGATGAAGTCTCCAAGAAGAGTCAAAGAGGTGCAAAGCCTGACCGGTCGGATTGCTGCTCTGAAGAAGACGGACGGCTTTGAGTGGATTGACGAATGCGAAAAAGCCTTTCAAGAAATGAAGGATTACTTCGGGTCCCCACCATTCCTCTCCAAACCAAAGGAGGGCGAGATGCTATACGTATATCTCGCCGTCTCTGAAAGAGCCGTAAGCGTTTTTCTTGTCTGCGAAGAAGATAGGGTCTAGTGGCCGATCTACTACGTGAGCAAAGCCTTACTTGACGTGGAAACACGCTACACCGAGATAGAGAAACTTTCTCTAGCTCTCATGAAGACAGCCAAAAAGCTGCGTCCATATTTCCAAGCTTACCCCATCGTGGTGCGAACTGAGCATCCGATCGGTAAGTCTCTTCAAAAGGGAACATCGACTCGCATGGCAATCTGGTCCCAAGAATTGAGCGACTACGGAATTGAGTTCCACCCAAGAGCGGTTATAAAGGGTCAGGCCTTAGCCGAATTTGTGGCAGAATCCTCCTACACTCCCGATATGGGAAGAGCAGAAAATGATTTAACCGATAACGCAATGACACAGAAAAGAAAGGTTGACCCAACGGGTCCCATTTGGGAGTTATATGTAGATTGAGCATCTAATGCTCGGGGGCCTGGCGCCGGAATAATTTTGACTAACCCTGATGGGGAAAAGTTGCGATACGCCCTCCAGTACGACTTCCAAGCCTCCAATAATGAGGCCGAGTATGAGGCCCTCATTGTAGGGATAGAGCTATTGCAAAAGCTCAGCTCCAAGAACCTGCGAATACACTGCGACTCGCAGTTGATCGTAAACCAGGTTAAAGGAGATTATACTGCTAAGGAACCTAATATGGTTGCATATATGGCAAAGACAAACTCCAAACTCGATGCCTTCTCAGGATCGAGATTCTCCAAATCCCGAGAGAACGAAATTCAGAGGCTGACGCACTTGCTCGCCTCGGATCTGGCATCGACGAAGATGGATTGGGGACCGTACCCATTGAATTTCTCCTATGGCCATCCATCTCCCGAGGCGAAGTAGGGACTATAGAGGTTGCATCTCAGCCTACTTGGATGGACCCAATTATCGAGTTTCTGCGAAGAGGGGAACTTCCCAAAGACCGCAAAGAAGCATATAAGTTGAGAGTCTTAGCATCCAAGTACTCGCTTCGAGATGACATACTCTTTAAGCGCGGTTACTCAACACCGCTGCTTCGATTTCTCAATAGCGTCGAGTCGACCAAGGTCCTCCGCGAAATACACGAGGGCATCTGTGGGAACCACGCCGCTGGAGTTTCCCTCGCGCTCAAAGTGCTTAAACAAGGCTATTTCTGGCCTACCATGAAAAAAGATGCTTGTGAGTGGGTGAGGCGCTGCGACAAGTGCCAACGCTTCTCCAAGATCCCGAGATAGCCAGCGACCCCACTGAATAGCATCATTGTCCCGCGACCCTTTCCTAAATGGGGCGTGGACATCATTGGAAAACTCCCTAGAGCGCCAAGACAATATGAATACGCCATAATTGCCATAGACTACTTCACCAAGTGGGTAGAGGCTGAGCCGCTCGCCAGAATAACCGAAGCGAATACGAAAAACTTCATCTGGAAAAGCATCATATGCATGCACGGCATCCCTATCTTGATTATGACCAACAATGACACACAATTCGATAATGCATGAGTTAGAGATATATGCGATCAAGTAAAGATCAGGAAGACATTCTCCTCGCCACGTCATCCGCAGGCCAACGGCCAGGTCGAAGCAGTCAACAAAACTATTAAGAGCAATCTTAAAAAGAAGCTCGAAGACAGAAAAGGCGCCTGGGCTGAAGAGCTGCCATTCATCCTGTGGGCTTACCGAACGACCGCGCGAAACGCCACCGGTGAGACGCCGTTCTCCCTCGCATACGGGATCGAAGCCGTGGTGCTGGTCGAAACCGAGATCCCCACGTTCCGAGTTGAGACATTCAACGAAGAAAACAACGATGAGGCCATGCGCTAGAGTTAGAATTAATCGACGAAAAGAGGTCAGAAGCGCTCAACCGCCTCGCCGCACAGAAGCGCAAGGTCGAAAAATACTACAACTCCAAGATCAAAAGGCAAACCTTTGCCGTCGGGAGCCTCGTACTTAGGTGGGTGTTTCAGAATACCCAAGTGCAGGACGCCGGTGTCCTCGGCCAAACTGGGAAAGACCTTATAGAGTCCACAAAGTCATTCATGACGGGACCTACTACATCGTACACACGGACGGAACTCCGATCCGCCACCCGTGGAATGCGAAACACTTGAGGCAGTACTACCAGTAGCAAGCATGTCCCCCGTTTTATTGCTTTAAGTTCCCATTTTAAATAAGGCATGCGAGCCAATGTTTTAGGATTTTAAAATTTTCGCAATCAAAATAAAGTTCGATATTTCCCTTTCAAAATTCACTTTACAAAAGTTTTCCAGTTATCAAAAGTAAAACTTGTAACCCAAAAACTTCGGGGGCTAGCAACAGTACGGAAATCCTCAAGAAAACACGCACCACCAAATTTTTTTTTTAAGTCTCAACCCGAACAAAAACGGGAACAAGGACCGTAAGACGCCTACATGGCGCAACTAAGACGCCTACATGGCGCACGTAAGACGCCTACATGATGCAACCAAGTCGTCCCTCGTGGCGCACAAAAGAAGCCTACATGGCGTACCTAAGACGCCTATATGGCGTAGCTTAGATGCCTACATGGTGCAACCAAGTCGTCCCTCGTGGCGCACCAAAGACGCCTACATGGCACACCTAAGACGCCTATATGGCACAACCAAGTCGTCCCTCGTGGCGCACCTAAGACGCCTACATGACGCATGTAAGACGCCTACATGGCGCAACTAAGACGCCTACATGGCGCAACAAAGAAGCCTACATGGCGCACCTAAGACGCTGACATGGTGCAACTAAGTCGTCCCTCGTGGCGCACCTAAGACGCCGAAATGGCGTACGTAAGACGTCTACATGGCGCAACCAAGTCGTCTCTCGTGGCGCACCAAAGATGCCTACATGACGCACCTAAGATGCCTACATGGCGCAACTAAGTCGTCCTTCGCGATGTACTAAAGACGTCTACATGGCGCCCCTAAGACGCCTACATGGCGCAACCAAGTCGTCCCTCGTGACGCACATAAGATGCCTACATGGCGCACGTAAGATGCCTACATGGCGCACGTAAGACGCCTACATGGCGCAACTAAGACGCCTACATGGCGCACGTAAGACGCCAACATGGCACAACCAAATCATCCCTCGTGGCACACCAAAGACGCGTACATGGCGCACCTAAGACGCCTACATGGCGCACCTAAGATGCCTACATGGCGCAACCAAGTCGTTCCTCGTGGAGCACCAAAGACGCCTACATGGCGCACCTAAGATGCCTACATGGCGCAACTAAGTCGTCCTTTGCGCCGCACTACAGACGCCTACTTGGCGCATTTAAGATGCTTACATGGGGCACTAAAGACACCTACATGGCGCGCGTTGTTGGAATTGATCTAGGGTTTAAGAAAAGATTTAACGCCTTGAGCAAGCGGCGGAATTTAAAAATTTTCTTTAGAACAAGTAAAACGATTTTACTAACCTAGACAAAGAGCAAGTACATGTAAATAAAAACTATTATGAGCATAAATGTTTACTAACCTTTTTAGAAGCTTGAACGTTGAGAAGCCTTTGGAAGGTTGAAACGTTCGTCTCCCCTCGCAGCACGTCTCTCTTCTTTCCTCGGGAACTCGAGCAACCACGAAAGTTTCTATCACAAGAATCACTCGAGAAAGAAAGAAATTAGTGTGTGGGCACTTTTAAACACGACGACTCAAGAACAAGTCTAAGAGTCAAAGAGCTAAAACTCTAGGTCGAATGTGGACCTAGGTGCCAAAACAAAAACCGAAAATAACTAGACAGAGAGAGGGAGAATCGGCCACAATGTCTAGAGAGAGAAGCTCTCAATCTCTAACTTATGTTGAATGAGAAACAATGATAATGAGGCCTCTATTTATACGGAAGGGATTACCTTCAACAAGGTAGTTTCCTCTTCTATAGAATATCACATATTCATGAGCAAATATTGGCTTTCCTCTCTCTATCTTGGACGTGCAAGCTATAGGAGCAAGTCCTTGGATTTGTTTCCTCTTTTATCTTATTTCTCCCTTGACCCATTTTGCCGAAATCCTCTTTCCTTGTATAGAAAATTTGTTTACTCTTTCTTTTGGCAAGTATCTTCATACATCAATGCACAAAATAAATTCCTCTTTCTCTCTAGTGAGTTGGAGGAAATTTAGGCACTAGAACATACTTCTAGATGTTTTTTCATTTGTTCATGACAACATAAGAAAAGCCCATTAAGAATTTTCAATTAAAATTCCATGAAATAAAATTAATCTTCAAGGCTCAAATTCTTTGATATGGCCGAGTGGTTTTTAAATCATTTTTCATCATATGACAATGTCAAAAAATTTATTGATCCATCGGTGGAAGGACGCCCGACCGATCGGTGGCCTCTCCATCAGGCGGGCAGTTCGTCGATTGAGCAGCCTCCGCGGGAACCTGAGGACAAGGGTCGTCCGCCTGTGGCACGTCGTCCAAGGGGGGAAACATGCCATCAAAGAAAGAGAAGGTGGTTCCGCGAGATGCGTTATCATTCGCAGTCACGTCGCGAACCCGCACGGCCGCCTCATAACGAGCCTCCTCTAGATCAATGTCCCAGTCATCCTCCAAGTCCGCCTTGGCTCGCACGGCGTCGTCCTTCTCTTCAAGGATGGCTTGCATCTCCACCAGTAGGGAGTCCCGCTCCCTCTCCGCCTTGACACGAGAGATCTCGCTCGCCGATAGTCGAGCATGGATGATCTTCAGCTCCTCATCTCGGCCTGAGAGTAGCGCTTGGAGTTTCCTCGTCTCCCCTAGGAAGGTGTTGACCATCTGTTCCGCCTTCTCCCGAGACGCCACTCGACCACCCGCAATGACCTCTTGGTGGCCAGCTCTGCGCCTAGATGAGACACCTCCTCGCAGGCCCGCTTCGACTCCTCCTCAAGTGCTTGAAACTCCTGGGCAGTTCGGACCCCCGCCAGGGCGGCGGCATGGTCGGCCGCCGCGCTCTCCATGTCCGTCTTCATGATCTGCATCCTCCGCAACAAGTCCCGAAGAATGCGGTCGCCTCGCTCTTGACGTGCAAGCATTTGCAAGAGTGGTTGGCACATGCGCAATCCTGATAAGTACGACGACTATACGCAAATCAAATAACGGATCGTACCTTCCGAGCGTCGCTGATCCCGTTCTGGAAGTATTCGATATCGCTCGTCGTCAGGAGACCCTTGAAGTCTCTTAGAGGGGCTTTGAGGATTCCTTGGGGGCATTGGCCCCTCAGCTCCGCCGCTTCTGCTAGAAGCATCGAGTCTATGCCATCCTTTGTCGCTGATGTGTCAACGTGCTTCTGACAAGAGGGCGAGCTGAGAGAGACCGACGATGACAGTCGCTTGTTCGAAGAGTTCACCTCGTTCCTCGTTCGCACAAATGACCCCCCACGGCGACCCTCAACCCGAGAACAGGCCGCGACCACGGCCTCCGCAGTAGGTTGCACCCTGGGCACTCGCACGTGCGAACGATCTCGGGCCATGGTACTTGTCATAAAAGGGCGTTAGGACGAGGTGACAAATATAAAAGGTAAAGTAACACGATAGCAC